>NW_027412532.1:23753922-24353922 GCF_025532065.1 Leptinotarsa decemlineata
AATTGTTCTACTGATAAAATATGCCAGGAATTGAGTTCACAAGGTGTATTCAACGTTAGGCGTATCACTACTCGTAAAAATGGAGAAATACAGGAAACACCAAATCATATATTAACATTTAACAAGCCAAGTATTCCAAAAAGAATAAAAGCAGCTTTCTATTCCCTCCCAGTTCGTTTGTATATACCACCCCCACTTAGATGTTTCAGATGCCAACAGTTCGGACATACATCCATGAGATGTGGAAATGATCAAGTTTGTACATGCGGGAAAACATAACATGAAGGATCACCGTGTGAAAAACCAATTGAATGCGTAAACTGCAAAGAAAACCATAACGCCCGTAGTAGGGATTGTCCCATCTTCAAAAAAGAAGTTGCGATACAAGAAATTAAAATCAAAGAAAATCTGACATATGCGGAAGCAAGAAAGAAAGTAACGGTTACAACACCAACGCCAGGATTATCTTTCGCCCGGGTAGTAGCCAATAATACAAACCCATTGAATATAACAGACCTTGTGAAAGAATTATTACCTCATTTGAGTGTAATAATTAAAGATGCAGTAACGACAGAAATATCATCGTTGTCATTCATGAAATCGACAACCCCCTGCACCAAAAAAAGGGAACTAACAACTTCTCAAATGAAAAGAAAAAACCTTGACCGAACCCCAAGTCCAGAAATATCATCTGATACAGAATCTTTTTCATTCCTGTCTTCTCAGAAAATGAAGAAAAAAGGGTGGCAGAAGGGGAAAACCAAGAAAACCTGTAGATGACCCAGGTTCATCCAAGTGATTTATTAATCACTGACATAAACTTATCTCTGATATTTTAATTATACTTTGTTATCTTCCAAAATACAGATTCATATTTTTTCTTTTTTCATAAAACACAATAATGAACCAAGTACATAACAATATCTTACAATGGAATTGTAATGGATGTATTCATAATTTTTTCCAACTGAAATTACTATTAAAAAAATGTGCCCTTTCTGTATATGTCTCCAAGAGACCCATTTCAGAGCAGAAATGAATTTCTCTCTCAGGGGTTACAATATATACAGAAGAGATGAAATACCAAATATGAGAGCCCGAGGTGGAGTTGCCATTTTTATCAAGGAAAATATACCATCGACATTAATTTCAATTCAATCTAGACTACAAGTCATAGTAGTACAAATTATGTACCCTATAAAAATCACAATATGCAATTTACCTTAATTCAATTGGAGTATAGATGACTTGAAATGTATTGTTGACCAATTACCCCAACCTTTCATTCTTGTGGGTGATTTCAATTCGCACAACCCTATATGGGGTTCTGAACGCCTAGACCCTAGGGGAAGAATTATTGAAGAACTCATAGATGAATATAATCTTGTTCTGCTGAACAACGGAGAAGGAACATTCTTGAATTCTAGATCTGAAACTTTGAGTCATCTGGACTTATCTCTATGCTCCCCAGGAGTTGCCCACAACTTCAACTGGAATGTTGTTTCAGAATACCAATTCACAGACCATGCCGCAATTCAAATACAATGCAGTACTAGGAATATTCCAACCTTCATTCCAGAGAGGTGGCAGATAAAAAAAGCTGATTGGGAAAAATTTCGAAACAATCTAGAACAATTTCAATTGAGACAAACAGTAAATGAATCAGTTGAAACAATAACAAATTCAATTATCTATGCAGCTAGCCATAGCATTCCAAAATCAAGTGGTATAATTAGAAAACCAAGAGTACCGTGGTGGAATGAGGAAACCCACAATGCCGTAAGAAATAAAAACCGAGCTTTATCGAAATTCAAAAGAAATCCTAGCACCTCGAATTTAATAAACTTTAAACGTCTCAGAGCAAAAGCTCGTTACATTATATTGAAATCTAAAAAGGAGAGTTGGGAAACACCTCTGACAGAGATATGGCAGAAAATCAGTAACATAGCTGGGAAAAAAGTATCAACCCCATCACCTGTACTCATAATCAACGGTGATGAAATTCGAGATGAAATTAACATTGCCAATGAGCTAGCTCACCACTTTGAAGGAACAAGTAGTACAGATAATTACCCTTTGGAATTTCAAGTTCGAAAAAATGAATTAGAAAAAGTGTTGGATTTTTCGGAAGATGCAGAGAGTGCCTACAATGAAGTGTTCACACTATCTGAACTACAAAAAGCCTTGAAGGAAATGAAGAATTCATCACCTGGACTTGACCAAATTCACTATGACATGATAAAAAACCTACCCTACAACATAAACAATAAATTTTGCATCTTTTCAACAAAATCTGGTCAGAAGGTACTTATCCTGAATCCTGGCAAACATCTCTGATAATCCCTATACCTAAACCCGGAAAAGACCCGACAGACCCGACTAGTTACCGCCCAATATCACTAACGAGCTGTCTAAGCAAACTTTTCGAAAAAATGATAAACTACAGGTTAATCTGGTGTCTAGAAATCAACAACTGCCTTTCAAATCACCAAATGGGATTCAGAAAACATAGATCTACAATAGACCAACTTGTCCTTTTGGATACTGCGATAAGAGAGAGTTTTTTGCGCCATCATCACTTATTAGCAGTTTCTTTCCATATTGAAAAAGCTTTTGATCTCACTTGGAGATATAATATTCTGAAGACACTACATGAATGGGATTTCAAAGGAAACCTACCAATACTCCTAAGCAGTTTCCTCAAAAATAGAAATTTCACAATTAGAATTAAAAATATACTTTCAGATAGAGGAACTCTACAAAATGGAATCCCACGAGGATCCACTTTGAGTGTTACATTATTTTTGATTGCGATTAACACCCTACTGAAATCTATTGATGGAAGTATTGGGAGGAGCATTTACGTGGATGATCTCACTATTTATTATTCTGGTGCAAGAAGTTGAAAGGAGAATACAAACAACCATAAATCAACTTACAAAAACAGCAACCTCCAGTGGTTTTCGATTTTCACCAACAAAAACACATTGCATTGACTTCTGCCGTTTAAGAACGAGACATAATGATCCAGAATTATATATGAATGGAACCCGTATAGAAGTCAAGAATACTATGAAAATACTCGGAGTAATTTTTGATGAAAAACTATACTGGAAACCTCACATAAAATACCTGACCGCCAGATGCAAAAGAGCACTTAATGTCATTAGATGTATCTCTAATATAAATTGGTGTGCCGATCGAAAAGTTATTCTTGCCACGTATAAAGCTATGATGATTGCCAAAATTAGAATACGGAAGCATTGTATATGGGTCGGCGTGTAAAATTCGCTTGTACCAACTTGAAAAGGTCCATAAAGAAGGACTTCGACTAGCAATAGGAGCATTCCGTACTAGCCCAAATCAAGCAATTTTCTGTGAGTCTGGCATCAGTTCATCAACCCATAAGAGAATAAAACTTTTATTGAATTATGAAGTTAAAATATGGTCCCAACCAAGTCACCCTAATCTTTCGATCATTTACAATGAAGCACCAGCAAACAAATCAGTAGGAAAACGAGTAGCAGATGGTTTAGATTCTTTGGATATTGAGTTACCACCAATTTTTCCTTCCTCCTTCGGAGAAATACCCCCTTGGATGCTAGCTACGCCAAAATTTCATTTTGAATGTACTAGAATCGTGAAAGAAAATACCAATCGAATTCAATTTTTCCAACTATTCCATGAGATCATGAACATATATGAAAATAGTACCAAAATATATACTGATGGGTCAAAAACTACAGAAGGAGTTGGATCAGCATTTTTTTTTCAATGGAGAAACTCACCAATGGACATTGAACACAATAGCATCGATGTTCACAGCTGAATTATACGCCATTCTCCAAGCATTGAGATTTATCGAGACATTGGAAAGAGGAACTTACTTGATTCTATCCGATTCTTGTAGTTCACTCAAAGCCATACAAAATAGTAACAATACCGATCCTTTAATACAGATCATATCAAATGTAATCCACATTCTCCAGAACTCTGGTAAAAAAATAATATTTTTTTGGATTCCTGGACACATAGGAATAGCTGGTAATGAACTTGCTGATACTGTTGCCCGCGATGCTACTGGACAAAATTATTTGAATGACATCCTAATTAGAACTGAAGACATAAAAACCTATATCAAAAATAAAATAATAGACAAATGGAATCAAGAATGGATTGAGAGTAACCATGAATTGAAAATAATAAAAAACAAAGTCGACGAGATACTACCTTTTCCATCACAACAAAAAAGAGAACAGATTGCACTTACACGATTGAGAATTGGACATACTCATATAACATCTAGCTTCCTTTTGTGTGGCTCCAGACCCCCAATATGCGACACCTGCGACGTACAACTTACTGTAGAACATTTACTCCTAGTGTGTCCGATATATTCCCAAGCTAGAAACAATTGCTCCCTTCCTGACACACTGCAACAATGTCTTAGAAATGAAAAAAATTGCTTGAAAATAATACAATTTCTGAATGAAACAGGTCTAATGAAAAAGGTGTGAATCACATGTGATTCCGGTCTGAAGTATACAAGGCTAATGACCTCTGTAGTCGATGCCTCAACTCAAAAAAAAAAGATACAATAATATGAATTTTAATAATAACAATAATAATAATGCAAATATAAATAATTATAACAGAGAAAATAACAATAATAATAATAGATATGGACAAAATAGGTACAATAATGATAACAGATACTATAACAACAATAATACATTCAGACGACGAAGTAGAAGTACTGACATAAATAATGACAGAGACTATAGGCCTCAAAATACAAATAGACAAGACAGTAGATATAGACAGGATAGGAGAAGTCGAAGTACAGAGGAAATTCGACATATAAATAATATACGACAAACAGATAACAGAACAAAGACAGAATGAGGTGGAAAACTCAAATGACATTCCACAAAATTTTCAGTAAGCAACCTACCAACAGCAAATTTCAACAAAACACACTTTGCAGGAATTTATCAACATCCTAGGAAATTTATAGAAATTGAAAAAACTTCTAAATTAGAAAATGTTGGAGGACTTACGGAAATAATAGAAAATTTTCATAATAAAAATATTGAATTATTAGATACAGGATCTGAACTTTCATTACTAAATTCAAAAATTATTGGGGAATTGAATTTGGAACATTTATGTTACATTATGCCAAAAACTGTATTGGTAGGTGCAAATAATAAATAGTGTGATAAAATTCAATAACAAAGAATTTGCTATACAATTTTTTATAATAGACAATTTACTTTACGATGCAATACTTGGAACAGACGAATCAGAAATGAATACAAATGTTCTAAATCGAATAAATAAAAGAGTAATAGAAGAACAACCTATGTTAGATATTGAATGTGCGGAATCGATGAAAGATAAAGTATTGACATTATTTAATGAATATCCAAATTCAATTAACAGTGAAAATGGGGTAACAGATAAATATATTCATAAAATAGAGGTTAAAGTAATACAAAATTTTAAATCTAAAACATACCCTTTTCATTATAAATACAGAAATCAGGTACAACATGAGATATCAAAAATGTTAGAACAAGGAATAATTGAACGATGCAATTCAAAATACATGAATCCTATTGTGGTAGTAAAAAAGAATAATGGTGAACTAAGATTATGTTTGGATGCTAGAAATATCAATAAATTCACCACACCTCAATACGAGGCCCCTTTAAATAATGATGCAATTTTTGGAAATATTACTAATGCAAAAATATTTTCTAAAATAGATTTAAAACATAGTTTTTGGTTAATACCACTTCACGAAGATAGCAGGGACTATACAGCATTTTCAATTGATGGAGTCTTGTATAGATTCAGGGTAGTTCCATATGGTTTACAGAGTTCTTGTTCAGCATTGGTTAGGACAATCCATACCATTCTATAAAAATACAACGATTTTATTCTTCACTATATTGATGACATCTTGATATATTCCACAGACTGGGAAAGTAACCTTAAACACATAAAATTGTTAAGTAATTAATTAGATGAGCAGGGCTCAAAATTAATATTGAAAAATCAAAATTTTATCGAACAGAAGTGACTTTCCCAGGAAACAAATTAGACACAAAAGAAATAAGCATGGATGAAGAGAGAATTAGAGTTATAATGGAATATAAAAGACCTGTGAATTTAAAAACATTAAGGGAATTTTTGGAACTGATAGATTATTTAAAAAAATTAATGCCAGGCATAAGTAATGAAACGTTAAATCTAGTTGAAATATTAAAAAAAACAATAAATGGAAATGGGGACAAGAACAAGAAAATGCTTTTAATAATATCAAAGTGGAATTTGCAAACAATCTAAAAATTTACCATCCTAATTACAATCTACCATTTATATTAAGAACTGATGCATCTGTATTCAAACTTGCTTGAGTTTTATTACAAGAACAATAAGGAAAAGAGGTACCTGTATGTTTTGTGTCGAGAGTGACCAAAACATATGAACAGCATTACAGCATAACAGTACTAGAATTTGCAAGCATAATCTTTTGTATAACCAAATTGAGATCTTATTTAATTAGGATCTTAATTTATTATTGAGACAGATCATATGTCTTTATTAAATGTAATGAATAACAAATTATTGAAAAATAGAATACATCGTGGTGCATTATTTTTGCAAGAATATGATTTCGAGATCAGACATATTAAAGAAAAAAACAATATTGTTGCGGATGCATTAACAAGATCAGATGGCAAAGTGAAAAGAGAAAGAACTTTACAAATTGGGGTAAATATATTAATTGACCAACAGGGAATATTTTCAATGAATAAAATTATAGAATATCAGAATAAATTAGAAGCAAAAGATATAATTAAATGTAAAAAAGTCAATGGTATTTGGATGAAGATTATAAAGGATCAGGAATTATATGTAATTAGTAAATAATTAGCTTATAATATATTGAAGTATTGACATGAACATAATGGTCATCCTGGAGTGAGAAAAGTATGGATAATATTTAGGAAAAATTATTTTTGCAGAAAAGATATCCAAATAACCAAAGATTTAACAAATGATTATAACATTTGCCAAATTTAAAAGAACAAAAATTTTGTGAATACAAATATCCCAAGAAATATAATCATAACCAACAACGAAATACAAATTAGAAGGAATTGCCATGGATTTTATTAGTGATTTGATAACAACAAATGATAGAAACAAACATATTTTTGTAATAGTAGACATTTTTACAAAATTTATAAAATTATATCCTTGTAAAAGAACAAATGTGCATATTATAACCAATTATCTTCAACAATATTTTAATGATGTAGGAAAACCACAAATGATAGATTTGAAAACTTTTGTCATGAAAATGAAATTAAATTGATATTTACCAGTATTAGACATCTAGAGTCAAATCCATTGAAAAGATTTGTTCAAGAAGTGATCAAATTTCTCTGAATATTGCCTAGAGAAAATTATCAAAATTGGAACAATAATTTACCAGAGGTAGAAAAATATCTCAATCAGTTGCCACACACAGTAACAGAAAACAGTCCATATTTTTTAATGATGGGACAACATCCTCCCAGAAAATGGCTGAAAGAGGAGAACAAAGAATTAGAAGAAATTTTATCAGAGGTAAGAATAAGACAGAATAAAAGTGGTAGTAAATATTTAAAAAGAATGAATAAAAAGAAAACACATAAAAATATAATTTTTGAAAAAGGTCAATTGGTTTTAATAAGGGCAAATAGAGTAACTGATTTAAAAAAGAACATATGTGCAAAGCTACTTTCAATATTTGAAGGTCCTTATGAAATTGTCAGTGAAAATAATATGTATAACTATAAATTAAAATATTTAAATGAAGAAAGAATAAGAGGAATTTTCAACATAAATGATATTTATTAATATAAACATACGTAAAAATAAAAACATGTCATAATCATAATCATAATTGAAAGTATGAGCTATATTTTTTTTGTTTATAAAAAAAATATATCTGATACTTGAGGTATTTGTTATTAAAAGACTCGAAATACAACAGTGTATGGAAATTTTAAAAACATCATGAAGGAATTCAGATACAAAAATACAGCAAGGACACCCTGTACATATATTGAAACCCATAGCTTTGACCGAAACAAGCAAATTAGAGTGAGAAATTCAAATATAAAGATTCTTACATCAAAACGCATCGAGATACGAAAAACTGATAACCGATATAGGTTAGAAAGAAATGTCAGATAAAATTAAATTAACATCTGTGATGGAAAAATGAAAAAGGCATGATGAACTAATTGTTATTATTTAGGAATGGTGTAAAATTCGAAATTTATTATTGTGAATCACTTCCTTAGAAACTGACATCAAGTGAAGGAAAATATTTATATTTACATAAAAGTGAGGTCAACTATTTTTGAACGAAACTATAAAATGAAAATGTATTTAAATTTCAGAGCCAATGTTAAATTAGTAGAATAGATAGTTTTCCTGATGAAAAAGTTGAATATATATATATATATATATATATATATATATATATATATATATATATATATATATATATTATATATATTCAATTGTGGCAATTGTGGATAAACAAAAGCAGAACTCGATAGATGATAGTGATGAGAGTTTTACTTGGAGATAAATTTTGCTCAGGCTGAAGAATGCATACTTTCCTCTCTTGAGCTAATGTAATGATTTCTATTGCATGTATGCACAATCTTGGTGGAATATTTTTTTAACTTGAAAGAAGCGTTTATTCAGTCCATTTGGATTAATGATTCAAATTCAAATTGAGGGAATATATTTCCCAGTTTATAAAAATATTTCTTAATGAATATAGCAGAGCTAGATTTCTTTAAATCGATATAATGTTCTTCACTTTGACATTTTTATTTTTATTGTGTATATACCTAAACATTCATAGTAGGTTAAAAGACGGTTCTTAATAACTTCATTATCTGAATTTTGTTTTCACATATAGTCAGTGGGCAAATTTCGGATATGCAGTTGGTTACCTCGTTCACAGACAGATGGGGCGACGACAAAACTTGATGTTTGTTGTATGCTTCCGCTTAGTTCGAGGAATGATACTCTGACGGAATTCGATTTTCAATTATCGGAAATCATCGACTTTATGTTGATGATATACACTACCTTGCACTGACGAGTGGCCAAACAGCCCGAAACCGGTCTGCAAGTGTGTTCCAATAATTGAAAATCTATTGCGGCAGTTGTATCGCCAACAGCATATGCAGGAATTACTTCTGTGAAGAATCCTGCACTGACACCTGTCGTATATAATCCACCGCCCTTCGTGGCATTAGCCAGGGGAGTAATTGTTTTCTGATAGGTGTCAGTCCATTAACCTACTGTGTAGGGAGTTGAGACTGGCCTGAACGAATTGTTCTTATATAATTTGAATTTTGTTTACCTGTGATAATGTGGGTAGGCTAATCTGAAAACCGGCGAGTAGACCGGATCAATTTTGTCATTTAGTAGGTGACATCCGGAATACTTATGTTCGTGAATTTCCAAGGATTCCAAATGATTGAGTTTTCAACTCTTGCCCATATTGTGCGAAATATCCGTATCGTTTAGATTCTGGAACACGTGGTTGCATTCCAAGGAATGGTTTGAAAACTTCGAATCATTTTCACCTAGTCTGAAGTACCTTTCTTGTTCAGCATACCATTTGTAATTTCAGCTGATAAACTCCGGATTGTAGTGAACAAGATGGCGATTGTTCACTACATCTTTGGCATCAAAAAGGAAGTAAGATAAACTGCTATGTGGCCTGGATGCCTCTTCCACATTGTTTTTTCTGGAAAATGCCGCAATTGTCTCTGTTCTACTACCAAAATATCTTGAAGTTATGAAATTCTTGATTTCTGAGAGTTTGAACTGGGGGTATATTAAGCTAAATGTAAATTTGAGACTTTGTTTTCTGAATAACTTCTGAATTGTGTCTGTGTATAAAAATATAGGAAGTTTCAATTCTCATTTTCCATGATGATCTTCTACGACGTAGTAACCGCAACCGAAATCATTGCAGCCTCGTGGGCTCATCAAATTTTTACTTAAATCATTTCATGACATGCTTTTGTCGACAATTTTTTACCCGTACTAGTTTGTAAAGAGTCTCCTTTAGACATTTGTCATAGTCTTTTGATCATGAATTCATTATAAATTTTGCTCACAAATTGAAAAAAATCAAGTAATTGTACTTAGCTTTCTTTAGTGGTCGACTGTTCGAAAAAATTTTTTTCTATAGAACTTAAATTGTGATAGCTCTGATTTTTTTGACATACGTTAAGAGAATTAAATTTTCAGATTTCATATGCGATAATCTACATAAATACATATACTGGATATTTTTGAGAATTCAGTTGAGGTTCCGTTTTCAATTTATTTTCCTAGTAATAGCAACCACAGCTTTCCGAAATATACTTGTTACCCACTAAAAGAACATATGCGGATTCTTTGAGTTTCCTAATTTTTTCATGAGTTCCTTTGGAGACAATGTTTTTTTCACTCCATTCTCTAGCATGAATACCATATGATTTTAGAATATGCTTCGATATGCCCAATCCTGCCATCTATCTTCTCCTGATATGTATATTCAGGATGTTCATTTTTTCTCAAGGGGTTTTGACGTTTCATCTATAAAACTTCTTCTACAGGAAACCGTATTTTCAGGTTAAGTTTGTGACAAAAAAGATATCAATGTGTTGTAAAAATGATTTTATATAATTCACTTTCAAATTTATATCTATGAATGATAAAAATAAAAACAACAATAAAAATTAATTGGCCCTCTGGGGCGACTTGATTGATTCCAGTGGCGCATTTGTATTTCAGCTGCAGGAAAACCCGGAGAAACCTGTAGCACCACATTATCTGAAGATCTTGATTTGCCAATGTCCTCTCTCTCATAAAACAAAATGTAGGGTGTCTCCAGAGGCTCCAATAGATTCAATACATATCCAGAACACTTCGTGACACCACTATCGTCAAACTTAAATCAGTTCCTTTCGTCTTTGACCAAGGCGTAATAATGACCAAATTCAAGGCCAGAATCACAGTGAACAATGACTGCATGAATATTATAATAGTGGTCTGCTAGATTAAAATGTTCATCTATTTCGAACCTTCGAAAGAGTTTCTTGCTTCCGTCAGAGGTTGAGTCTTGTTTGAATTGAAATCTTTAAAGATCTCATAAAGTTGGAATTCATTCTGATGTGATGATTGTTGGGTACTGAAATATTTACAAAAAATATGAAATTGACATATACTTTTTAAAAAATGTGGCTTTAATATACTGGTTAACTCAAGAATCTTAGCTAGTTATTGCAATATATTAGGTTAGGTTAGGTTAGGTCCAAAGTGAGTGGGCAACACTCAAGGATTTATTGTGGCTCACACCTATTCATACTCAAATAAACCCAGCTTCACAACGAAGCCAATTAGTTTGTATGGTGAGTGGTTTTTCACGGCTCTGCCGAACTCTAAAAACCTAATTCGGTCCATAGCCGGGCATGAATAAAGTATGTGATATCCTGTTTCACTATCTTCCAAACAGAGGCGACACACACTGTCTTCCCACAGTCCGAGACTCTGTTCTGTTCAAAAATCTGTTTAAAATCTGTTTTTCCGTTAACCAGCTGTCGCACCCCTATGAACGATTCGTACATATGATGATTCATATAACGTGTGATTCCTACATATGATGACTCAAATGACAGGAAACTGTAAGAAGGCCTGTTAGACATCGTACTTCATCCCTACTGTAGTCCAACAAGTGTTTGGTATCAAGCTTCGAACGGTGAATAAACGCCGTGGAGTGAGCCAATCCTGGAAGATTCTGGAAGAAGTCCATAAGTCTTTTTGCCATCCAGGTGTTCAATCTTTGTTTGGCAAAGCCTAGAGCGATGCCAGTGACAGATTCTGGTACGAGACGATGAAGCTACTTGCAGCACCCTCCTTTACAAGAGAGTCAGCAGCCTCGTTGTCTTCCAGGCCAGGAATCCAGACCAGATACAATATATTAAGTCTTCCTATCGAGGAGAGTCGTTTTTGGCAATTTGCTACCAATTTAGACGTTGCTCGGTAGCAGCCAAGAGCTTCCAAAGCCGCTTGACTGTTCGAGAATATTTTTGTTGTTCAAAAAAACGGTATTCAAATGTCATAAATATCTTCACACCGATCTGGTTAAAATTTGCTACAGTTATTGGAAGTAGTATGCCGCTTATTTTGCCCGAACTAGATTGAAATTGTTAGGTCCAGTGGTGTCTCAGTGGACACCACAGCCAACAATACTGAGAAAAATAAAGTACGCTACTGACGTGCAGTTTCTTATTTTTTAGAATAATCAACTAAAAATACAACGTTTTCGTCACTTGTGTTTTCTTCATATAAAGCTTTGTTTTTGAGATAAAAAATCACTTCTAAAAACTATCCACGGACAGCATGAAATATAAACCAAAATTGGAAATTGAACAAATTCGACCTTAGAGTAAATGAGCAAAATGCCCACCTTTTGATAAAATACACTACTGCACGATTTGTCGTTGATTGTCTGACACGTTAAAAATTGTAGTATTTCTTATGACATTGCAATTGTCAATTATTCGATTCCCTAAGGATCTGAGCCTTCAGATGAAGCCATAAATAGAAATCTAGAGGATCCATATCAATACTGCGAGCTGGCCAAATTCGAGGTCCTGCATGTTCAATCCAGCGATTAGGGTAGGTGACGTCGAGATGCTGACGAGCAAGAACACTAAAATGATCTGGAGCCCCGTCGTGAATAAACCATATGTTGCCTCTTAAAAGTACCGGCACTGCTTCTAAAAGAATGGGTAAATGTCCATCTAAGATTCACCTGTTACTCTTGCTGCTATAAAAAATGGGTTAATTAGGTAGTCACCAATCATTCCTGCACAAACTTCAGCGTATATTGTTGCTGAAAATGACTTTCCCTAATAACGTGGGGAATTTCGTCAGCCCAAAAATGGTCATCGTGAAAACTCATAATAACTTCTCGTGAAAAATTTGCTTCGTCCGTGAATAAAATATTTGATGAAAAATAATTATTTGTGTCATCCTAGAAATCAACCACCGGCAAAACATTGAACTTGGATGAAAATGCCGAGGCAGTAGAACTTAGACCCGCTGTATTTAATATGGGTATAGTAGGTTTCCTTTTAGAATTGTCATACGGTTTTTGAGCAGAGTTTCAGCTGCAGTGCAATTTTTCTGGTACTATTTGAAGGATCTTCCTCAATCGCATCAAGTGCAGCTTTTTCTAGTTCAGGTATTATTACAGTTTCTGGTCTTCCACTACTCGCATTTTTATTAAAACATAATTTCGCATTTTGAATGTTTCAGCACATGGAATTACTCTGTTAAGATATCTGTCTTGGTAAATTGTTCCGCATTTCCATTTGTTAATCTATAAATCAAGTGCATATTAGCCATTTCAACGTTAGTATTTCTGATTGAATTACTGCTAATCAACAACTCTGACTTTCACTGATATAATAACATTATCACTGTCAGCTGGTCTCCAAAGCAGGTGTTCAAAATATGCAAAGTTGCTTCAATTTCCTTTCTCAGAAACGAAAATAATCGGTATGTTACAATCTACAATTCGAAATTGGCAAAAAGGGGTTTCTTTGTGTTTAGGTTGTCTTGCAGTATGAAATAGAAAGGGGAAATATGAATTGTTTCAAGTTTTTCAATATATGGCACACTTACAAATTTCGACTTCATTGACTCATAAGTTAAAAACACCTTAGACTTGTTTACTCCGATTCCTCCTGTTTGTTGCATTTTCAATGTTTCGACATTACCAACTTTTAGATTTTTTTTCAAAACCTCATATACCTAGACCAAGATTTCTGGCATCAGCTTTTCTGTATTTCTCTAGTGTTGTTCCTTTTGTCTTCAGAATGATGCGTCCTACACTCATCTCCACCCATCTTTGTGTCGCGGCGCGAAAAATTTGCTGATTATGAAAATCGAACGTTTGAGTTCATGACGATACACAATATAAATTTTGTTTACCTCCACAAAGCAAGTTTTCTTCTCTATTAGATTCGCTGACTATGCAATTCATCTCACCGAAATGTCTACGAAAATACGTGACTTGGATACTGAAATGATACTGTCGAAAACAGTTCGAATAGCTCAAGTAAAATAAAGAGTTGATAGCTTGTTATAATGAAATGAAATATAGATTTTCATTGTACTGAAAGTAAAATTACTTCGTGAGGTTTGTGAGATGGAAATTTGCCCTTCACTGGCAAATTTTTAGTCTTGGCGATTTTTCGATTTGATGAGCGGTCTCTGGTGACTCATTATTACGTAACTAAATTGAATGAACTGCCTTAAACAGTTATCTTTGAGTGCCTAAGATGGCGATCATTTAGGAGCATAGACGACAAAAGAACATGTGAATGCAACGATTTACCTTCATTGCTGGTCGGAAAGCTGGTTACTCCAAGAACAATGTTGGAGGTAGATGTTTGTTGTTGACTATAAGTTATGATCAGTATATGTTCTCAACTGGTACCTGATTACTAGTTCTGCGGGCTTGTATTTCATGGTACGGTATTTTGTGGAATCAAATCCTTGACGAATCACAGTTATTTTGTTTTTATGGCTATCTTAACTTTATTTGAATTCATTGGAAGTAAACGCGGAATCATGGCCTGTAATAATTCCTTTTGAATTTTTCAGGAGTGAAGGGCTTCAATCGCACATTTCTAAGTTGTATTCGAAACTGGTTCAATATATTTCGAAAAGTCATCCAAAAATGACAAGAGTATAATTGTCAATGTGTCATGTATCAACGAATATATTGGTCTTTCGAGCCGGATTTTGAACCAATGTGATAGTGTTGTGCAAAAATTAGATTTACAAATTCCTCCTTGTATGAGTTTTCCATTGAGCGCTTCCTATCTTTGAATTTGAATAGAACAAAGTGTGTGTGAGATATAATTGAAATTTTTTATTCGTTCGAAAGAATAATTGAAGCCATTATTTGTTGGATATAACATCGTTCAAATATCCTTAATAGCTTCTTTGGGTGGACTGTATACGAAACGTCCAATTTTTCATGACTCTGACGCATAAATCAGGCTGAACTTGATCGATGTCATGAGTTATGTTGGCTTCGAGGATCTTTATGGTTTGTGGCTTATTTGCATACACCTGCGACTTCAGGAAACCCCACGAGAAAAATTCTAACGAGGTCAAATCGCACGATCTTGGTGGCCAGTTCACATTATCTCCACGTGAGATTACCATGCCCTCGAATCGCTTGTGCAAAATATCCGAAGTGGCATAAGCTGTGTGGCACGTAGTGCCGTCTTGTTGAAACCACATGTCATCGGTGTCAAGATCATCCAATTCAGTTCAAAAGAATTTGGTATTTATTCATCGATCTATGGTGCTCGCCGTTGACAGTGATTTTTTTCAATATCACAGTGGTAACAGCGATTATAGTAAATTGCATTCAGACATACATAAGCATTTCTCAACTGTTTAAAAAAAATCTGTTTAAAATCTGTTTTTTCCGTTAACCAGCTGTCGCACCCCTACGAACGACAACCCTCAGAAGTCGAAACTTGTGCGAGCTAAGGATTAACGAGGTCTTACCTTTTAACGTTTGATTTCTAACACGGGTTGGACGGTAGCAAGTGAAGATCGATCGTTCAGACTAGGGCTTGAACCACCGACCAACACGGCAGTCAATTCGAGTGAGTGAACAAAGCACCCACGCCGAACCGCTTGGCTACCGACTGACCTCAAACTGAAATCAAAAATGAATTCTTGACATATTTAACTTCAAGTTGGGAGTTTTTTATCCTCAGAAAAGTAGCAGACAGCTTCATTTTCGAATATCGTGTAATTTGACTTATTTGAAATAAACACTAACATTTTGATATATACTGGTTACAAAGAAAATTGTTTCGAAAATCATCGTCATAATTTCAGGCGGTAATTACATTATTTTGTTTTTCAATGTCAGTGATCATGTACGGAGAATAAAACAGGGGACCCAAAATACCGCCTTGCATTGCTCCTGCGCATTGATTTAGCCCAACTAGAGAAGATTTTGTCAAGTTGGACATT
Organism: Leptinotarsa decemlineata; assembly: GCF_025532065.1. Classification (NCBI taxonomy): domain Eukaryota; kingdom Metazoa; phylum Arthropoda; class Insecta; order Coleoptera; family Chrysomelidae; genus Leptinotarsa; species Leptinotarsa decemlineata. The sequence continues at coordinate 23,770,078 of NW_027412532.1, forward strand.
ATGCAGTCCCCAAGATTGCAATGAAAATATCTGGAAGATATACTAATCACGGTAGAATAATATTGAAGCTTTGAATTTTTTTTAATAAATATAATATTGTGATACAGTGTGTTTCAGTAAGTTTGAACTATATGGAAAACTGTTTTATTTTTTGGTGTAGAAAAAACTTCTTCAAAATCTGAAATTGAAAATTCAATAAGATGGTAAGTACTTTCGTTTCTTGATGATATCCAAAATTGTTATTGAAATGAATCAGATTGAAATTTTACATTCAATTGGCAATAAAAAAATCTGAAGAAATGAACTTTGAACGTTCAAGCCAGTCTCGATATACCTACACAGTAGATTGAATTGACTGACGCCTACTCCCCTGGCTAATACCGCGAAGGGCGTTGGATTATATCCGACAGGCGTCAGTGCAGGAATCTTCCTGCATATGCAATTGGCATATTATGGAAATGTAGTTAGTAAGTACCTCGTCCACTAGATGTAGTGACATTTTGTGATGTTCGCTCCAACTTCGGAAGAGGAATGGAATACTCTGAAAGAGTAGAAATCAACTAACCAACCAACGAAGTACTAACCAGCTGCATATCCGTAATATGCAGTTGGTTAGTACCTCGTCCACTAGACGGAGTGACATTTTGTGATGTTCGCTCCAACTTCGGAAAAGGAATGAAATACTGTGAAAATGTTCCGATTTTCAATTGTGGAATATCATTGATTTTAGGTCGACGAGTGGCTGATGAGCCCGAAACCGGTCTGCAAGTGTGCCCGTTCCAAAATTGAAGGTCGACTCTTTCAGTTATATTGCCAATTGCATATGCAGGAAATTTTCTGTGAAGATTCCTGCACTGATGCCTGTCGGATATAATCCAACGCCATTCATGGTATTAGCCTGGGGAGTAGTTGTTTTCTGTAAGGCGTTAGTCCATTCAACCTATTGTGTAGGTATATCGAGACTGGCCTGAAAGTTTAAAATTCATTTCTTTAGATTTGTTTATTGCCAGTCTTCAAGCATAGCCCACTGACTAATAAGAAAGTTTTTCTTCCTTATTCAGAGGAATCGGGCAAATTGTGGATATGCAGTTGGTTAGTACCTCGTCCACTAGATGGAGTGGCATTTTGTGATGTTCGCTTCCACTTCGGAAGAGGAATGAAATACTCTGAAAGAATTCCGATTTTCAATTGAGGAATATCATTGACTTCAGGTCTATGATGATCCCTATCTTGCACTGACGAGTGGCTAATGAGCCCGAAACCGGTCTGCAAGTGTGCCAGTTCCAAAATTGAAGGTCGACTCTTTCAGTTGTATTGCCAATTGCATATAAGATTCCTGCACTGACGTCTGTCGGATATAATCCAACGCCCTTCGTGGTATTAGCCAGGATATTACTTGTTTTCTGATAGGCGTCAGTCCATTCAACCTACTGTGTAGGTATATCGAGACTGGTTTGAACGTTTAAAGTTAATTTCTTTAGACATTCAATTGGACTGTAATTATTGTATATGGAAAATAGTTAGAAAATATCAAGAGAAAAGTGTTCATTATTGAAATTAACAAAATCAAAACTAATTTATGAATCTACAATTATGATACAGTATGTATCAGTGAGTTGAAATTATATGGAATATTGTTTTATTATCGGGTATAGGAAAAAAAGTTCTGAAATTTGAAATGAAAGAGATAGGTACCTTTGTCTTTGAAAATATCGAAAATTGTTATTGATGTGAATCAGACTGAAACATTAACTTCAAGTTGACTGTTATCATTGTATATGCGAAATAATTCGAATACATCAAGAAAAAAATGTTCATTATTGAAATTAAGAAAATTGGAACTGATATATGAAATAGAAACATGGGGAAAAATACAAAACCGAAGTTTCCATTGAAAATTTCATATTTCAACGTGATTTTCAATACTGTTCAACTTTTTGACCAACAATTTGCGATATTGTTAAAAATAAAGGTTCTTAACTTCTGAACAAAATTCATATTTCATGACAAAATTTGTATACGACTAAGAAAGGAATGTGAAAACCATTGAGACTTACTGTATGGAGACTTCATAGCTACTATGATTTTATTCAACCACCGAGTAGTAAAAAAAGATGTATTAGCTTATAATCACGTGTGATTTCGAAAACACTTTCAAAAGCATCATACCTCATTTTTTTGCCGTCAAAATGCTCAGGAGAGAAACATATATCGTTTATGTCTAACGTACTTTTGATCGAGCCCAACCCCTTGATTGATTACCCACTCTCATATTTCCAAGTGTAATTCAGATATAATCTATGATGAAAGTCTCCTGATAGAAATACCTAGTTGCCTAAACAAATTCAAAAATAGGGATATGATGTGAAACGTTGTAGCAACAGTTTCTCTACAACATGGAGTCAGAAAATGTTCCCTAATCAATGATGATTTGTGGCATAAAAGATGTAGAGTAATTTGTTATGGGGCATGCTTGAAAGACAAAACATATTTTTGGGACTATTTCTGTTGAATTCTCAAAAGAAGTATATAATAAATTGAATGTGGAAAAAAATTATGCAGTCTCTGAATGTTTTCACATTGAAATGTTAGAATCCCGTTAAACTGTCATGTTTTTTTCAAGTGATGTACACAGTATGGTACAAATTTTCGTCATGTTTATTTTTCTTAAATGATGTATTTTGAGACACCCTATATACATTGAGGAATCGCACGATGAAAAGTTAGGGCCTGTTGAACTGTCATGTTTTTCTCACATAATGCTTGTCGCACCTTGTACACCTTGTACTCTTAAATGATGTATTTTGAGACACCCTGTACACATTAAAGAATCACACGTTGAAACGTTAGGGCTCCATTGAACTCTCATGTTTTTTCTCAAATGATGTATTTTGTCACACCTTGTACACATTGACCTCATGATTTTTTCTTGAATGAGGTATTTTGACACACCCTATACACATTGAGGAATCGCACGTTTAAACGTTAGGGCCCCGATACGAAAACGGAAAATGGTCGAAACGCATGTAATACGTTTCTCATTGGGATCACACGTTGAAATACTACACTCTCGTTAAACTGCCATGGTTTTCCTTAAATAGTATATTTTGAAACACCCTGCATAAATTGAGGGATCGAATGTTGAAACGTTAGGACCCCAAGACAAAAAAGAAAAACGGTCTGAACGCATGTAAAACAACATGTTTTCCAACGTTAACTCCACAACACTTCTAAATATAAATACGTTTCTCATTGGGATCCCACGTTGAAATGTTACACTATCGTTATACTAACATTTTGCACACGTATTAACCCATAAAACTTGGTGCACTCGATATAACAATTGATTTAATACACTACACCTATTCAAGTGACCGAAAGGGAAAGTGTTGATTGTAATGTCAACATCGATATTTCGACATATATTTTCAGAACTCAATATTTTTTACATTTTTTCAAGATTCCAATTTGTTTTCCAACAAAAGCTTTCATATATAATAACTATAAATTGAATTCGTCAATCTATTGTCTAAAGATTTCATCAAATCGTTATACACTCAAATCCATTGCTTAGTAAAGTTCCAAAAATTGTGGGTGAGCGAATACATATCAACAAAATTTATATTTTTACACTGGGATTACAATACATCAATAGTATAAAAAACCGCATAATCAGAAATAAAATCAAACCCTCTGGGTTCCTGATAATAACATTTCCATCGAACGCTGATTTGGCGCAAGTGGTAGTGTATCCTACTCATTATTAAAAAGTGAATTCGAACCCAACGGTGACCGGAAAGTTTACTCGCGAGAGTATTTCTAGTTGGAGTTGAATTCTTTCTTTCTGCTACGTGATATGAATGATGAGAATGCGAATAACCATGTTGCTTCCTAGGTGGCTCGAGAAATTATTATCATAACATATCCAGAATACGAGGTGGGTGACCATAGCAATCAATTCCGCTGTCACCGCAAAATACCATTTCCATATATGGATATGAAAAGAATAATATCTATAAAATATCATTCGTTTCATTAAAACCACTGTCAACTCGCAAGTTCTCGAAATTTTTCATTCCAGAAATCTTGTATTGTAAAAAAAAAGTATTTGAGGCCGTAAAGAAGTAACGTTTGAATGAGTACTGATATGAACAGCTCTTCAACGAAGTACTATCGTAACAAAACAAAGTTCTCTTTCGAGAAAACCCATTTTTGGAAGTCAATACAACCATGTTGCGTCATTATTTTGTTGGTGTTATTTGATTTGTTTTCACAATTTTTGAATGATCCTTCAACATAGTCTACGTTTGTTTCCTATCCTTGTATCGTGTTGGTCTTAGACGTGCTGTTGTTACAGTGTTTCTTATTATTAATCTAATATGGTTTTTGAATTGAGTTATATTTTTAACTCGTAAAAACTCTTTTTAAAGCCCTGAAAAAAATATATCCGAATTCGAAAAGTTGACAAGAATAACTAATTCTTTTTCCCAATCAATCATTCTGGAAATAACCGTTGAATCATCAGACTTATTAATTAATAGCCTACAGTATTCACGAATACCTCGCATTAGATGAATACATAAAAAATACTTTGTGCACACCCATAGACTCGAGTATCAATACAAGAAAGGACCATAAAATAATTTTCTGCATCTTATCAAAAGAGGCAGACAATAATATGTGTTTTAATCTCAGGATGAATCTATTTAATATTTTGCAATTTATAATAGAAGCAAACAATAATACTATAATGACAATTTTTGTGTCGAGTTCAGCTGGTCTAAATAACCCAGTGTACTTTTTTTATTGAAACTTCCCCGAATTTTATGTGTCAATATAATAAAGTGGACACTATCTCGACAAAAAAATACAAGATGCCATGAAATTATAAGATTTCGGACGCATCCTGCCATCCTACCTTTCCTTTTCTGTGCTGAAACTGCAAAATAACTGTCTCCATATTTCATTCCACCCTTGCATCGTACCCTGGTGAAAACTTTATTATCTACATCGTAAAAAAGAAAGTTATAAAAATAAGAGCCTTGTAATCCTAAATATAGCATCGTTGCTCCAATAAAGATATACAGTGTTATACCGTGTGCCCGTTGACGATATGAAAGGGGTATTATACGCCCTAATATAAATATATGGCCCAAAGGGCTATTCATAGTATATTACAAAATGTCTACATAAAAAGAGCTCATGCACGACAAAGGAGCGTTCCAACAATGTTATTCGGTAATGAGAAAAAGTGTTTTTTGAAAAAGCTACACATAGTAACTTGATGAAGCGGAACAAAAATAATTCGCTACGTACGTATGTATGAGGTTTTCAATTAACTCACAAAAAACATGTTTATCGGTTGATAACGATATTGATTCACCATATGCAAATCATTTCTTTGGTGTTTTAGAAATTAAGAAATTGAGTTCTCCATATTTATATGTTTTTACATTAAATACAATCTTATTATTGTAGTTGTCCTGATGAAGGTGGGAAATATACCGAAAGCTTGACATATAACAAAGAGTTTTTTTTGTAACAGCCGAGCTAATGACTGCAACCTAGCTAATTGAATCAATTATAAAGAGATTCTAGTAATATGATCTATATTCCGATTTTTCGAAGCCCTAATATGAATAATCCAGTGTTTTGAAAATTTCAATTATATGATGTTGACGATAATTGTCTAAATATTCAGTTTGGGAGAATTTCGTGTGCACGCAGAAATCGGTATTGGCCTGTAGCTAGCCCTTAGGTTTTGTTATTGAATTTTCAATAATTGTAGTAGATACGCGTGAAATGAAGCGTTCTTAATCTTCAGTTGAACTAGCAGTTTAAAATAAATTAGTAATGTTTAATGAAAACAGGCAAATAGATCTAGCTGAACTACAACCTTATGCAAAAAGTAATGAAGGATACCGATATATACTTGTAGTAATTGATTGTTACTCAAAATATCTATGGACTGTGCCAGTTAAAGATAAAACAGGTAGTACAATAACTAATGCAATGAAATATGTACTGAAGGAAGCCAAATTTTCCCCTAAACATATACAAAGCGATCAAGGGAAAGAATTTTTTATTAGAAGCTTCTCATCTCTCATGCGAGAATATAATATCAATCATCATTCAACATTCAGCACAAAGAAGGCAGCTATAGCAGAAAGAGTGATTCGTACAATAAAGGCATGGCTCTACAAGGAATTTTCGATGAGAGGTCACCACAAATGGCTTGATATTCTTCCAATTATAACTAGTAGATATAATAATAAAGTTCATCGTACAATAGGTATGGCACCCATCAATGTTGATTCAACAACAAAATTGAAATTCAAGGGTATCAATGGAATTGGAGGAAGACAAAGTAAACCCAAATTCCAATTGAATGATATTGTACGTATAAGTAAATACAAAAATATTTTTGAAAAGTCTTACACTGCGAATTTTACCACGGAGCTATTCAAGATTGTATCCATACACGGATCAAATACCCGGAAAAACCAGTTCAGCATATTCCTATCCGTGAAAACTTCAGATTTCATATTCGATACCTTAACGGGGAGATGAGGTCAACTAAGAAGAAGAAGAACTCAGGTAAAACTCAACAACATTTAAATAGTAGGTAGTAGAGGGTTTATGGACTACTCTATTTCTGAACACATAACGAATACCATTATAGTAAGAAGTGAGTTGAGCAAGGTCAACAAACTTCTGAACACGTAACAGCACACCTTGATAATGACAAATGAGATTTTGTCGAAAATATATTACTGCAGTTTCGTCCTATAAGGACATTTTCTCATACATGTATGGATGAGTTCGAAAATGTCCCTATAAGATGAAACTGCAGTAACGTTAGTTACAAATAAAAAAGGTTAAAAACATAAGAAAGTTTCAATTCTGTGTTCTTCATTATGATTCCTTACCACGTACCATAATTTATCTTATCTAGTTATTGCAATATCAGCACTAAAGATGTTTAATTATAAATTTCAATAACGACTGTTTTAATATAAATGCCACTATCATTAAAACAACAAATAAAAAAAAACATTCCTGCGCTATCAGCTGATTTTGGAATACAATTTCGTTAGTTTTTATGAAATTCATTCTTGAAGCAAGTGTCTTAGTGTATTATTTCACATAGGAATGAAATTGAAATCAATTAATAATTATTTAAAAAATATTATATGCTATGAAAATTGTACCGATTCATAAATTATCGTCCATCATGTCCTATGGACAGGTCACTGGGAGATACATCCTATGTATCGGTAGGTGTAGGCCAAGACTCACCGAACACACACTCTCTCATTGATGAAAAGAGAAATGAAAATTCCTTTGTTTTTTACCACTTTTATTTGTAACTAACGTTACTGCAGTTTCGTCCTATATGGACATTCTCAAACTTGAACAATAAACTAACAATGATTTATTACATTCGCTAATATATACCATTCAGGTACTTGATTGAGTACCTGAATTTACAGTTCACAATGTGCATGTACCAATTCAAAAACCGGAGAGTAAATTAAATCGATTTGGTCATTTAACAGGTTGCACCCACAATGTTTATGCTTGTGAATTTCCAAGGATTCTGAATAATTGAGTTTGCAACCCTTCCTTGCATAGTGCAGAATTTCCCTATCGCTTAGATTCGGAAACTTGTGGTTGCATGCCAAGGAATGATTTGAAAACGTCGAATCATTTTTCCTAGTCTGAAGGACGTTTCATGTTCAGCATACCGTTTTTGGAAATTTTATCCGCATTGTCCCACATAAACACTATTACACTCCGGACACTGATTAAAAGCTTATAAACTCCAGATTTTTCCAACTTGTCGACCTGATCTTGAACCTGGCATTGAAAAGGAAATGAGATAACCTAGCATGCGGTCTGAATGCTACTTCCACATTGTTTTTTCTGAAGAAACCTGCGATCCTTTTTGCTCTTTTTCCAAAATATGTTAGCGTCACCCATTTCTTGATTTCTGGTTGTTTGACCTGAGGATATATTTGTATGCAAGTGAATTTCCGGCTTTGTTTCCTGACTAACTTCTAGATAGTATCTGCGTTGAAACCATTATTATGACCTATCTGTGTAATTGTATCAATTTCCTAGCTAGATTGTCTACAGACAAAGGCAGTGAGAATGCTCTGTGCAGCATTGAATTGTAGGCTGCTAATTTATGACTGTCTGGATGGATAGAATCGCTTGGGATGGTGATGTCTGTATAGCTAGGTTTTCTGAAAAAATTTAACTCGAATTCATTCTGATTGTATGTTATGGCCAGGTCTAATAAATTTATTTGTTTCTCTATCTCTGTTTCGAGTGTGAACTGAATGTTGCTATTGGGATTGTTCATGAATGTCATAAATTGGTTCAGCTGTCGTGTAGTTCCTCTGAAACAGGCAAGAATATCGTCTAACAGCTACATCCATCAATTTACTCTCTTATTGACGATAACTCTGAACACTCGCATAGGACATGCCAGACAGTTTCATCTTCCTGTTCACACATCCTGCATAGAGGCGTGTCCACTAGTCCCATATTATGAAGGTGTTTCCTTAGTTGATAGTGGCCAGTCAGAAATCCTACTGTTAAGCGTAGATTTTTCCTGGTCATTGCCAGATATTTTTTCAGCGCCAGCTTCCCAGGGTCGTCCAGGGTGATCCAGGCAAGATTGCATCCTTTGGTTCTATCCCATCATTTGAAGAATTGAGCATGGGTGTGACGTTTGACTAGTTCCGTAATTATCGAAGTCATCAGGCCATATGCGTCACTGGGTCCTAAAATTCTTAGTCTAGCCGCTTCCTTGGCTAATGAGTCGGCCATTACCAACTTAATCCTTAGGCTCAGTGATCTGGTTTTCGAGCCATCTGTATATATGCGTATCGCATTTGTAGCACCTGACTTTGTGTTCTGTTTTATTTGTATTTTGTACGGTTGTATTGAACACAAACCTGGGTTCAATTGCATCACGGGCTGCCTGCAGCAGAGGTTGCGCAGTAAGCGCTTCTCGCCATAGGCTCAGCCTCAATTGACCCATTCTTACTTCGAGGTTCACACCAGCCGTGCGCAATCGTAACATGGCAAGTTACGAAACCTCCTCAACGTACAGGTCCAGAGGGGTCAGACCAGTAATCGATTCCAATGCCGCGGCTGAACTCGCCAATGCAATAGCTCCGTACGTCAACATAGGTCTTAATATTGCAATTTAAATCCAGGTGACCACACGGGGTGGAAGACCCCATGCGCGTCTCACTGTCCTCCGACATTGCTCTTAAGCCACATATGCTCTTTTTGGTCTACTCTGTAGATGAGAGTTCCATGTTAGCTTCCTCTCGACGATAGTATCAAGGTATTTCACCTCTTCAGAGAAGTTTATTTTGCTTTTGAAGTTTTCGAGAAGTTTAGAGCCCGATAAGGGGGTTTGACAATAATTGACTATACTGTATATTTGAACTCAACTTCATTGCACTGCTACACTGACAATACAACACAGACACTTCGACTGAAACTACAAACTAATACTCCAATGTCTATTGCTTGATTTTCACTCGCTATCGTTCAACCCGTGTTAGGAATCACACGTTAAAAGGTAAGACCTCGTTAGTCGTTAGCTCGCACAAGTTTCGACTCTGAGGGTTGTCGTTCGTAGGGGTGCGACAGCTTGTTAACGGAAAAACAGATTTTGAACAGATTTATGATATCAGTTCGTATCATACTTTCAACTAGACTTTCATATCTGCTTATTGGTAGTGTTTATATAAAGTTATGGAATTCTGGTTTCGAATTCTGAAAGGAATGAAACTTTCGTGACTTCTTATTGAAAATTCAAAATTCTTAGATACATTCATATCAGAACTCAACTATAAGAACTGGAAAACAAGTTAAATTAAAAAAAAAAACACGCTTCAATAGCAACACAAACTAAGAAATGAAAAATAATTCGAAACTAATTTGAGATTGTGTTCAACATGAGTTACATCGAGCCTATGGCTCGATGTAACTAATATCGAGCCTATGGCTCGATGTAACTAATAACTTTTATTAAGTCTGAAATCAGAATAAATCTATTCACAAAAAACTAACTTCATTGTAAAAAAGCGTGATTTATTATCGATGTTGAACACAATCTTAAATTAGTTTGAAATTTTTTCCACTTATTTTCAACTATGATTCTTCCAGTTTCTAGTTCGGCTTGCTATTTCAAGTCCATTTGTTTCAATATGAAATAAAGTCGCATGCGCAGGCAGTGTGGTAGTCTCACTTGCTCTCACTGTGACTGTGTGAGGAAATTATTTAATCTTGGTGATCCTGAGCAGCTAAATGAGATAAACTCATGAAATTATTGTATCGTCACCGATTCTTGATAAGTGTACAAAGTTTGAAATCAGTTAGTCAAAATCGAGTCCAAACGAGTCGGTTACAAACAAAAATTCATGTGAAGGTAATGGAAGCCTGTCATAAAAGGAGCAAAACTATCAACAACTTCCAAGACAACCATGAACATATTGTTCATTGTTTACAGTAACAGATTTCCAACACTGTGGAGGAAACACAGTCAAAGTTTCGTTTCGAAAAATAGTCACGGACATATTGACAAAATGAGAAATACAAAAAATACCTCATGCCGAACTCTATGAGTATCGGTATGACGCAGTCGATAAACAGTGAGCACTATATCACTCACAAGGTATGTCAAGCCTATCGCTTTCCTTGTTAAGGAAAGGGAAATTGGCAAACCCACTGTTCCGTGCAATACATAATTACATTGTCCATTGTTTCTCCAATTCGGGTCAATCATATATCTCCGATTGTTTCGTATGCATTTGATATTGTATTCTATCAGAGAGACAGTTCGTATCCCATCTGGAGTGCTACAGATAGTGACTGATTTGGAATTGAATGGGCTCTTGAATGAATATGAATATGAATCATAAAAGATTAATATAATCTATATCAGTGTTATTCACCAACATTCACGAAATTTCAGGCATATTGCTTACATTGTTTGCAAAATAGAACCTTTGTTCCAGTATATACTCTTACTGAAGAATGAAACTCAAGTAAATGATCTCTTTGATAATACTGAGTCAAAAGTGTAATTTTATTGACATAGCTAGATAATGATGATATTTTCAATGGAAAACAGACATTGACAGGTAACAACAAAGTACATAAAAGTATATAACGAAGTTGAATATGAAATAAATATATAAATCATAGTTAAAATATTACAGGTTAGGAATGAAACTTTTAAATATAGAAATTTCTTTAAATCACAAATTGATAAAAAAATTGGAAAAGTCACTAAAGTCACTAAAGAGTAATATAATAGCACAAACAGGTGAATCAATATTCCAAAATTTCACTAGTAGACAACTAAAAGCATTTAACAAAATTTCCTTGCATACAGGGTGATTCAGCAGAGCGTGGCCAACTGAAGTTATATTTTTCAAATGAAACACTCAGTATATGAATACGTCATTCGGTTCCATATTTTTTAGCTCTCTAAGGAATTTTTATTTTCGAGATTAGATTGCGGCATCGCTAAGTTATTCCGGAAAAAACAATTTTGCAGAGATAGTTTTTAATTCACCAGCCGCATGTCTACAGCAATTAAGTAGAGTTTTTTTAGGAACAGTAAGTCAGCATCTCTATGATAATTTCGGAATACTCAACTTTCGGAAACAATGTATAGGGTGCTCGGTAAAACCGGTCAAGTTTCATTCATTTTCAAACGTTCACGTACTCAAATATGTTTTTCGAATATTCAAACTAATCGCTAGCACATTAGCATTTTTGTTTACTATTACTATACTATATAGTATACTATACTATATATACTAGCTATATACTATACAGTATAGTATATAGCTTGTTGAAATAATTCAAATTTACCAGACTATTACATAAGGACTCATTGTAAAATTAATTTAAGATTAGCAGATAAGACAGTATTGTGAAATTAATTCAAGGCACTCAAGACGCAGGTACCTAGAAGAAGTATCTAAGGTATAAATATGGATAACATTTTCCATTTTTTTAGTTTAATCTCGTTCTTGAAGATGATCATTTGGTGAATGAAACACGTGACGAGGTGTTAAAATAACAGTTTGATGTTGGGATAAAACTCCAGTAATAGTCAATGGGCTGACGGTTGATATTGTTAATTATTTCAGTTTATTGTATTCCTTTGAAAATGTCCTTGAAGGACGAAACTGCAGTAACGTTAGTTACAAATAAAAGTGGTAAAAAATATTTTTTTGGAGTCCGCTATGTTGAATATCATTGGACTGCATGAAAAACTAGTCCACCATCCTGCGCGGTCCGTCATATCAAATTTAGAGTAACATGTTTTTTCCATATCCTATGAAGCAAAACCTCTCATATGATTTTTTATCATGATAGTGCATTATCAGTCTGCCATACTGGATTTAGAGAAACATCATGTTGTTTTTTTCACTCATAACAAAAAACACTTTCATCTAATATCCGTATTATGGTGGTGCACAAAATAACTGTTCCGTTGTTTTTAGTGGACAGTATGAATTACTTAGGTTAACATGCATCTTTTATCCAAACTGAACGTGTTTGCAAAATTTCAGCTCTATTGGTCGAAGACGAGTGCTTCAGAATTCAGTTGCAGGATTTGACTCGAACTGATATACATATGAACATGGCGAGTTGAATGATGACTTATAAAAACAGAGCATACAATATTTTTTAAGTACAACAAACATGGACGCATGGGCGCATTGTGTGCACCCACCAATAATATTGCCCGTTTAAAAAAAAAAGAATATGTAGACCAAGCTTACAGAACAAATAATGGTCTAAGTGAATTTATTAAAACAATAAAGACAAAACTTCGGTGGATCAGGAGTATAAACACGTATTGTGTTTCCTTCATGTAATCTACAGGCATAGGGTTCTACCAATCCGTTGGAACTCGTACGGTGACAAGACATTGAAGGACGGGAAACTATGGTCCAAAACCAAAATGAAACTAGCCAAAGAAATCAATAGAAAAAGTTTCCTATTACAGTGCAGGAAATTCAACATTCTCCCAAATCATATCACGACCACTACCAGACCGATAGAATCTCTCTTACTAAGACAAGAAGCTTACACCAACATCAAAGAACAAAATTACAGGTTAGGAATGAAACTTTTAAATATAGAAATTTCTTTAAATCACAAATTGATAAAAAAATTGGAAAAGTCACTAAAGTCACTAAAGAGTAATATAATAGCACAAACAGGTGAATCAATATTCCAAAATTTCACTAGTAGACAACTAAAAGCATTTAACAAAATTTTTCACAGAGTCAAATTCAAAAATATCAAAAAAATTAATAATTTAAAACAAAAAAATTTAGAATTAAAATCAAAATCAAATCCTAAATGGATGGAACATTTCTAACATACCTATCCCTGATGAGGTATCAAAGTTTCTGGCATTAGGCCCCAAATTTGGTATTGAACCATCAGTAGGCTCAGGCGATAACTATAAGAAGATTGCTATTTTCTCCGACCAAAAAAGTGAGAATCTCTGTGAGGAAGATTGACTGGCAAGCGGGGGTAAAGTACCTCGGCCTTCTAATAGACCGTAGGCTCACTTGGAACCGGTACATTATGTACGTCAAATCTAGGATCGAGGGTCGTATTGCAAGTCTGTACCCTCTGATCAACAGAAAGTCAAAAATGAGCTTGGAAAACAAGATTACCATCTACAACACGATGTTCAAGCCTGTCATCATGTATGCTTCAGGCGTCTGGGGACAAGCGGCGAAATATAATATCTCTATTCTGGAGGTATTGCAAAATGAACTAATTAGGATGATTGTGAATGCTCCTTGGTTCGTGCGGAATGAAGCCATCCGCAGAGATTTGCAGCTGCCTTCCATTCGGCAGTCCATTCAGTCGAGGAATCGGCGAGTTTTTGAAGGTGCGGAAACTCACGAAAATCCGTTAGTTAGGGAAGCTATAGATTACGCTGTAGACGACCCCTCCCGATATAGAAGGCCTCGATACTCTGTCGAATGAGGCCCTCATGTCCTCCGTTAACGGGACGAATAGCTTTTTCATCCATCCCACCCCAGCTATGTAGGGGTATCCCGTGAAGGAGATAGATACACAAACATTCTATGAAAGTGAACTTGGTTAAACAACTGAAAAATATAGTGCTAAAAATATCAGATACAAGTTTCCACAATAAAAACCTTGAAATTCTTTCGAATCTTTTCATAGAAAATTCGTATTCCATTTGGTTGATAAATAAAATTTCGTTTAATACACCAACATCTCTTGAAAACAATAATTTAACTACCAATTCAATTACCCATTATATCAATGACAATATAACTAGTGATGCCCCAATCCAATACATTTTTACAACCTTTTACAACCTTTTACCTTTTTACCGAACATAAAAGTAGCCAACAAAACAGTACTTACTATAAAGTCAATACATAGTCAAAGACAAGGTCCCATTGATAAACCTGGTGAATGTTGTTTATAGTATTCCGTGTCAATCATGTGATAAGATATATGTTGGCCACACTTCGCGATCATTAGGTGCTAGAATTACTTCACACGAAAGTGACTGTGGATTACACCCAGAAAGATGCTCTTTAGCAGACCGTGTGAATAATTTTGACCACCATATGGATTAAAACTCAATGAAAGTGTTTACCACTGAATCAAGCTCAGTTAAGAGGTCCTCTCTAGAAATGTCCTACATTTTTGTAAATAACAATTGTATGAACGAAACAACAGACATTAATCACTTGACTGAAACTTATTCCTACTTATTGACTCTAGACAAGAACTTTTACAAGAATAATATCAATTTGAACAACTCCATTGTATAATCAGATCTCAATTTTAAATTAATCATAAAAAATTGTAAACCAAACATAAATTTTACATTTTACACTTGGTACTCCTAGTGAAATTTTAAGCCTTCTATCATTTATCAGTAGTCACTCTGTTATATTTCAAAGTTCTTACCTGGAACTCGTTCTTTTGAATCCTGCACACACGAGGTCAATAACGGTCTAACAGAAAAATATAATTTCAAAAAAAAATTCAATCATTCAGAAATGTATATCAAGTTTCATCTTCACCAATGTCTCATCATTTCTTCTTCAACATCAATGTAACCATCTTCACATAAGATGTAAGTCATGAGCAAGTAATATTTTTGATTTTACTGTAAAACTTTCATTAAAACAGATAAAAATAAAATAAAAACAACAATAAAAATTAATTGGCGCTCCGGGGCGACTTCATTGATTCCAGTGGCGCATTTGCTTTTTCAGCTACAGGAAAACCCGGTAAAACCTGCAGCACCACATCATCTGAAGATCTTGATCTCCTCAAACTTAAACAAAACTGAGTTTGAGGAGTACCTAGAAGATGACACTACTACCAACTGTCGAAAGTTGAGAATCTTAGCGACTGGAGAAATGTACAGTAGAATGGAATAACGGGGTTTCTCAGTCAAAAAATCAAAAACTCTGCTTTACTTTGCCAAGCTTTCGCTTCTAGTGGAAGTTACTGTATATGTATACTGCTGAGATTATCAATGTCAGTCCTCTTATTCATACAATTAGAAGACTTATTAATTTCAACCATTTCAAGAAAAAGGCGTTTGGGAATATTTTTTTCTGTATGTAAAACTGTGATATTAGAGTAATTTGGTTTATGTCCTGTTTCTATAGAATGTTGCGCTAATGCACATGATTTTTTATTAA
The DNA here is from genome assembly GCF_025532065.1 of Leptinotarsa decemlineata. Taxonomy (NCBI): domain Eukaryota; kingdom Metazoa; phylum Arthropoda; class Insecta; order Coleoptera; family Chrysomelidae; genus Leptinotarsa; species Leptinotarsa decemlineata. Next base: position 23,785,848 of record NW_027412532.1, read on the forward strand.
GCTTTATATCACTTTTATGTGAAGTTATTCTATCTTTAAGAATTCTAGATGTTGTTCCAATATAATCCAAATTGCAATTGTTACAAGGAATGTTATAAATCACATTTGACTTTTTGGTAGAATCCGTTTTATCTTTTAATTTGGTATTCAACTTTTTTATAGTTTTAATATTTTTTTGGCATATTTTGATATGGCACATCAAGTGCCAATAACGAAATGTGAACAGATTTTTGAAATGTCTGCGAATAAAGAAGATAAAAGCAAAACAATAATTTGGGATTTTTTGTTTTTTCTGTATATTTCCAGAATCAGAAGAGCTATATTCGATTTTTTCAAATCATTGAATAGGTCTCTGAAATACGCAACTTTGCCACAATCTAACTGACACTCTATCTCTTATCTTTCATGAGATCCTCATGTACAGAAACGAATTTGAATAGAGATTTTATGGAGTGTGCATGATACTAATCAAAAATGAAACAATTCTTGGGCACAACACTCCAAAAAGGGGGCAAACCGCGGACACGTGTTTCTGGCAGTTGGCCTCATCAGCGCGGTGCAGCCAAGTGTAAAGATGTTTACCCTCAGTTTCAACATAAATATTCCTTGACTCTGTACATACATTATCAATACCATATTTTCTATAGCACTGGTTGAAAGTTCGACTCTTAAACTTGTCAGGTTCTCTCTTACGATCTATCATTTTATGATTTCAAAAATATTGAAACTGGTGCCATTTGAATATCTTGAATTAAATCAGCATTTATAAAATGCAATTTCACCCTCGTAACCGGAAAAGAATTCAAAGAATTACAGTGAGATATTCAGCGCTCAGCAGCACAGACTTTTTCATTCCGCTTCGGTCATTTGGGACTTACTTATTTACTTGTATCCTTTGTCCCGCTCCTATTTCCATTCCTGTTTCGAAACTGGACTTGTATCGGGAATATCGAACGGTCGATCGGGTCGGGTATTACCTTTTACAACCTTTATCGGTTAGATTGGCATTTTCTTTCCGCACCACAAATTCTCGTTTCCCAACTTTTCCGATTCGCCGAAAGGGCGGTCTAAGTAATAATGCGCTTTGTCGAAAAATATCGATATGTGCAGCAGCGGAAATTAGGTTTTGGAGAAGTTCGTTTAATCGAAATACAGAGTTAGATACAGAAGAATAAATCTGGTGAATGAGTTATTCATGAAATCACGATAATGAACTGATAATTGGCTGATTGCTGTTTACTGTCCTGGGGTTTATCTATTACATTCTTCCTGAGTTGTAATTATATTTCATCACTAATGAAATTTGTCCCCCGGTAACAACGGCAATTCAAATATCGCCCAAATTATCGAGACATTACTTCTGTTTGTGATCTCACATTCAATGCGGAATATTACTTCGTAATTCTACCACGAAAACAATGTGTAATTTTTCATTCTAATTTTTCATTTTGCATGTATTTTTGCGATGAAACAAAACTTGATAGGTTGATTTGGCGATATAAACATATATTGTGATTTTTTACACTTGAATTTTACACTTGACCATCATTTTACAGAGGAATTTCACACTTCAACATAATTTTACACCGCAATTATCGTTCAAAGTTTATCTCGCCTCAAGAAAGGTATTCCATTGTAATTAGGTACGTATTTTGAATAATTTGAAGGAAATGATACCTTAGTCGGATGCTGATTCTTGGATTCAATCGAGTGATTCCATTTTTATAAATTGAAGAAGTTGAAGAAGTTGAATGCAAGAGTTGCAGAAAGTATAAAAATCTACAATTTCTAAATGATCCTTTATTTCACATAGGTAACCTTAAAATTTTCGAAAAAATTTCAAACACTTACTTGATATCCATCTTCAAGTGAAATATCATGACTGACAGAGTCGAATGCCCCGCTTAGGTCCAATGTCCAACAGGACACAGGATACAATTTATTATGCGGTGCGGATATTATAAATGAATGGCTGATATTGTGAATCTTTATAAATACATGATCCTCATCTCCTGGGAGCTACTTTGCCAAACTTTTAACATTTCCGGGAAAATTTTGGTTGAGATAGATGAAGTGACCAGAGAAGTGGATGGTTCTACCAACGATAGTAGCACCTTGTTTATAACAAATATAGGAATTTAAAATAAAAATAATGATAATAAAACGTCTTTCTTTACCTGAAGTAAGAACATATACAATATACAAAAAAATATTGAGGTGAATGGGCGAAGTGTCAGCAAAACTGTTTTTAAAATCAACCTTCGAGAAAAAAATTGAAATTGAAATAAATAAAAGAAAATTACAGTACATACATACATTTTAAAAAATTATTATTATTCAGTAACCAAATCTTTTGTGTAAACGCATGAGCCACGGTCAGCATTTTCTTCAACGGTTTTCAACGTGTAGGATCTCAATTCACTGGGCAGGATATTATAGAATTTAGCTGCGTTGTATGAGAAGCTGCGAGTAAAAACAGAAGACCTGTGTTCAGGAATTGCCAGCACCGACCTGTTTCTACTGGAAAAGCTGTTAATGTTTGAGAAAAAATTCATTTTTTTCTTCAAATGATGTGGCATTCCGGTCTTCAAGACTTTGTGGGTGTTACTGAGTAGGTGCAATGTCCTGAATTTCTCTTGTTTCTCTTGTTATCACCACTTCGAAAGTCATATAAACATTGTCAAAAATCATTCATCACAATCGTTTGATAAAGAAGGAATAAACCTTTTGAAGAACGGTTTAAAATGTGACATTCCATCTTTAGAGGAAGTTCTTGAGGATGTAATTGCTATTGTTGAAAGTTCGATTTAATTACGCATAATTCTTTGAAGGGACTGGTTGGATGAATCGGACTACTATGAAAAGGTTAATACTCTCATCATCTCATTATCCAGGAACCTGTTACCAAAGATGATTACCGAAGTTAAAGACGTCCTTAAGAAATGCGACACCATACTTACCCCTCAACTGAAACGAAACTCACAAGTTTCCAACCCAACGGTGTCAAAACTATATTGCCTCCCGAATATCCACAAACTAGGAAAATCAATCTCCTAAATACTAAAAACCAGAATGGCTAACTAAGGAATTGAAAGCTTGTCTACTGCGGAATCAGGTTTTAGTATCAAAAACTCCTATTTAGTTTCTTTTGATGTTAGTTGTTTGTTTTCTAACTTCCCACTTCCACAGACTCCACAATACTTGAGGGAATTACTAGAGTACTTTTTCAAGTAAAATATCGTTATTGACAGAGTCATATACCACGCTTAGGTCACAGAAGATACCAAAAGGACGCTCTCCTCTGTCAAAACAATTTATTATATTATGCGGTAATAATATGAATGAATGGCTGATATTGTGGATCTTCTTATATGTGAAGCCGTGCTGCTCTGCTGAGAATGAGATTTGGTCGCTAGAAGTACTCAAAAGTCAGTCCAAGAAGAAATAATGAAAAATGTTTGACAATCCGTAGGAAATTGTGAAGGATTTGTAGTTCTCTACGGGGTGGAAGATTTGAAACGTTTGAAAGGATGATTGTTTGAATAATTATGAATTCCAAAAAGAAAGTTATTACCTGATTTTCATGATTAATATATTTCTGGTGTAGTTCCAGTAACTTTCTGATACTGCTGAAATTTTCAATGTCGGTTTTGTATTGATACAATTAGGAGATACATTGATTTTGACCAATTTAAGAAAAAATCGCTTGGAAATAGTTTTGTTTCTGTGAGTAAAACTTTGATATTAGTGTAATATGGTCTATGTCCTGTTTCTATGGAATGTTGTGTTAATGGACATTATTTATAATTGAGTTTTATATCACGTTTGTGCGATATTATTCAATCTTGAAGAATTCCGGATGTTCCAATATAATCCAACTCACAATTGTTACAAGGAATGTTATGAATTACTTTCTTTCTTCTTTGTAATATCTGTTCTATCTTTTGATTCAGTATTCAAGTTCTTTATAGTTTTATTAATTTTTGAAATATTTCGGATTTTGTGGAAAAGTTTCATGATATATGCAGATTAATTTTCAAGATTATAAAAAAAATCATCATAATCTGATGATGACAGGTAGAAAATAAAAGAAATATTATGGATGGGCGTTACGGATTACACGTCTTTGATGAAGGTAGATAAGTAGAAAGCCTAAAAGTTTTTTTTACTCTAGGTCGGTATATGGTACTTTTCTGAAAAATATAATATAAAATGCAATAATGCCCGGCACGAATCACAACTCACCTTACGTAACCCCATTGGAAATTTCAGTTCTAAAACCATATATATATATATATATATATATATATATATATATATATATATATATATATATATATATATATATATTACAATGTATTTCACGGATGGTAGAATATGATAATATGATGTGTTGTTTTTCCGGGTGTTCATCCGTTGTGTACTATTCGATAGTCGACGTTTCGCCATCATCTCAGATGGCATTATCAAGACGAGTTACTGCTTCGCTTCGAGAGGTGTAACTGATGTTAGGTTCTTCTTGAACCTACTTACGCAAGCGGAACCATATAAAAACACCACAAGAAGAACCTAACATCAGTTACACCTCTCGAAGCGAAGCAGTAACTCGTCTTGATAATGCCATCTGAAATGATGGCGAAACGTCGACTATCGAATAGTACACAACGGATGAACACCCGGAAAAAAAACAACACATATATATATATTATATATATATATATATATATATATATATATATATATATATATATATATATATATATAGATATATATATATATATATAAATATATTTATAGTCAATTCTCTCATGATTGAATTCTGAAATAGAGAAAAGCAAGACAACAATTAATTTCAGTTTTCAGTTCTATAAGAAATGAGGCTCACCCAAGACCATTCTAGCGAAATCAATTAACATTTTCGAAGATTCTTTTGTGAGTTTGCTGAAAGGGAAGCCTGAATACGATTTGCCGGTAGTCAGTCACATACATTGAACTGTTTTTTTATGAAATCTCTACACAAAAGTTGACAGTATATGGAAAGTTAATTCACCGTTTTCCCAAAGAAAGTTAAAATTCACATACAAAGGTGGCATACTCGTTGTACCTTATATAATTGTTTGTTTTACGTAGCCCGAAACAGAATGGAATATTGCAACACGCAAACTTGCTGATGAAATTGACTAAGGCGCAATTTTCAATTTTGTCTGACAAAAGAGTAATGACAGTCTCTGTTTGAATATCATAAAGTTCTTTTCATGAAAAACTTCCAAAGGAAAAATCTTGATTGAATTTGAATAATATTTCAATACTTGTATTGAAAATGAAAAATGTCATTATTTGGAATAGCGTGTGCTATGAGTTCAATTGTTGTATTGAGATTAAGACTAAATGAATAATATCCCTTTTCATTTATTCATTTCCACAAGAAGTAGAATACATCAGTCCCAACATCTGGGAAAGCATAAAAAAACAGGTCAGAAAAGCTGCAATAACTATATTCCATCCTCTCCTTACGTGAACAATTGTGGAAATGAAAAATGAGAAAACTCCCCAGGGAAAACAAGTGTAGGGAGAGATACAAAGCCCGTATATTTAGAGAAAACTCTTAAATGGGCCCTAGAAGAACTTGGTTTTAGTTTTGTTAACGGATCCGGCACCTGAAACGTTATAATTACTGCAGATTTACCAAGCTAGTGCAGCGGAGATTGGAGTGGTGTTCTTTGGACTGACTTGCCAGTTTCAGATTGTATTAGATGTCAAGCAAGGTTCTTGAAATTGGATTTTGGCTGGACGCCAGAATTTTTTGTTTTTAGATAAAGAATAAAAATGCAAAATGCCCTTAAATATATACAACCATTGTCTAAGGATTCATAGTCAGTCAACCTTATGGAGTTATCATTGGAGGACGATGGAAATGAATAGTAGATGGCCCCAATACCGTGGTCTCCAATAAAGAGATGAAAGATTGAGATGGAAAGTGTCGTAGTAAAAAGTTGTAAATGATTATTTTACGTTTCTGAAAGGTTTTGTGTTGCAATTTATAGGCATATGGGAGGTTGTTATTAGTAGTGAATTTTTGCGATTCTGATCTGGTTTTACTGTTTCTACGTAATCAGTTTGTGTTATTCGTGCTTTTAGTAGTTATTAGTTTGTGTTATTTGTACTTTTATAAGACAATAATTGTGAGTGAGTTGTGACAGAATATCGAAGAAAGGTAAAAAATATTCTATAGTTATATTTGAAATTTCATGTATTTCCAAAATGAATTATTCAACAAATGAAAGTGGATGCACTAGGTTATGTTGCTGCAACTTTGAAGAATAGGTTATCATTCATGACCTGAATAAATTATGCAGTCACCAACATGGAATTAAATGGCCATTGCTTGTCCAAAAAATCTTGGGACATATAACATTTCACCTTCTGGTGCACCCTCTCCATATACCTAATGTGAAAAATTATACATTGAAATTTGCTATTTTAATTTCTTCGGTCTTTAGCCTTTAGCTAAAACAAGTGACCCACTTTTCAAGTTGGTGTTGGTCATTTTGCAAAAAGTACTTTTATATTTCAAAATATGTGATGAATGTGCACTAACTTGTGAAAATTTTATGAATAATGAGATTATTTCCATCAGCAAATTTACCTAATTGAGTTGATAGCCTTTTCTTCATTAACAATTTTATCTTCATTTCCAGATGTCTGGCAATAAATGTGCCTACAACAAATGTGGACTCTCAACTAAAAATGACCATAGTTTGAGTTTTTTCCGTTTTCCAGTCAAAGATCCCACAAGATGTAAACAATGAATAATCCAATCAGGTAAGAAACCTCAACAGTTCCCAAAATATATCAATTTCAAAATATGTTGATGTAAAGTAACTTCCACTGAATCTATTATTCTGTAAGAGTCCTACTCTTATATCAATATTAAAAAAAAAATTCAACAACTATCCTTATGTAAAATTTTGTGAACGAATAATGATATATGGTTCTTCTTATCACCCATGATCTAACTGGACCACAAAAACAGACCCTTTTGGGAAGCTGTTTTTGACAAATTGGAAGTTTGACAGAGTACCATGAACAGTACCTACTAGTTGTTGACCATAATCACAAAACTTGTCCGCCATAATGTCGCCGCCATTTTGTTTTGTTGCTTTCTAACGAAAATTTCATAATGCATTTTAATGGGAATCGTCTACACTAACCAAATTCCAAATCAATCGGATGATTAAAAGTGTGTCAAATTTAACTTGCAAGATTTGATTACAGACACACAGTCAGATACCGATATACGTGAAACTGAATAAAATCTTGTAAAAATAAAAACTTTAACGAATTGTTTTATCGGGTTACCAATGAGTATTTTTTCCTCAGGTAGCATCACATTGCCTAGTCTGAGCCCAAAATCACTAAGTAACAAATTTTTGTGCAGCAGACATTTTGACCCATGATTTCTTCAACACAAACCGTTGCCAGGATCATTGGATGAGAATGAAAACATTTTCAATACAGTAGAGGACAGTTCTCTAGGGACCACCGAGGAGGAGGGGGAGTCTGCAAATTCAAGTAAAGCATCAGAAACATCAGATAGATGATTTTCCGCAACAGTGGAATCCTGCGCTGAAAAACCTCACTGGTTACTTAGCAAAAAAATGTTTAGTTTGATCTAAATGTTGCGAATGTAGAGTTATTTCACAAAGCGAGAAATATTTGGCAGATGATGATGACTTATTGGCAGCGACAAAAAATGGAAAAATCAGTATTTTAAAACATAATTAGTTATAGTAATCAAATACCAACTGAAACAATCATTGCTACTGAATCCACTATATGATATAAATGAAATTTTTCTTCATTAATGGGTCTTGATACTTAGTTTCGCTTGTTAAGAGTGTGGGCTACAGATTTTGTGATTAATGTTTTAATATTTCTGTAATGTTTTTTGAAGGTGAATAAATATCTTATAAGAATTAAATTATTATTATTCCGTTTTCATAAAAATAAACAGAATAATATTTTCATATGGTTTCAATGATTCTGTTTTTTTTTGACACAGTCACACACACAGAACATACAGAACATCCTTTATGATGAAACATTTCCAATTCCGCAATAATCTTTTAATTTTGATTGAGAATATTTCTTTTGGAGGGCATTTATGTTGAATATCCAACATAGAAATCATAAAAAATTTGGAAAAGTCTGAAAGTAAAGATTCATTTTCATCAATATGACTGATTGAAAGGAGAAATATATTTTGATAGACAAAAATATAATGGAGGTCTGTGTTCTAGTGAGATGCCATTCTGCATCATAAATATGTTACGAATGCTTTCTGGTGATTACATCTTTTGAACAGGTGCGGTCGCAGACCGAGATTTTAGGGTTGGCTACAACCAAAAATGACATCGAATTTCTATTTAATTCTATTTTTACAAAAGATTCCTGATCTCCGACCTCTTTATTCCCCACATACCAATTTTGAATCGAATCTAATCATAATTACAAAACTCGTCCGCCATCTTGAATTTGAGAATTTCTAAAAATTCACAACCCGGATCCCTAAAACCCCCACATATCAGTTTTCAATCGAATCGGATCAAAATCACTAAACTCGTAGCCATTTTGGAGCTGCCATCTTGAATTTAGTAATCTTGACTATTAATTCCTAATATTTGGCTCCAAAAACTTCCACAAAACTGATTTTCCATAGAATCAGACCTTAAACATATATCACGTCCATTTTGTTTTTTTTGTAAAAAAAATTTCATAATTCATTGATGCATTGTCACGGAAACTATGGACATCTGCCAAATTTGATCAAGAGGTTGAACAAATTTCACGTCATAAGATTTGTACAGAACAAACAGGCAAGAAAGCAAAAACGTAATAAAAAATCATGGCCAAAAGGCACCTGTATACCAATTATAAATGGAATCAGACCATAAGTCACTTAGCTTATCAGCCATCTTGAATCATGTAAAAATATCTAATCTTTGACTTAAAAATACCAATTTTTAACCCTTCGGTAGACGCAGTAACATTTTACACAGCAATGGTCGCACACGGTCCACAAGACCAGTTGAATAATATGTATTTTTTGAATAATTTTTTCGAATTTTTTCAATTAATATTGTTTTATCATCATTTTTTCCACAAAATTTTTTGTTACTATTCAACAGTTCATTTAGATATTGATTTCCTGCAAAAGTAGAAAAATAAATGACTTTTTGATCACTATTCATTTTATTCCTACGACATAATTTTCAGAAAAAAAAACGAACATGTAATTCTGAAATATAGTGAACTGTTATTGAAAATCTCTTCGATAGAAACACTTTAATCAGAACACCTACCAAAAAATCATTTAGAAAAGTTCACACATGCAGTTCGTGCTATTGGTAATATTAAATCCCTGTGAAGTTACTGACGATGACAAAGTAGTATTCAGTCCAACTGCAGAAAGTCCTTCATGACTAACCAATAATCCTCCTTAAAATAACGTGAGTTAGCGTATGTAGTTATAACATATGCCTTGTAATCCAAAGATCGCGTGTTCAAATCCCATGGACCCTATAATTTTTTTTTATTATCAGTAGTAACGTTATACAAAAAAATTTGTGTGATACATTTGTTAAAAGGGATTTCATTTTGCTCGTGAGTTTGCTCCACTTGCTGATGCTCATTTTGCAATAATCCCCACTCACAAAATAAAATGCCACTTTCAATACTTGTAGGTAAAACGTAAATAACTATTTTTCCACAAAAACGGCTTCATTAAGAAAACTTGACGATTATAGAGTATAGGGACATGTATATCATCCTGAAGCATTTTTCACCATCTTTCAATTTATCGTGTAATATACAGGGGGTTTTATTTGAAAAAATGAACTTTCGACTACTTTTATGCACAATGGAAATGATAGTAATTTTAGCACGCCCTGTATGATAAGGAGTCGATTTCTTGGTATTATTTGAATATTTCGAGTTTGTTCAAACTATCATCACAATATCAACTTTTCATGAATTGAGAGTACTGATGTACTTAATTTCAATTAAGGCTATGTTTTGGACCATATTTAGCACAATTTATTTTTTATCTCGAAAACAGATAGAGATAGGTATAGGACATTATCAACAAAAAAGTATTAAAATACTAGAGTAATTTCCAAAATGTATCGATATAAGGGGTGTTCCGTTAAAAAAAATATAATTGCTAGGACTTTTTGATAGAAGTGGCAACGCCGCAATGCTGAAAATATTTTAGATCGATAGAACAGGTAAGGAAATGTGAGAGGTGAAATTTTCAGAAAAATCATGCTTTGCGTTTTCCAGAAACGTCTAACCTACCATCGACCGTGAGTCACGCTGTATACAAATATTTGTGATTGAAACCGTTCTCATGTACAAAATATTACCAATAGAAGTAAATTGAAGCAAAAGAATTTAAAACAAAAAAATTTTGTTCATTGAATTAAAACATTTGCTAACGTGATAGAGCGTTCCAAGAAATATATAAACAAATATATCTTTGCAAATTCTAAGTAATCCAAGTTTCAAGTGGATGAGTCTTAAGTTCAAGGAATTTCATTCCAATTAATTAAATTTATTTGAATATATAGAACCGCTACCATTTGAAGTTATTGACTGCATCAGAACGGTATCTTGTTTGGTTACAGTGTCTCTTGAAACAAACAAAAGTATCCAATTTCATATGATGAGAAACAATTATTCCCCTCACTCACAAAAAAATTTTTTCAGTTTTTTTTTAACCTACAGAAATATCACGAATATACGAATATATTAGCAGTACTTTGAAGAGTTTGACCCACAGCTCCAAAATCGCACTACTGGTCTCACTCGGCAGCACTGATGGGTAGTCCAGAGTAGACCGGGCTTTGGTTTAAATTTTTTTAATTTTCAGCACTTACGCATTTATCATTTCCACAGTTCAGAAGGTGAAAATATTTTTTTCACCACAAAAATTCTCCTAAGCTGTTTCATATCTGTAGTAAATGCTGAATTTACATATAAATTTGTTTCCTAGATGGGCTATATACTAACATTTTCAAAAGCGATTTTATTTTCAAGAAAGGAATGCTTTTCCAATTCTCAGATTGAAATCAGAATTGTGCTAGGTGAAATTGCAATTTAGGAATTTACATTTCAATCTGTACTCCGTTATAATAAAATGAAATGAAAATCAAGCAAGTCAAACTTCTATGGATTATGGTTGATTCTACTATAAAGTCTTTCATTCGAGAACAGAAAATTGAAAGGACAATTTTTGTTATTAAATGAGAAAAGTTGCGGAAGTTCTACAAATTAGTTCATTCATTCTACCCAGTTCATCCAAATTGTATTCAAAATGAAGACAAACTGGTTAGATGAATGCATCACTCATTTAATTAAAAACGTAGATTAACCCATCAGTTTATAGTCTACCATAATTAAATAGGTTGAACAAGTATTTGTAATTAATTTATCCTTGCAATAAAATTTCTCAAAGTAATAAACAGAGAACGAATATATATCGTTCGAAGTGATACCGAGAGTTGGTTGAACTGGAGAAAATTTGTACAACTCAGAGCAATACAATATTGAATATTTGAATAGAGTTGTACACGCCTGAATAATGAAAATATTATGAAAAATATAAATCCCTTTCCTACAAAAACATCACTAACGAAAGGTTTTGACACTAACAACTACTATTTATTTATTCATACATTTATTCATCCAGCAAAGAAACCACATCCATGTCAACACGCATCTGTATCAGTCCGTAGTTAAATGCTTCAAAGTTGTGGAAAAAGTTCTTTGAATTTTTGAAAATTAAATAGTGAACTGGTTCCGTGTTTGGTACAGTGGATACGTGCGAATTACCCAAGAAAGAATCATAATTGCAGTTATTCTTAAAAAATTCAATAACGAATTTTCTCACAGGGAGAGAGCAATCAAGGCTTTCAAATATATATATAAAAAGCAAGTAGGTATATCTGTAGTACATGAGCTCTGAACCAGGAATTCAATCCCAAAACGATGAATGATATGGAAGTACTGAAATATTTATTGCCGCAAATCACTAGATTGAAAGACACGGTTTTGAATAGTACTGCTAGGGTAGAAAAACTTGAAAGAGAGATATATGAACTGAAATCTCAAAACAAAAAAACTTGAGAAAATAACTAGACAGAACAATATCATAAATTTCAACTCAAAATACCAAAGTGGAAACTCATCAACATTCATTATCAACTTGCTCAATACAAAATTAGATCTACAACTTACGAAAAATGACATAGATAGAATAGTTACATTAGACAATAGTAACAAATCGCCAGCTACAAAAGGCATACTGATCAAATTTGTGAGAAACACTACTGTGGAGAAGGTACTCAAACAGTGCAATAAATTGAAGGGAGAAGACCTATCTATAGTTGAAGATTTCACGATAGAAGAAAGAGCTGAAAGAAAGCTTTTGGTGGAACACCTGAAAAACGCTAGGGAAAAGAAACAGAAGGCACATATTCTCAGAGACAAGCTCTTCATCGAAAGCAAGTGCTATAAATATCAAGATTTTAAAAACATTCAACAGTCTAAACAAGACGAACTGAATTTGGAGCCAGGTACACTTTCGGAAAAACTAGAGGAAGTCTTCTGTGACAGTGGACCATCAGGCAATCAACAATCTGAATCTAAGCAAGCACATTATAATACAATACGCATTCAACAAGTTCGTGAAGCTACCAGAAAGACAGTTAAGAATATAGACCCTGTCCCACGTACTAGTGCGAGAAATTTGAAGAACAGTAAAATAATCTAATCGCAGTGTGAGTAGTGTACTTTTTCCCCTAATGACATTCCTTTTTTATTGATTTATTTCTGAAATTGTAAAAAAAATGCATTCCTATCTTAATGGATCCCTACATACGTGATTTCAACATAGAAAGTATACAAGACTTCACAGTTGAAGATCACAACGAATTACATTATGTATTGAGAGTGAATGAGAGAAATTGCAACTTCAAAATTCTTCAAAATAATATTCGAAGCTTGCACAGAAACCTTGATGAATTCAATTTATTTTTGAGCAATTTCAACAGCAATGTTGATTGTATTGTATTCACAGAAACAAGAGGTATAAACAATTAAGATGTCTATAACATACCGGGGTACGATCTTCTTTATAACGAAGGTCATACAAACCAAAATGTCGGGGTAGTTGTATACATAAGATCGAAGTATAAATATTCCTATGAAATATTATCCCTGGGTATAAGTAACACGCTCCAAGTCACCATTCAATCAAAGAATAATATTAACATTGTTATCACTGCGTTTTATCGCTCACCTCTGAATCCCTATGAATTCAACAAACACCTACAACAATATCTGAGCGAGCACGATCAGAACAACGACTATTATTATGTTTTTCTTGGTGATATTAATATCGACATATTGAATAACTCTAATTATGTCAATGAATGAATGAACATAATGAATGAGTATGGATATAATTCTACAATCAACAGTCCAACAAGAATTCAAGGAACTTCTGCTACATGCCTCGAGCATATATTCATTAAATCGAAAATACTTGGAATAGCTGACGCGGTTATCCCGCTGATAGTAAAAACAACTATTACCGATCACTTCACAACAGCTCTTCGAATAATTCACAATTTATATAACCCGAACCACAGTGAAACCAGATCGAGAAAATATATAGACTACACAAAACTCAACAACATTATCCGGCACACCTCTTGGACCTATGTTTATACTGCGTCCAATTTAGATACCGCAGCACACAACTTTGTTGCATACTTATCAAAAACAATAGATGACTGTACAAACCATGTGAAAATTAATAGGAAAAATACAAAAATAGCGCCATGGATGACTAAAGGTCTATTGAAATATGTGGATACAAAAAATGACTTATATAAATTGTTGACAAATAATCCCAATGACGTCATCTTGAAACAACGTTATATTAATTACAAAAACAAACTCACTAAGTTGATAAAACCGTGCAAGTTAAATTACTATTGCAATAAAATAAACAAAGAATCTGACTCTAAACAACTTTGGAAAATAGTCAATGAAATTAGTCCTACCAGGAAAAAGCGGGAAGAAGTTGACTCTATCATTGATTCTAGTGGAAACTTGTTAACCAATAAAACAGCTATAACCAACGAGTTCAATGCATCTTTCACAACAATTGGTATGACATTAGCAAATAAAATAAGGCACGATCCACACTATGTTGCCCAAAGAACGTGTACTTTGGACTCGTTCTTCCTATCATCAACGGATGCATCTGAAAAGTGTCATTAATGAGCTCAAACCAAACAAGTCTCCTGGGGTAGACGGCATACGAGCTGAAACCTTGAAATGTTTTTCTGAATACATCATTGAACCATTCACCTACATAATCAATTAATGCATGAGAGTTGGGATTTGGTCACAAGTTTTCAAAGAAAGTATAGTGGTGTCCATCTTAAAAAAAAGGAGACAAAAATAACGTGTCAAACTATCGACCAATGACTTTAATAACTCACTTGACGAAGGTTTTCGAAAAGATTCTTGAAAAACGCCTCAGTTTATACATTGCGAAATATAATGTACTTTCCGAAAAACAGTTCGGATTCAGAAAACAAAAATCAACTGAAGATGCTATATTAAAATTAATTCAAAAGGTATCTGAGTCCATGGAGGAGAGTAAACCATGCTTATGTGTTTTCGTGGACCTCTCGAAACCTCTTCGACACGGCCGACATCAATTACTGCTTGAAACCCTACAAGATATTGGAGTCAGAAGTGATAGTTTGAAATTATTCAAATCTTATCTGTAACACATACACCAATTCGTGGAAATAGACGACAACTGCAGCAATCCCAGCACTATTCAGTATGGAGTACCCCAGGGAACAATCCTGGGACCACTTCTCTTTAATATTTACGTGAACGGTATGTTTCTGCTGAAGGCTAGGGGGGATATCCTAGGTTTCGATGATGATACAGCCATTTTTTATAACGGTAATTCTTGGACGAACTCAGAGACATAGTTGCATAAGATTTTCATACAATCTGGAATTAATGTTGATGAAACATACTTCACACCATTTTGCTGCAATAGGACAACTTCCCCTACCTTCGATAAAATTCAAGTTAACATTCCAACAGAATAGTTCGTTATCAAATCAGTAACAACTACAAAATATTTGGGAGTACACATAGATATGCATTTCAAGTGGAACATTCATATACAATCTCTATGCCAAGACCTGAGATTCATTCTCCACAAGTTTAAAGTCCTGGCATCCTCACAACCACTAAAGCAAGTAAAAACACTGTATCACGCCCTTGTAGAGAGCTATCTTCGATACGGATTATTAGTATGGGGTGGTGCCCTAAAAACTCATTTATATCCTATAAAAGTCCTCCAAAGACGGTTTTTAAAAATTATCTTAAAAAAAGAACCCACTTTTCCATCTGATGCAATCTATGCGGAAAGTCATGTATTTGACATCTACCAACTCTTTTCCTGAAAATGCATATATATTAACACCAAAAACAAAATTTTGAATTACACAAACATGAATATGATACACGTCAACGAAATCAACATATCACACCACAAATGCAAAAACTTTTATCCCAACGTTCATATGAATACTTTGCTCCAAAATTATACAACATACTTCCACATGAAATCAAATTGATAACGAACCTACATCGCTTCAAAAAAGAACTGAACTATATACTTTGCCGTAAATTGGTTAGGAAAAATAGAAGTAAAACGAATGCCATTTTTTATCATTTTTATATTCATCAAAGTAACTTGGCAAAAGTAATACTTCAATGTTAAAAAATCACAATGAAATAATCACAAATAATGAATTTTCCGGTTTGAAGGAAAAAGCAACAACACTTCGAATGATAATTCAGTTATTCATCTCAACAGTCAATAAATTAATTAGTTGGTCTAAGGCGCTCTCTTGAGAAAAAGAATGAACTATTTCAGACACCCAACGAATGTTGTTATTAGGATCATTTCGATAAAACTCTATATCGCTATGACCACATGGAAGAGTTCGAGTGGTATTCGGAATGATGAACCTTTTGTCGTCGTGATATGATAATGCTACTTTGTTTTTCAATTCAGTGTAAATATCATGCAATACGCTTCTGAATGAGTTCATCTTCCTGAATATTATACCTCCCTCTTCTATGATTGTTTTATAGTCTTCACATGTCAATTCATTCTTTATAACAGATTGTTTGACGCCTTTGGCCTTCTTCAGTTCACCATCAACAGATTTCACATAATACGCTTTAGCACCTGTACCGTAAAAGCTGATTATTGGATCATTCGGGAATTCATCCTTGAAATTACCCAGAACTGACTTTGTCACTGAAATATTGAATTGGTTACCTATTTTATAATTTGATGTATCGAACTTATTTATATTATTTTTGATAAATTCATAGAAATTGTCTATTTACTTTGAGAATAAGGGAGTCGGTATCAGTGTAGAGTAAGGACGCATCTTCTCCAAACTGTTGTTTGATACACCCATAGAAAAATCATACATAACTGTTTTGGATAATTCTAGAATGGAAAATCCCAAATATAGTGGTTTATCATAATGAACTTTTACTTCACCCAATTGAATGGCAACAAAATTTTCTGTTGAATTGGAGCATTTTTTAAAATTTGGTCGCGATATGAGACAACTAGCACCTATAGTTCTTTTTATATTTTCCCAATGTGTAATGAGTCTAACATCAATTCTATTGTCTACGTTTTCCATTGTTTTTCCATAGACTGCATTATTCATTATTTTATAGAAATTTCTTTCAGATTTGTTATTAGACCGATTACGCATTTCAGTTTTCAAATCTATATAGGGCTTCATCCAACATGATTGCTTGAACCTCAATATTCTATGTGTGTTCATCACTATCAAACCATGAACAATATATTTTCTTTTATCGTTCAAATTCGGAATTAATTTGGGAACTTTCGATTTTGCATATGGAGGTATCAAACGTTGAACTAAGAATGGAAAATCGGAATGTTTATCGTGAAATTCTTGGGGATAATGTATATCCACTTCCAATACATATCCATAAGGACTATCAACATCCACATTCATTATATCAAGATTGAGAATTTCATGAGGTATCAATCATGAAAATTCACCTGTTGGTGATGGTTGTGAAATACTATGACCATATAGATTTGTTACATCCAAATATGAAATGAATGAAGATGGTTCATTTGGATTATAACTCGGTAAAAATTCATTGACTGATTCCACCACGAATACATTTTTGAAAGAAGTGAACCATATCAATGTCAGTTAATAATTCCAATTCAATATTAGTATATTCCAACATGGCATTCCATAATAATCCGGGTGCGGTGAAGTATTGTGCCGGATCCAATTTATATTTATCAATAGATATATTTCTAAAGTTTTCAAAAATGTCACATAATAGTAACACATCTTACTTCAAATATAAATTATAGTATTCACTCAAAATCTGACATTCGAACAAATTCCAAACAAGTTGATCTCTCCCATAATCATTATCTGATATATGTTCACAATAGAGTTTATCGTAAAATTGATTTTTGGTTGGAAGTCTTGGATGATTCAGTTTGTCGATGTCATCAAAAAAACTATAGGGAAATGCACCTTTTCTTCTCATGAAATTGAAATTTTCAATTCGTGGGAAATGTTTGCGCATCTCAATACACTGATCAGATGTTAAATTAACCCCTGAATTCTCCAAAAAACTTGGCATGAATCACATTTTCAAATAATTCTTCTTCACCCTATCATCTTTATCCGTATAGGAGTAAGTATAGAGATGTTTTGTGAAAAATATATATTTCTCATTGGTTTGTGGGATGACATCCACTTTATCTTTGTTTCTATACAATTGTTTCATGAATAAGTGACAATCATATCCACTCAGATTGTGAAAAATAATAGGAATGAAATTTGGTAATTTAAAATTCAAATTACATGATGAATGAGCAGCAGGGGACTTTTTTTCCTGTAAGATGACAATGATCCCTCACCTTGATTTCGCCATCATTGAATTGTTTAGAACAAATGCCACAATTTGTGGCAAAAGCAAACTGTTCCTCTTCCTCAGGAGTTTGTGCATCCATAGGAATAGGAAACCTGAGATGATTTTCATAAATATTTTTCAAATCATCTTCAATTGTGTTAACGAATTTCTGAGCTCCATCCACACCCCTATACGTTACAAATTTTAACAAATCATCACTGTATGAACATTTAATCAAATAAGCAAATGAATAAGGCTCATGTTTGAAAGTCTTGATCGAGTACGAGTATTCAGGATTTGGTTCAGTAGTTTGAATCGGCTTGGGTACTGATTCAAAATCGGCATACACTACAAATGGCATCTTCATTTGTTTCTCAAAATTTTCAAACGTTAGTATATTTTCAGGCACCATTTTCCCATATTTATTGACTTTGAAATTAGATGATGGTGTTGTAGTAACCAAGTGATTACAATCATTTATCTTATGACGTAATAGTAATTATTCATTAGAAAAATATGATAAACATCCATCACGAAAATATTTCTTATGTTCATGAGCCGATAATTGGCTTGAAACTAATCTTAAAAGATCTTTGATCCATCAATAATGACTATTACCGAAATCATCTGTGATGAGTAACAAATTGACATGTCTCCTAAGTGTTCTCTGAGAGTAACGTAATGGTCCAATTATTTCATACATCATTTAACCCTTCTCAAATTTACTTTCTAAACCGTACACATTAACTGAAATATCATTTTTATCCTCAAATTTCACAATATCCTTCAAATTTACCGGAAAATTCATACTTGTTACATCTATGACAGTATTGAAATGTGGATATGATGAAACTTCTGACGTTCTATCGATTGCAGGATGTAGTGCTGAAGTGATAGCCCATGCAAAACAATGCTGATCTTCATTACTGACATTAACCACGGCCTTTCTACGCTCGATAGATTCAGGTAGCTTCACATATGAACATCCACTGAGCGGGTTGTATTTATTGATGTTCACCTCCAGAAACATGATTTTTTTCACCTTGTCCAACCTTGAATACAAATCAAAATTACTGATACATCCAATTGAAACTTGGTAGAAATACTTACCTGAATCAGGTTCCTGGAATTCTGTAGTTCGAGCGATAATCCCATTTCGAAATCCATCAAATAAGGAATTCAAATCAGTAGATTGGTCAACTGTTCTATTCTGAGAGTTAAATGATTTGGTTTCCTCGAGGTCTTGCGTTTGCAGAATATAACTCCCAAATACTTCCATATTCACTTTGATGATTTTCTGAACCCTGATGGCTGATTCCAATAATTCTATAACTTTCTGCCTGATTTCATTAAAGAATGACATGTAATCGGTGGAAACAATGGAACTCTGCACCCTGTATGTAGCAATCCGACGCTAGAAGGCACTCATTATAATTTGAACACCATCACTCAATTGTACACTTGCATTATTCTTATGTTGCAGACTTCTATTGTGAGAATTCACTAGAGTCAATGAAATCATCACATTACAACAAATACATGTGTACATAGGTGCTGCAGTGTCATCTAATCTCACTCGTTTCACTGATGGACCTCCTTTGCAACTCTGGAGCTGATGACGACGAAGGTTGTCACTACGAGTAAAAGATTTACCACATTCACAAGAATACATTTTCTATGATATTTTCTCACCAACTCACTCGATGAAAACTGACATAACCAACACTCGCCTGCTTCTTAAATATCACAATCTCGCCGCCTGCACGTCACCATCGAGAGTGAGGGTAGAGCCGTGCGTCATAGGCATCGCCACATCGAGAAAGGTAACGGCACATCGATGAATACGCATTACTCAGCCACACGTCGTGGAGTGAACGTCTCGCTCTCTTACCGTTGAACGGTTGCTGCTGTGACGTCACACCACTACTAACTTGGTGGCCTCACACCTTTGGAACATTCATTACTTGGAGGATCTTCGAAGTATACAGACGTATGTTTGTACAGAGACAAGCACCAGACACTTCAAAGTCACATCGCCTTGACTTCACTAAACAAAAAAAAGCAATTGATACGTCATAGTTGTAGGGGGAGGCTCAGAACCGGGAAAAAATTCTGAACGATCCATGCACCAGACACTTCAAGGTCACATTGCCTTGACTCCACTAAACAACAAAAAAAAAGCAATTAATACGTCATAGTGGTTTGGGGAGGTTTAGAACCGGCTCAAATCTCCTACTATGCTGATTCATCCTCACTGTGTGTGTTTCTTGTGCTCAGCAATGCGAACTGTCAATGGCCTCTCAGTTTCACCGATGTATGATTCTCCGCACTCGCAGGGTATCCGGTAAATGCAATTCTTGGAATCGCAGTTCGCGTTTGGTGGCCTGGTTTTCGTGAGGATGCTACGTATAGTGTTCCCAGATCTGAAGCAGGTCCTGATGTTATACTTGGGCCCAATCCTTCACATTCTTTCCGATAATCCTCTGATGTAGGGAAGTACACGTACTGGTTGTGGCGGAAGTCCGAAGTGATCAAATACACCACGAAACATTGTCAACCACCTTCAAACAGACAGAAATATCAATTAGATAATTCAACATTTATTGACGAAAACTATTTTAAGATAAAGCCCAGTCCAATGATGTCAAGACACCAACTTGATTAGTCAACCGAAACATGTATACATAAGATGTTCTAGATTTATATACTCGTATATTTGAAGAGTTGTTGATAGACTTTCAGGGCAATCTATCCTATTGTTTTGAATTTCATGCATAAATATCTTTATATCAGAAACACGAATTTGCTGCAGGGATAATATTTCAAATTCAATTTTGAGTGTTGATAATCGCACCGTACTGTAATACGGTCATTAATGATATTTTTTTAAAAACAGATATCTCACCAATTCATCTAGCACTTTTTCTAGATCACTTAATACCGTTGAATTCTCGTTTGACCCCAAACTTTGGATGCATACTCTAGTTTGGACCGGGCTGAGTATATAATAATGAAGTAATAGTTTCATCTAGTGCAATGCCTGCAGTCTCTGATTATATATTCTAACATTCGATTGACAGATTTCGTAATATTGTGAATATGATGGGCAAAGGAAAAAGTAGAATTTTAAGTTGCTCTCAAATCTTTAACTTCCTTTACACGTTCTTAAATCTCATTATCCACTGTGTAATCAAAAATAACTGGGTATTTTATTCTATTCATAGTTAGAACATGACATTCAATTACGTTGATTGTATTTCTGTGAAAGTATACAGTTCCTAACCGTTTTTACGTTTTACGTATGAAAAAAACAAATCGTATGAATAATTGAGTAGGTACTGATGAAAGATCAATAATGAAAAGTGTGAACAAAAGACGCACCAAGTTGGAGCCTTGTGGATTAGGTTAGGTCATAAGTGAGTGGGTCTATTCGACCCTCCATCGCAACCCCCAAGGGTTTATTATGACTCAGGACTATTCAAACTAAACCAAATAACCCAGCTTCTTAACGAATCCGATTAGTTCATTTTAGGGCAGTTGATAAGAGCGTGGTTTTGTCAAACTATGAAATCTT
The DNA here is from genome assembly GCF_025532065.1 of Leptinotarsa decemlineata. Lineage (NCBI taxonomy): Eukaryota > Metazoa > Arthropoda > Insecta > Coleoptera > Chrysomelidae > Leptinotarsa > Leptinotarsa decemlineata. The sequence goes on from NW_027412532.1 coordinate 23,807,524, forward strand.
GATTTGATCCGCAGCAGGGCAGGCACAAAGTATATGCTCTTTGACCTTTGAGGAGTTCTGTTAGACATTCTACTTGATCCCTACTGTATTCCAACAACTGTTTGGTTCCAAGCTTCGAAGGGTGTATGAACGCCTTGGAGTGAGCCAATCCTGAAAGATTTTGCCAGAAATCCTTAAATCTTCTTGCCATCCAGATATTCAATGTTTGTTTATAAAAACCTAAAGCGATGCTAATAACAGGTTCTGGCCAATGAAGATGCTTGCAGCACCCACCTTTGCAAGGGAGTCATCAGTCTCAGTGCCTTCCAGGCCAGTATGGCCAGGAATCCATATCCATGTCAGACGTTGCTCGTTAGTAGTCAGGAATTTTCAACGTCGCTTGACTTTCCGAGAATATTTTTATTGACTTGTGTATGAGGTTGCATTTCACCAATCTCTCCGCACACAATACAATAGCAGTCGCTATTGTATTGTGTACTGTGAAATACAGTCGCTCAGGTCCCTAGGCAGCTTCATATCTCTACCCTGGGTCTGCAACTGAAAACACCTGCACCAGACCCTGAAGGTGATGATTCAGTCCTCTCTACTTGGGAAAAGTAGTGTATGAGGCAGTTCATATTTGACAGTTGAAGGCATAATGTCACAGATCATTTCCAGAATGCTGTGACTCAGTGCAGAAAAATGTGCAGAAGAGGTATGTCTTGAAGGATCTCCTTAGTTGCCGACGATGTGGCACTGATGGCACCACAGATGGCCAGACAAGCCAGTCTCAGTGAGCCAGAGAGCTTTTCCTGAGCCTGTAAAGCCTTCGACCACCAAGTTGTCCATAGGGACAATCTCGATTTGTGATACCGATACCGTCTCTATGTGTGAAGAATTGAATTCCTTTAGTGGTGATTTAAAGAAAATTTCTAAGTGGTAAAAACCATAGGAACTTTCAATTCTCTTTTCTTCATTATGATTTCTTACCACGTAGTAACGGCTATATCAATCAATTTACTTACAATTGAATTTCTATTAACACATCGAAAACCGACCTACGCCTTGCCTCCGCAAATCAAGAGCTTGTCATTCCAACTGGGCACATGTACCTCTTTCTTGCTCTGGATCCAAAAAAGAGTAAGGTAATGTTATAAGCCCATCATTGTAAAGTGAATCAAGTGTTGAGGTATCACAGATTCTCATCAAGTATCGACCAAATCCATCACATAGCTTCAATTATTAGAGGAAAATTGGGCAAAGTAATTTGTAAATACCTACTGTGTAGGTATGTCACTTGAAAGAAATTCACGTATCTTAGTTTTTCACTTATAACAAATTTGACATCTTCAATATTTATTTTCAAAAAATCTTCTTATATAGTATGAACCTTGAATATATTCATATATAAACTTCATCTTTCATCATTCTGAATAGACACCCCATAAAAATCTTCCGCCCAGACCTTCGCAATGAGCAAAGCTAGTACTGTTTACAATAACTGTCCCGAACAAACCAAGAAACTCCAAATATGAATAAAACTGATTTTCCGTTAACCAGCTGTCGTACCCCTACGAAAGACAACTCTCAGATGTCGAAACTTGTGCGAGCTAAGGATTAACGAGGTCTTACCTTCAAACGTGAGATTTCTAACACGGGTTGGACGATAGCAAGTGAAAATCGATCATTCAGACTAGGGCTTCAACCACCTACCAACACGGCAGTCAATTCGAGTGAGTGAACAAAGCACCCACGTCGAACCGCCTGGCTACTTCAAATGTATAATTATGAATCTCAAAATTCTTCTCAGCACCAGAATTTCAATTATCTTCTTGACAGGAACTTTACTTAACGGAGTGGCTTCTTCAGAAGATGACCTATACTATTGTACTATAGTGTATTACAGTTATCCTCCTAATTGCGCTAGCTTGGTTGATGAAGCCTTCATCGTGACAAGTGTTACAGTTCTGTTTTCTCTTGTAGAAGAATTAGTTTTATTATATTATAATTCAGTTTTAGTACGATGTATTCCACTTCTACAGTTATTTTCAGAATTACAAGAAAACAGTAATCATGAATTTGATAAAATTTTATTGATTTTTTTGACGTTGTGTAAATTTTGTTCATGTAAAAAAATAAATTTCTCAGTTTCAAAACAGAGCTGAGACAAAAACGAGAGTAGTGAAAATGGGAAAAGTTCTATATTAAAACTGTAACATGACAATTTGACAGTTCTGTAAAGGTAAATTGAAATATATGATAGAACAGACCGATAGGTGATAAAAATCCATCATAACGTATCCAAAAAGCACATATGTTTCGCTATACGCATCCTCGCGCGTCACAATTGTGTGACAATACTGTGAGTATTGTGACGCCTGAAATGGTTATCAAATAGCGAAACAAATGTCGCGGTCTTGTAAACTATCAAGTGGAAATATCACATTCAAGTGGTTTTTTGAATAAATTGATATTGTCATTAATGAAATTACTACCGTCCGACACTGAATCCTACATTTTAATATTTATCAATGGGGTATATTTATTGATGTCAATTTTTGGACCAACCTATATGTTAGTATGTTAGGTTGAACGATTCTCATTTTATCAGGTTTAGTCACCCGAACTATCTCGCTCTAACTCGATGAAAATGGGCCCACGCTATAAAACAATAATTCACGTTCTTAAAACCCTTTGTTTCAGATTCTATTCTTATTCATGACCGGAATCGAAGAAAATGTTCGTTTTAAATTGTGAATGAAAGAATTCTTGGATGATGTCCTTTGAATGTCAATTTTGTAATTCATTAGACATTATGGAGCGATAAAATTCGATCGACTTCACCGTCGAGGGAGTCCTTTGAAAATAACTCTAATTTCGGTTTGCCGCTCCATCTAACATAGACGTGAAAAGAAGGGAACGAAGCTCGGGAAACTTGATGACTTATTTATCATCGCTAACTCTTTTCGAAGTTTTCTTTCGGTAATTGAGATATCATTTGGTGGATGGATAAATATATAGAGTTCTCCAAGGATGTTCCTATATCACCCGAAAGTATGAGAACGAAATAATTCGTGGACACAACACTCAAAAAATAGGGGCAAACCGCGGACACGTGTTTCTGGCTATTGGCCTCATCAGCGCGGTGCAGCCAAGTGTAAATATATATATATATATATATAATATATATATATATATTATATATATAATATATATATATATATATATATATATATATATATATATACAGTGTCATCCCCAAAGTATGCACCATATGGGAAACTTATTTATTAAGGGTGTTTCGACAGAAAGTTATTCTTGATAAAAGTTTGTGCATCCACTAAAACTAAACATGCACCAACAAAACATAGTACAACACACGTAATATACGAGGAGCCTTCAAATATTTGATTTTGTGAAGAGAGTAAAGTTCTCTTGTACTTTGAAAAAACTCGGGAAACATTATTTAGAAAAGTTGTTCAGAATTGAAAAATACATCTGGAATTGAAGTTATGGACATCTAAGTGAAATTAAATTTTTTCACTAATTTTTTTTGAATGGGGACTACGAAAATAAAATTTTGCTAAAACGATAAATAGACAGCTTTCTGTATACGACGGTTCATTTTAAAAGCATGTGATATTACAAATTGTTTTGAAAAGTAAATTAATTTTTGATGCAAAGTTATTTTTTTTTGTTAACACCAAAAATTACTGAAAATTATACAGTATTGAAACAAGAACTTGATATTCAATAATATCAAATCACAAAACATCAAAATAAAATAGGCATTTCGGAACAAACTCGTTGATTTTCTGGAGATTCAACTCAAAATACTTATTTTGGATAAGAAAATCTCCAGGAAATCAATGAGTTTATGCAGAAATACCTATTTTATTTTGAGGTTTTGTGATTTGATATTATTGAATATTGAGTTCTTGCCAAAATACTGTATAATTTTTAGTAATTTTCGGTGATAGCAAAAAATAAAAATAACTTTGCACCAAAAACTTTGAAAATTAATTAACGTTTCAAAAAAATTGATCGTGGATAACACGACAGTTGTGTAATTTGTGATATCACACGCTTTTAAAATGAGCCGTCATATACAGGATGCTGTTTATTTATCATTTTAGCAAAAATGTGTTTTTCGTAGTCCCCATTTAAAAAAAATGGGTCAAAAAATAAAACTTCACTGAGATGGTCATGACTTCAAATCTAGATGTGTTTTTCGAAGATGAATACCTTTTCTGGATAACATTTCTCGAGATTTGTCAAAATAAGAGTACTTTACTCTTGTCACAAAATCAAATGAAGGCTACTCGTATATTACGTGTGTTGTACTATATTTTGTTAGTGCATGTTTAGTTTTAGGGGATGCACAAACTTTTATCAGAAATAACTTTTTGTCGAAAAACCCATAATAAATAAGTTTCCCATATGGTGCATACTTTGGGTGACATACATATATATATATATATATATATATATATATATATATATATATATATATATATATATATTATATATATTATATATATATATATGGGAATTTTAAAAAACATCACGAAGGAATTCAGATACAAAAATACAGCAAGGACACCCTCAACATATATTGAAACCCACAGCTTTGAACGGAAACAAGCAAATAAGAGTGGAAAATTCAAATATTAACATTCTCACATTGAAACGCATCAAAATACGAAAAACTGATAACCGATATAGGTTAGAAAGAAATGTCAGATAAAATTAATTTAACATCTGTGAGGGAAAAACGAAAAAGGCATGATAAACTAATTGTTATTATTTAGGAATCATGTAAAATTCAAAATTTATTATTGTGAATAACTTCCTTAGAAACTGACATGAAGTGATGCTTCTAAAAAATATTTATATTTACATAAAAGGGAGGTTAACTATTGTTGTACGAAACTGTGAAAAGAAACTGTATCTAAATTTAAGAGCCAATGTTAAATTAGTAGAATAGAAAATTTTCCTGAAAAAGAATTTGAAAAATTTGTATATGTGAAAATTGATAGATGGTAACTAGGGGAACGAGAGAGATTTTCAATTTTTTATCAACAACGAAATTCTTTTTGAGGCAACGAAAGAGATGCCACGCTGAATTTTTCTCTCCGTTAAATTTGAATTATATAGTATATGAATTAAGAATTAAACTGAATAGTAGTGAATACTGATTAGTAATAATAAATTCAGTAAAAAAAACCTACCTGTCCAGACAAGTCGAGTAAGAAATCCATGAGTTCCAGCTTCACAGAAATATCACACACACACACACCAGCATTAGAGGAAAGTAAGGTATTTACTTGAACCATTTATAAACAAGATATGCATATAATAATGAAAAGACCTACGAACTGAATAAGAAAAAAATACTTGAAATCAGAACCAGAAATTGGACTCTGTCGAATTACAGTGACCTGCAATTCATAAACTGACAATTACCACATTTGCTCGAGGTTTCTATATTGAATAGTTCGTTGTTTGGTGTAGATTTAGGACTTTCCTAGAATTAAGGAATTTTCTCTTTTGGCAATTGATAAATTTATATATTTCTGAATCAAACATATTTTTACTTTTACAATTAAAACTGTTCTATATTTCCTAAGAACAATTGTGTCTCTTTCAAATTTTTCCACAGGTGAAATCTACTAGAAAAATCAAAGTTTGGTAAGTTATTGTTGTGTTTATGCCTGAATCCACCTGAGAGGTTGAGAAAAATCTCTATACACTGTGGTATAGGATTTAAACCCAATGTAAGCGTCTAGCCGATTGAAATCTTCATAAAAAATAATAACAATAATAATAAAAATAAAAAGAAAATTATATTTTACAAAACCCAAATCAATTAAGAATCATTTATCAACATCTTCATATATATATATATATATATATATATATATATATATATATATATATATATATATATAAAGTTGAGAATCTTAGCGACTGAAGAAATGTACAATAGAATTAAATAGCGGGGTCTCTCAGTCAAAAAATCAAAAACTCTGCTTTACTTTGCCAAGCTTTCGCTTCTAGTGTGAAGCTTCAATTCATTCAATTAAATATTTAATTCAATATTAAATATTTAATTTAATTGAATCAATTGTTTTTTACTCATTTTTACTGCCCTGAAGAAGCTTCACACTAGAAGCGAAAGCTTGGCAAAGTAGAGTATATATATATATATATATATATATATATATATATATATATATATATATATATATATAACAATAGGTTGTTTTTGAGTGAGTATTTCAGTCAAATCTCTGTGGGCTATAGAAAAAACTATTTTCTGCTATTCAAGCTTTCGAAAATGTATTTTAAGCTTTCGGAAATGTATATCAAGAATATATACAAAAAGTATGATGCAAGTATAATATATTTCAAAGTTACTTTGGTGAGTCCTTTTTTTGATATTTCATTACTGTATAATGTTTGCATCATACTGTTTGTAGATATTCTTGATAAAGGAAAAAATACATTTCCGAAAGCTTGAATAGCAGAAAATAGTTTTTCTATAGCGCACAGAGATTTGACCGAAATACCCACTCAAAAATAACCTTAATATATATATATATATATATATATAATATATAATATATATATATATATTATATATATATATAAAGATATATTTTTTAAACTGTGGTACGTTTATTCTGTGGAACAGAATCAGCTCACATGAAAGTGATAGTAGATTACATCCTGAGAGATGTGCTCTCAGTAACCATGTGTCCAAAGAAGGTCATAAAATGGACTATAATTGAACAAAAATTTCATCAACTGAAAGAAACACATTTAAAAGATTGTTTTTGGAAATGTCTTTCATTCTACAATCTAATAATTGCCTCAACAAAAGATCATACCTCACCTCAGTGAAATCTATGCCTTTTTATTAGACATTGACAAAAATCTACATGAATTCCAAACCACCAATAAATCTGGTTTTGCATTAATATAATTTTCATAAATTTCAAACATTTTCTCTTCAACAAAAATTATAAAAAAAATCCAACGTCCCTAAGGCAGGGTTTTACTTTCATTAAACAACACCTCTTCACTTGTTTTCTCCTAAAGACTAATGAGGATGTTGTTCAATCAATAAACATATTTGATTTTTGGGTTTTCTCCTTGAGTTACTTACAGAATAGCAGATGTCTCTGTTCATAGTTGCAACAAAATTAGTTCTCTTTTGTTCCATGGCTTATCATCTACAAACAAAGACACCTTTTCAAACTGAATTACATGACAGCTGACAGTGTCAATTGTTTTGTGTCTCTCTCTTTGTTCTTCAACCTCATAGCTTTTACCAGTAATCCATAATTTTGAAACAATTAACGAGTTTTAGTAAAATTTCAATGTAATATTCTTCTTTGTATCCTGTGAGGAGTCAACCTCTTTTAATTAGTTACTTGTTTATTGTATTGACATGTTTCAATTGTTTAAAAGTGACATTCTTTTCAACACGGCCAACCTCAATGTGACCTCTCACATTATTAATTTTTATTGTGTACATATATATATATATATATATATATATATATAATATATATATATATATATATATATATATATATATATATATATCTATATATATATATATATATATATATATATATATATATAAATATATATATATATATATATTATATATATATATATATATATATATAATACAATTTGAAATGTAAAGAATGGGTTATTGTTATTACTGTTTTATAGTTTTTTTTATTTAATGAAATGAAAATTTTGAAACGGCTAGACTCTTTTGTTGAGTTGAAATTCTTATAACTCAATGTATAGAGATTCTGGGAGAAAATGATTTGGCGCCGCGTTCCTTTCCGTCACCTTGAAAAGAATGTTTTGTTGATAAAAAAGTTGAAAAATATCTACTTTCCTCAGTTACTGGCTATCAATTTCTGTAACTTCAAATTTCTAACTTTAATATTGTCATATATTGGTTTGCTCATTAACCTTCACATATAAAAACAGTGTCCTTTTTTGTACCTTTCAATCGACCTGCGATAAGCAGAACACATTGTAAGTTGATAATTCTGGACCTTAGAATTGAAAGGGCGGGTGTCCATCTTTGGCCAATAATGGGTTAGGCAAATAAATGTACATAAAATCGTTAGATCTAAATAGTAATGATGAAATGGCGGCTGTCCCACGTACCAATACAGTTTTTGTAGTCGGTTGTCCATATTTTGATCAGTTTTGAAAGGTCGTATGTGGGACAACAGGCTTTTTAGTCCTTACGATTGATTCAAAAAAGGCGGCTGTCCTAATAATGAGGACATCTGCCTTTAAAAATTCTCACAGAATAGGAGGACATGCGCCTTTTTAAAGATAAGGTTAGGTTAGTAATATCAAAAATAATATTGTGTTTATTAGTGTGTTAACAGTTCATTACATTATTTTGAGAATGTATTCCAACACAAGAACTAATCGAATATTGCAACAAGCATTATTACAAAATAACGGTAAGTCAAATAATCATAATCGAGTTAGTTTTCTCAATACCTAATTTATTATAGATCAAAACACCAAAGAGATTACTAAAAATGAGGTTATGTGCTGTGCCGATAAAGCTAATCAAGAGGTTTTAAATGTTTCTGATCATGACGATGAGCCTAGACAAGGCAGAAGCAGTTATAACGTCTTCGAAGACAAAGAGAACATGAGATCCTTCATTGAATTGAGGCCAGTGGTGGATATTATTGTTGGTGAGAAAGAACAGCGGGAAAATATTACCACAGCGATGGTGGAAAGTGACGATGCCTCTCGGCATTCTGATAAAGATCCAATTACCGGATTTTCTGATGATTCTCTAGAGGACAGGAACTATGAACCTGAAACGGATTCAAATGATTCCAATCGAGATAATATAGAAGATTTCGATGGAGATAACGTTGACACAAATTTTGTAGCAGGACAACGAATTAATAAACAAGAGAAAGAGCAAAGGAAATCGAGAAAGAGAACAAGGCAGCCTTGTACCTGGAAAATTAACGTGGCTAAGCAAAAGAGGTTGATGGGAGAGGAATATGAAGGGCATAAGAAGAAAATTAAAAGGAAGAAAGAAATAGGTCCAATATGTAATAATTGCAAATTAAATTGTGCTACAAACATCTTAGACGAAGTGAGAAAAAATATTCATGAGAGTTTCTGGAAAACTAAAACAGACTGGAAGCAAAGAAGACAGTTTTTGGCACAAAGTGTGGATGTAGTCCCTATTCAAAGACGCCGACCACGAAGTGGTTCGCAGAACAACCGACGACAACACAATTATATATATAATTTATTGGACAATGGGATTAAAAAAAAGGTCTGCAAAAATTTTTTTCTCAACACGCTTTCAATCTCCGAAAAAATGATTCGTAACGCTGTACAGAAATGCCTTGAAAATTCCGCAGGGTTGGTTGAAACGAATCAGGTTTCTAACCACAAACTTGATGATATGGCAGTAGGCTTAGTTCGTGAACACATTACATTGTTTCCGAAAATTGATAGCCATTATTCAAGAAATAAATCGGATAGACAATATTTAAATCCTCAACTTAGTATTACTGCTATGTACAAACTGTACAAAGAGTGGTGCATAGAAAAACAAGTAGAAAAAAAGCATATTGTTAAAGAACATAAGTATCGTGAAATTTTTTCTACTGAATTTAATTTACACTTCAAACCTCCTAGTATAGACACGTGTGATACGTGTGACCATCTAGAAAATTTGAAGCGTAATGTTCTGAATGATCCGGAAGCAAAAGAAGAGGTAGAGAGAACTTTGAAGGAGCATATTGAGGAATCAAACAGAAAATATAAACTAAAAAAGGAGGATAAAGATAATTTGAAAGTAGCTCAAGGAGAGGTAGTAGCGATGATGGATTTACAAAAATGTCTACCAACCCCATTCTTATCAAACTCCAAGACATTTTACTTAAGACAGCTTTGGACGTTTAACTTAACAATATACTGCGACACCCTCAAGAAGAGCTATTGTTTCTTATGGGATGAAACTATAGCTAAGAGAGGTGGCAATGAAATTGCTTCATGCATATTGAAATTCATAAAATTATTGCCACTGAGCATAAAAGAGGTTACCATTTGGTCAGACAATTGCTCTGGCCAAAATAGAAATTTTCAGTTATTTTGTATGCTTCTGTGGGCTGTTCAAAATACACATGTTACTGTCATCCAGCAAAAGTATTTGTTAAAAGGGCATACTCATAATGAAGCTGACACTGTACATGCAAGGATAGAAAAGAAGAAAAAACAACTTCCTACCATGTCAATATCAGTTCCCCATGAATGGGCTCAATTTATTAGAACAATCCCTTCACTTACTGACTCAGTGTATGAGATGGAACAACATGAGTTTTTTAACTTCAAAGCATTGGGTGTAGGACCTGGATGCTCATTTGTTAAGCGAAAGAAGAACTGTGAAAAGGAACCGTTTTTGTCGTCCAAAATAGTCCATTTGATGGCAAAGAAAGAAGCGCCCGGTATTTTGTATTACAAAACTCGGTTTGAAGAGACGAACTTCAAATCTGTTAATTTTAACAGAAACGCAAGATCTGTAAAATCCAAACAAGTCTCAAAGTAATAACTGGTCAGCTTTTGGCTGTAGATAAGAAGAAACATGATAATTTACAGGAGTTACTTCAGTGGGTGCCCACAATTTATCATGATTTTTATAAAAACATAAAAGTGAAAAATAATGACAACGGCGATCCAGATGATAGTGATGACGACCAGTAGTAATGTTTTTTTATTTCTGTTTCTGCTGTTCTCTTTGTTAATATTTAATTTTTTATCATGTATTATCGAAAGTGCATGTTTTAGTTTTGACTTCAGAATTTATTTCAGAGATTTCTGCATATTAGCAATATTCTATTTCTATGGTATGTGAAACCGTATAAATTTTTTTGAGAGTTTTTTTATTTTTTAATAAAAATACACAATTGAAAAGACTTGTGTCCGTTTTTAATGTCTAACGAATAAACATTTAAAAAGTCGGTTGTCCATAATTATTCAATTACTATTACAAAATTATTATTTTTTCAAAATATTGTCAATAATGCTTCTTGATGACTATGATATCTGACCCATTACAAAATATTTTCAGATCAGGCAAAAATTGAGAAAGATATTATTAGGTTGAGTATCGAAATGAGTACCACTTTATTTGGCCCTCCTTTAAAATTTTAGAATGTGACAACCGCCCTTTCAATTCTAAGGTCCAGAATTAGAGTGCGACATTAAACAGTTATTAATCCATTAATGGCCAGAATTATTTTTTGTGAATTGTTCCCAATTTTATTGAGAAAAGTGTATATAGATGATACAAATAGCCACAAAAAAATGAAAAAAAAAATTATAATAGTAGCCGAGCTTTGATATGCGTCAGTAACGACCCCTTGAGCATTAAACATATATGAAACATAAACATATTCAGACTTGCTAATCATGTATTTCACAAATAAAAAAAATTAAATACAATTCTTTCAGCATAAAACTAATGAACTTAGTGAGTGTGGTATGTCTCGAAACATTTGTCATGCAGGGGAACGTCACAGCTTTCGCAACATTTCGTAGTTTTGTTTTTACAAACTTGGCATCTTCTTCTGTTTTGTTGGGTGAGGATAATATGTCTTCCGTTTGCTATCGTGGGGTCCCTTATATACGCTCTTTTTGGTCCGGTGTAATATTTTTTGTTCCATATTTCAGCAGCAAAGACTGAACAACTTTTCGTCGGAATGAGAGGTTATCACCTTTATAGCCATACCCCCGAGCTAAGAGCCAAGCGTTGGTGATACATCAAATAACCAAAATATTATGGGTATGTACCATTTCTTTCCCCTGAAGGATATTCAGTTATTCGATACGTGGTTATCAAGTTGATCAACGCCGCCCATAAATATGTTGTACTTGTTCACCACATTAGGTTGAGGAATATCTGTTTTAGCTTTCTCAATAACCGAATATCTCTTGCATGTTGTAATTGGATAAAGTCCAAACTCATCAGAGAGTAATGTAACAACACTGTTGTCATTCCAGCGAACTCCTACAATATCATTATCTTCATCATATGCACTGCACATTGCTCTCCTTGCCAGTTTTTTCATAGTAGAAACATCCACTAGTCTACATTTATTATGTCCATTTTCCCTCACTGTTCCGGTGCCATTATATCCATGTTCTCCCAATTTTACCTTGATAAATTTGAAACTGTAGGCAATAACCTAGCTTATGTGCTGCAACCCACGCTTTGTAACTAAATGTCACAGGTTTATTTTTTATATACTGCTTACATGTATGCCTTCCATAATATGGAATCATTGATTCATCTATTGATATATTGTCTTCAAATGGCGCATAGCGAAAAATGTTTTTATTTAGGGCATCAATCAGATAGCGCACTTTTCCCAGTTTGTCGTCTTGTGGTAAATTTTCATTATCTGCAGCGTGCAAATTTGAAAAAATTTCTTCGAAACGGTTTCTACGCATGGAATTAGTAACAAGTGAATTATGTACATCTTCACTATTTTCCCACAACATCCTCCTGCGAGGAACAGGAACATATACACTAAGTAGTAGAATTCCTATAAATGTATACATATCCCCAGTTTTTAGCTCAAATAGTCTATTTTTTTATGCAGCGTACGTAATCGTATATTTTACTGAATTCTCTACAATTTCTTCACGCAAAAGAAGTTGAAAAAATTCGAGTGGTTATGTTGAGGAGGTAAATGGACAAGGTTTTGCAAATTTACGAATTTCTTTTTCTTGTCTAGAGTTTGGATTGTCTTCTCCGCCTTTCCATGAAAATATGTCCTCTGTTTTCTGTCTTTTTTTTGGTAAAAAGTCGTTGTACCTTCTCATTCTCATTCTCATGTAAAAGCTCATTTTCAAAAAAAACTTTCGCTGGAGCTCTCAGCTGAGCTGCTCCTAACCTGTTTGGATCGATGCATTCCTCATCCCCCGAATCTTAAGCACTTTCCTCGCCATCACTTGGAGGCAAACGGACTATTTCATCAGGAACTGGGTCATCTTCATCTAGTCTCTCAATTTCTTCTAATATTTCGGCGGTTGTGAGAGGACGTTTCTTGTAAATGGAATATGGTTTCTGTACGAATATCCAAAATGAAAATTATGTTTTGTGACCCTATCTTTCATGTAATACAAAACTTATAATAGATTTACTCGAAAGATAGGCCCAATGCGTACGGCAGCTCTTCGTCGGTATGCACTATGGATTTCGTTCAAAGAAACTTTTCTGTATCATGAAATTTCAGCAATTGAATATTTTGTTTTACAAAGATTTAAGTTGAGCGCCACACAGTCAATAAAATGAATGGATACATGATCTGGTCGACTGTGAAAGCAAATCTAATCAAATTTAGTTCTTTAAACCACGGCAATGAAATGAAACTATAAAAATCAGATATTCTGAAGGTACTTGACATTCACAAAATATTGGCTGGTAAATTGAATACGGGTAGAAATCAAAATCTGAATGTACTCCAAATTTGCCATTTAATCATGTGTAAAACAAATTGTAATAATCCAATAATGATCGTAGTACGCTTTCATTTACCTAAGGATAGGGCAGGTAAAAATATCAGGAAAATTATTACTTATAAGATTCCTGTCATGAAATAACTATTAGGAATGGTATTAAAATTACCTCACCAGAGTATACTCAGTTCAGGTTTACATTATGAATGGGTTAACTCAAAATTCAATAATTGTATCATGTTAATAAAACAGTATTTCTGAAGCAAAAAGTTGTGATTTTCAAAAAAATGAGTCAAATGTAAGTAATATTTGCCTGTCAGTTTCTCGTCGAGCTGTAGCTGCAGTTTTCTTCGACCAGGAACGGGACAGACTTGGAGCACGTACTCTTCTAATAATTAATATGGACTTAGACTATCTTGTGGACGTAGACAATAACATTTATCGGACTGGACGAATGAAAAACCCACCATTCGGTATATTAACTGAACATCTATTCTGTAAGGCAACCAGAGATAGAAGTCCTTTTTTTCCCTCTTTAATGATTCCAAGCAAATTCTGTAGAGACTCTTCAGCAGAAAAACTATTGTAAAAGGTCTCCAATACTAAAACCCTAAAAAACAATTTCCATAATGGAAATTCATTCAAAAGTTTGATTCACTAAAAGGTGAATCTCATACGCAATTGAAAGGTTCGAAATGAATTTTCATACCTTCTTAAATGAAGGGTTCAGTTAACCAATAAAATCACGATAACGTCTTCAAGGAAATGGCGCCGCTCATTCTGGAAAAGTGGTTGTGACCCAGTAGAATCCTCAGGAAGTGCAACCTTTTATGGAACTCTCAAAATTTATACATGAAACTATATCCGAAACGATATCGTTCTAGTTCTTGAAAATGGACCACACGGATCACCACTCAACAAATCCCCTCTCGAGATTCTCGTTCATCACTCCTTTCCAAAAAATAACACCACTCCTTGCCGTTCTCATAATCAAGAATCACCTACAGCGCAAGTCTATTCTGAGGAATTCACCCAAATAATTTTGGCAACATCTCATTCCTGACTTTCGGTTTAACGGAAATAGAAAATCTACCTCGAAGGGATCCGAATGAATCGGTCCTATTGGAAAAAAACTTATCAATCTGTACCAGAAACTAAATACCATATGTGTAATGAGAAGTGAAAATCTTAGCGAGGCAAAAGGTGTAAATTGGATTGCCTACTCCTCAGAAACTTTCTTTAAAATCAATTAGGATTACCTCCGGTGAAATGAAAATTAAATGAAAAGTACAGTAGGTTTTTATAAACGCTACAGTATAAATAGTATTCATGTGCCCAGAGGGTCATTAATGACCCACCTATATTCAAATGCCCTAAACGTGACAACTATGTTTGAAGGTGATTGACAATGTTTCACTAGTTCGGACTTCCATTGTCTACTATATAAAATGATTTGAAATCCCTGAAACAAGTGACATCTATGCTAAATATGAACTGGCAAATCTAACCCCAATATTATTAAGACTTACTGAAAGCAACTATCTTACATACAATAACGAAATAACTTACTTACCAGTATGTATTCTAGGAAGCGCAGCCATTCTCAACACATAAAAAATATGGAAAAGTTTGAATGATATTGAGAACCCCTAACCAACTATAACTTCAGTTCAGTATGTTTGGCGGCAGAAATAGACACGTGACATTGCGGAAGTAGGTAGTGGCTAACCTAGTTGCAGTTGAGACTGTAGTTTTGATAACATATTTGTCGTGGGTCGCTAGCGACCCCATGGGCAGTAATTTGACATGGTCGTGTTATAATTTCCACACCTCGGTCTTTACCTGAAAACTTTCAGGATATAAGCGGTGGCGACAAGGATACTTCATCAAAACCTACGAGCCGTGTGGTTTCCAATTATTTTTTTCGATCAAGTTATCGAAATAAGTGATTGTATTTTCAATAAAATGGCATCCAGTTCAGGATTGCTGGAAAAATTAAACACCTTCGATACAAAATCATCGGATTTCTCAGTGTTCAGTGAAAGGTTGGTACAGTTTTCATAGCAAATGCAGTGGACGATGAAAGACGTAAAAAAGCTATTCTTCTCAATACTTCATCAGAATCATGCTACATTTCATTGAGAAATGTGTGTATTCCTGACTTGCCGGAGAAAAAAATATAGTGAGCTTCTTGAATTGCTCAAAAATCATTTTTCAACGTTCAAGTCCTATTCTGCAGAACCTCTAAAATTTTATTCAGCACAGCGGAATTTGAACGGAAGTGTTTCCGAATAGAAAGCTAGAGTAAAAAACTTGGCTTCAACTTGTGGTTTTGGAGTAGGAGATTTGAGCCAGTTCTAAGTCTCCCCCACCACTATGACGTCACGTGGGGTGAATGACCTAGACCGGCTCATGTTTCCCCCACCACTATGACGTCATTAACGACGTAATGGTGTACTTAGGGTGACCTTGAACGACATATCCGACTCATGCCTCCTCCACCACTATGACGTCATTAACGACGTAATGGTGTAATTAGGGTGACCTTGAACGACATGTCCGACTCATGCTTCCTCCCACCACTATGACGTCATTAAAAACGTAATGGTGTAATTAGGGTGACCTTGAACGACATGTCCGACTCATGCCTCCCGCCACCCCTATGACGTAATTAACGACGTAATGGTGTAATTAGAGTGAGGGGTGGGGAAGTGTTGGGGTGTGGGTTGACCTTGGGTCAGATTATCTCTCATGTGTACTAGGTACAAACTCTCTTGTACAAAGTACACATTGGAATTTGTCCGGTAAAGATATCCTTCATTGAAGAATAGATTGCATACACGGTAAAATGCACGGTACAGTGTTTATCATGGGCGTGTCTGTGTACAAACATACGTCTGCATACTTTGAAGATCCTTCAAGTAATGAATGTTCCATCGGTGTGAGCTCGCCAAGTTAGTAATGGTGTAACGTCTTAGCAGCAACCTATCAACTGTAGGAGAGCGAGATCTTCACTCTACAGCATGTGGCTGAGTAATGCGTATTCATCGGTGTGCCCTCACCTCTCTCGATGCGGTGAAGGCTGTGACGTAATGCCTGTTCGTATCGACATCTGTTATCGCATCCAGCTAGGAGGTGGGCTTGGCTGTGACGTCAGGCATCTCTAGTGGATAGCAACTAGCAATGTGAACCTTTCACGGTTTCATGGTGGGGGTGACTCGCACTGTTTAATATAAAAGAAATGCCTGGCACACTATGAAATCAGTAGACGAATATATGTGCAGCAGTTAGCAGTTGGTAGAGTGTTATTCAGTTTGTAAGAGAAGGAAGACGGTGAGTGTATTTTTCTGTTGGAAATTTTATATTTTCATACATATTTTCATCATGTCCGTTTCAAAAGTAGACTTAAATAAAATCAATAATTTGATTGTACAGGAGGTTGGAATACTAGAGCAAAAGGCCTTATCATCATTGCCAATTGATGAAGTGTACATAATTAAAAATATGTCAACTTATTCTACACGGTTTGGTCAATCAATTCTATTAACTTTGGAAGATGTGAGCAATGATAAATTATTCAAAACATAGCTACCAAAACGTATTTCGTTGCAATTCAGTGATGATGATATAACTTGTATCAACTCATCGGGTGGTGAATATACGATGGCGTATTTGGGTCAGACCTCACAAAGTTTTGCTGGCATGAAAACGCGATCTCTAGTTAAATTCAATATGATTGAATATTAATATTAATTATTCATATTGAATTTCTTTAGGTCATAGCCCACAAAGTTTTGCTGGCATGAAAACGCGATCTCTATTCAGATTCAATATAATTGAATAATGATAGTAATTATAGTGAATTTCTTTTTTGTTTTAATAATATTTATTGATGCATTGAATTTATTGGAGCCTCTGGAGACACCCTACATTTTGTTTTATAAGAGAGAGAACATTGTTAGATCAAGATCTTCAGATGATGTGGTGCTGCGGGTTTTTCCGGGTTTTCCTGCAGCTGAAAAAGCAAATGCGCCACTGGAATCAATGAAGTCGCCCCGGAGCGCCAATTAATTTTTATTGTTGTTTTTATTTTATTTTTATCGTTGTTTTAATAAAACTTCATTCTATATTCATATATTAGATGATAATTATATAGAAATATAAACATTACTAATTTAGTTGAATACACTCACTTTATGAGTACAAATAAAATGGGAAATGTGAGTATTATATCATGGAAACAAGTTGGAGGTTGCTAATTGTTTTTTATTTGATTTCAGTTCCACCATTCAAAGATGTGGGTGCAGTATGCAAGTCAAGATTGGATAGATGTTGTAGATCTCAAATCATCGGTTCAACATTTGTCGTCTAAATTGAAGGTGTTGGGTGATGGAGCCGAACATGCAAGCAATCATGATATGAGTGTACGCTATGACGAAAAACAAATCGAATTATGTCTTCGTGATGCTGAGAACTATCGGAGTGGTGCAGAAGTTTGTAACAAATTTTTGGATAATGAATTGGAATTGTGGCAACTTTGTGAGGTTATGATTGAACTAAACCTGAGAAAATTCCTGTATGGCCTCCAACCATACTTGCCAGAATGGATTATTCATCACTTTGAATTGAATGATGAAAATCGAGAGGAAATTGAAGATGGTTGCGAAAATGATGACTATGAGGAAGAAGTAATTTAAGATAGTCTGTATGTTCCTGTAAATCATAAATGATGTCAAATAAAATACTTTGTATCATTTCATGTATTATTTATTCAAATCGCATTATACACAATTGAAAAAATGATTACAAAACAATAAATATGATATATATATATATATATATATATATATATATATATATATATATATATATATATATATATATGAATTAGGAAAAAATACAATACATGATATAATTCAGTTGCAAATGGAAAAAAGATCATAAAACAGTGCATGATAGAGTGAAAAAATGAAATAGTATCAATGATTTGAAAATGTCAATATCTGCTATGAACTGAACCATCCAATGCCTTGTATGTTAAAACTGTATCATGCAAAATTAATGCATATACTTCAGTGTTGTCTGGAAACTTGCTCTTCCTCGTCTCAAACTCAATCTTTATATCGATAGTTGATGATTTTGTTGAATTCGGTTGATGGGAATAATCGATGATGAATAGTGGATTCTCTCTAAATTATCCAATGTCCATTAGAGGTTCACTCATATCTCCATCATAGTAGCTCCGCTGGAAACTCTAAAAAGCATAATAAGCAGGAGCGTCAAGTTTTTTATCGAAATTCAAATTCCAACGCTCATATGGATAAACTTCAGAATTCAAATACACTCGAATACTATTGATATCAGCAGTTGTGAATTTTGTCCTGTGTTCTATCTTCAGATGTGTAGTACTTTGGAATGCGATGATGACAAAACAAGGAGTTTCCAGAGCGTTAGTTGTTTTGATGGCCATATGTCTGAAGAAGTCCCACGTAATGATGGTAGTTCATAGAGGTCCCACATACGATAAGCCAACTTGATTTTGGCATTCAGACCGCTTTTGTTTATTCTTCTCAAAAGTTTGAGCTCGTGTTTATCATCTGGTACAATACGTCTTATTTTCCATTCGATTTTATTTATTTCCAAATCAGCATCAACCTCACCTATATATGAGTTTTTGAATGATCGAGCGATAATCAAAATCAACTTCTGTTTAGCAAATCAAGATACTTTTGTTGTAATCTTCAGCAAAACCCATCAAATATTTCAGTGGTAGTTTTCCACTAAAAAACATGACTGTTTGTATCCTAGATATCTTGTTTCATTGTGAAAGTCCCAGCCAGATGTCAATAATGTGTTAGCATGTGATTGTTCAAATGATATCATGGTTTTCATTGTAGATGTCCATCACCCGAAGACGATTGTAGATACCAACAATCGAAACGTCGTGAACTAACGTGACTTGGAATCTCTACACTTTTTTATTTTTTTATTATTTTCTTTTTGCATTCCTTTAATTTTTATTTATTCAATTATTAAATTTTTATTGTAGGTTATTTCACTATCATTTCATTTCAGGTTTATTGTTGCTTAATATAATTGTTATTTTCAACTATTCTTTTTTTAATTATTCTTTTTTACTATGTTTCAGGGATTTCAAATCATTTTTATATAGTAGACAATGGAAGTCCGAACTAGTGAAACTGAATATGATATGTTTCTGTATGACGGCATTAATCTCTTCTATTTCGTAAGCACCACATGGAATTTCAATTGTAAACTTTTGGGGTATCTTTGAGTTGTCATTACTGATTCTGAAACTCACAAATTATTAGCTTCAGTTATACTATTGATTGTATTGCATCCATAGAATCCCAAATTGTTACGGTTACAAAATTCGTAACTCCAAATAATTTCTGGTTATAATCTCGAAATGCTATTTATTGTCTCTAGCATAACAGGACACACCAATCCTTTGTGTTGGTCTAGTATGTGATTTCAACAAAGTCATTTTTGGAACGATATTCGCGAAACGATACCATCTAGAAGTGTTGTTTGTAGAACGTACCTTTAATTGCATATTATCTCGAAATTAAGGTCCGGACTAACTCTTGTTTGAGGAGATTTGTTATTTCATATGTGGATGAAATACATATTCAATTAGTTGTTTCTTGATAGGAAATTGGTCGTAAGAAGAGGTTGTTTAGTATATTATATATAGGAATCGAATCATAGCTAAATGCCATGATTTGGAATTGGTTTTAGAAAACAGGTTTTTTGATTGGTCGCTGATTACATTCCTGTAAAGTGTAATATATTTATTTTTAGTCTGTTGTTTTGGTAGCACTGACGGAAAAACGTCAGGTAAAGATCACTTCCGGAAGGTTGAATTTGAGGTTGCGGTAGATTTCTTTGGGGAAGATATAGGTCGCCGGTGGAAAAAGTTTACCTGGTCCAACGTTAGGGTAATATCACTAGAGAGTGTCAGTGTCCGTTAGTAGATGCGGGATTTCACCCTTCGTGGAAATAATCCGTTCATTGTGTCTGGAAGTAGTCAATGGAAGCAGGATTGAGGAAGGTTGTTTGCATGCCTGATTCCGGTAACTAGTTCACGTGGCCATCTTCTATATAGAAAAAAAAATAACGACTCTGTCGAGGTAAGTAAATTCGGTTTTTTTGAATTTCACAATCATGAGAATTTTCTCTTTTGTTTCACAGATTTTTTGTTCTGGTTGTAAGAATCAACCTATTAAATCAAAAGTAGATTTGAGGTTCATCTAAGGGCTGTCCCTTGAGTAGGTTAGTCAATCTTGAGATGCGGAATTCTTCATCAACCGTATTCTCCACTGTTTGCTGGTACTGGTATTCGTCTAGAAAAAGATTGTATTACTCACCCTGGGAAAGGAAAAACAGCAGAAGCTGAAGTGAAGTCAGAGCAATGGCATGGTATCATCAGAATGCTAGGCTAAGTATTCATTGTCAAGGTAACCTCTATTTGGGAGTTTTATTATGAGCGTAATTCACAATCAAAGTGTTGATATGAAGAAAGGGTTATAATATATTTTTTTTTCCAAGAGTAACTGTACGCTTTCAGCAATTGCTTTTAAGTCCTACTCAGTATAGTATAGACATTCATTTACATTTACGTAGATACCGAATAAGTATCTCAAAATTCAGACAAAAAGATTGATAATCTAGTCAAGATTAATGTATATATGTATAGACACACAAATAGTGTAGTTTTCAAGTTTCAACACCTATTTTTCAGAGATAAGTTCTGGGGTTATGTTTTTGTGTACAGTATTAAAACGTTCAATTCATTTTTTTTTATGGTAACAAGCCATCAAATTCTGACAGAGGTAGCGAATAGATTCCTGATCACCTGAGTCGCTTTGTTTTTGTTTTCTCTGTTTGATCTTTTTGCAGCACATACAATAGATCTTTGTTTTTTCTAGCTAATAAGGTAATTTCCCTATTTATTTGGGTTTTTGGGGATACTTATTTTTTCCTCCCATATAGCCATCCCTAACCGGGGGAGGTAGGACACTCTGACATCTCCATACATGATAGAAAGTTTTGCTGAATTGATATTTCGATACAGGTATGTTCGTTCCTTGGGGAAGATTGAGTTAGCCGGAGAGTCTTATACACTAACAGGTTTGACACAAACCCGCAGGGACGTAGCAAAATGTCCTAATCCATAACGGCTGTTCCTATCCAATTCAACTGGTGGAAAAAAATCCACACTCAAGACAACTTGTCTCGACAGCTTGTAGCTCGAACTTTCGTGACATGACTGATGAATATTTTGAAACACAATTCAATTCGTTGTTGTAGACAGCAACAGCACATTTGAGGCAATTCACACTTTTTGGGAGGTGTTGATATCATTTTTATTGATACCAATATTCACATCCTCTATATTACAAATACAACACATAGATTTTCCGGATCTGAATTTTCATCGGGTAGTGTTCATAACAATATCTATGTTTCATTATATCGATGTCATTTTGTAGATGTTTGGGTAACTTTCCCCAACATATGCAATCTCATGTACAACACATGCAAGTATCACTTCCTTGGGCATATTTGCAAGCATCACTTCATCCATTTTTTTCAAGGAACCATATTTTGAAAACATTCTTAGTGAAAAGGGTGTTCTGCCCATGCAGTGATACTCGTTCTCCTCAAAATGACGGTTGTTCTCTCTAGACCACGGCTGTAATGTTGTTGAATTGACGAATATTCCGTACTAGTTCATTTGATTATTATTTGCAAAAATATTTATTATATCCTTCCCTGATGTAATAAATAATATTACTACTCGTTTATTTATTCTACAAGATATTGTTTTCTTTTCTGTAACAGGTGCATAAGTGCGTCCTGCTTGGGTTTGTGTGAAATGAAATGAACATGAACGTTTCACAAAGAACAAAGAAAATAATGAGTCTAGCATTGGCTCAGTATACCGCGTGTGAGGAAACAGACTGGGAGGTCAACTCTGATGACTCGTATGTTCCAGAAGAAACGACGATTCTCCCTCCTGTTCCTGACGATGAAGTGAGTAATGGTTTACTGTCTGACTGTAGCGACGTCCTTCTGGAAGAACCTTTCTCTCCTCTTGTTACTGTCAAGAATACATTACAGTTTAGTTTACCACCATGGATTTCTCTTCAGACGAAGAGGATAATGTTTCAGCTCGGCATCATGGCAGAGGCTCATAACTCGTACATGTACAATGCGTATATATACACGGGAAAAGGCTCTGATGTGTGCCACACTTTCTGCCAACGAAAAAAAAAACTATTGATTTCTACTCAGGCTGTAGTTCGCCTAGCAAAAGATATATTCGGAAGCCAGACGAACATCACTTGTGATAACTGGTTCGTCTCAATGGAATTGGCCCAAGTATTGCTGAAAAACGGGTTGACGCTGGTAGGAACTATGAAAAAAAATAACCCCAAATTCCCACCGAATTTCAACCAAGCAAAGACAGAGAAATACCTTCAAGTCTTTACGGTATACCAAAGACCTCACCTTGCTGTCTTTCGCTTCTAAGAAAATGAAAGCAGTGGTGCTACTTTCATCTATCATACTGCATATACAAATAAGGCGACATGTAAACCTGAAATAATTAGTTTTTGAAATGCCACAAAGGGTGGCGTTGATACACTCGACTTCAAGTGTAGTAATGACTGTGCCAACCGGAAATCAAGAAAATGGCCTTTTGTGGTTTTTTACCACTTTGCTGTGACCAGCTCAAATGCGCATATCCTGCATAAAATGTCCTAAGATAATGAAGCAACCACTAGCTATGATTTTACTAGAGCAGTGGCATATGGCCTGATTTTCAAACAACTTCAGAAAAGATTGCAAATAATCAATCTACCTACAGAGTTGAAAGCTATCATATCCGAGACTCATAAAGATACAAGAAACTGAACAACAGCAACCACCTGATAGAAATTCGCGGCAAGAAACACCTTCCGTGGGATCAAAAGTGATAAACTTGAACGGAGATTGAATTGTAGACTATGCCATTACCAGGAAAAAAGAAGAGCGAGGTATGCAGAATATTCCAGAAAATTGTGTAAACAATATGTTAAATGAAACGTGATAAATATCTGTAAGTTACCATTTTTCTAGAAATATTTACTAACATGTGAGTAACATAGTTTTTGGTAAACAATGTGATATTTTTCAACCTAGACAAATGTAAGAATATCTTCATTTTTGTTGTTTTGAAGTTCCTTTTTTTATGATAATATCCATTATGATTTTTACACTACCTACTTATTTCGGTAAAGCTGTAATTTTTCAGTTGTTTTTAGATGGCTCAAATTATTTTTATGCCAATAAGTTATATGAAAATAAAATACCTGACTAAAATGCTAAGTCGAAAATAAAGACTGATTTTGTAATTTGAAAAATGATGTCGAATGAAAATAAATGTTTTATTTCACATTTTGAACTTTTTAAGTAAATCATATCAAAACGACCTTACTCATAACTGTGAGGCTACTAACATTTAACGTGATGAATAGGGTTGGGAAAATTCTAAAGCCCGTACTCATATTTATTTGAAAATAAGTAGTGCTTTACAGAAGTTATGCAGTAACTATCATACTCTACGCTGATAGCCATCATTATGACGGATGTTCCTTGGGTATTCGTGTAACGGGTTGAATTTCTGTTGACGATCATAGTTATATTTGATTTCCACATTCAAACATTTCTAAAGAATCGAGTCAATTCCAATGGTGGGGTAGATCTCCAAAACTATCGGAATATGTGACTTCTTTCCCATATTTTTATATGCCACCCAATGTGTTCCTGGTCCACTTATTTCATCTAATTAACAGTAGCTGTCTCTTTCTATCTTGGACCTGAAGAGGGTAATCTGTGACGCATAAAAACACCACGAAAATGTAAAATTTTAATTTTTTGTGCATAATAACTGAGATCGAGATCGGTAAGAAGCCTCTGAGGTAGGGGTTCACTTAGTTTTTGTTTTGTTTGTGGCTTTGTATGGTTTTAAATATAGTCCTAAACCTTTACGATACGGTTTGAGGTATATTCCACTTCCGCGTTTGACGAATGCTACAGCCTCCATGTTTTTATTGTGGCGATTTGCTTTCATTAAATCCGCTCTGGGCTTTTGCTGAATTCACGGCCTTGGTGATACCAGCAGCGGCTCCCGCTAAACTCCCTAGTGCGGATAGTCCAGCAAAAATGGGTATCAATGGCAAAAGTCCACCGATCTTGGGAACAGGAATTATGCGTGGTGTGCGGTTTTTCTTTTTTCCACCGGCAGCTTTGAGGTATTTACGTGCCGCCTGCAATGCCATAGTGATAGCTTTTTTGCTATCATTCCTCACAAATTGATCCCCACCAGCTTTCTTCCATACATTTCGCACTTTATGGACTATCCCAGCACCAAATGCAACTTTTCTAATTTTATTTTTCTTCGTTTGTTTCCTCTTACTTTTTTCTTATTGGTGCTACAATCCATGCCCATATGTCTTTTTGCTTCCATAATGTTGGTGACAAGTGATGCAGCTGCTCTTTCCCCAAAACTCGTGTCCTTTCGATTCAACCCTATCCCAAGCGCTGTATTCAGCTTTCAAATCACCCTTCATTTCTTCAGGTGTACCTTTTGGCTTCCTCTTTGATCTGTCACTTTTTGTTGTGGTTTTTTCTCTCGCACAACACTTTTGGATTGTTTCTTTTCTTTGAAGTCAGTGACAATCGATGAAGATGCATCAGTAACCTTTCTCTTGATTGTTATAGATTTCTTATCAACACCAAGAGGAAGGGTAGATGAAGGGTGTTTGAGTGGTAATAATTGCGAAACGATTGGATTTTCAATAACAATTTTCTCATTTGGTTCCGGCACATCTGCAAAGCTAACTAAGTCGTTAATATCAAAATCATTTATCGAATCGATAAATGAAATACTGGAATATTTTCAAAATCAGTGTGATCGATATCGACAAGTGGTGAACCATCTTCAGCAGCAATCAATAGCGGCATAGAGCTCATGATAAAGATTATTTAGTATGAGAAATGATATGTGATAGCTATAGAATGTGAATAGGAAATGTGATGATGTAACTGATACCTCAATTTTTATAGAAGAAAATGAACTAGCGCATGCGCTCTTTCATCAACTGGCACATGCGCTCTTTCACTAAACTATTCAGGCATGTGACAATCTTTCTCATTTAAGAGGAACACTTGTGTTGCATACATTTTTTTTAAATGAGAGAGAATAATACAAATAAATTCGAAATATATGTATATATATATATAATATATAATTTATATATATATATATATATATATATATATATATATATATATATATATATATATATATATTTTGTATATATATATATATATATATATTATATATTGTATATTGTATATATATATTATATTTATATATATATATTGTATATTGTATATATATATTGTATATATATATATATATATATATATATATATATATATATATATATATATATATATAATATATATATATATAATATATATATATATATATATATATTATATTCTCCTACCTGCGGTTCTCCTACCTGCGATGGTTCATTATCAATTTGTGGTTGTCTTTGGTGGTTGTTTTTAATTATTGTTTTCCGAATCCTTGGGATGTTTAGTGAGTCATCCCTTTTGTTGATGAGGCCTTGCTTTTCGATTTCGATAGCTTCCCTGATTTGTCGAATTCTTGGGTTTTGCACCTGTGCTATCTGTTTTGTGGACTCAAAATTAATCTTGTGACCTGTTTGTGGATGGTGTTGAAAGAGGGCAGAGGAGGTTTGTTTTGTTCTTATCGAGTTTTTGTGCTCCTGGGTTCTGGCAGATATACGTCTGTTGGTCTGACCGATATATTGTTGTCCACAGTCCTCGCATGTGATGCTATATACTCCTTGGTTTTCTAGGGAAATTCTCTCTTTCGGTCTGGGCAGCCAACTGGATATCGTTTTGTGCGGTTTGTAGGTTGTCCGAATGTTTTTTACGTCTTAGTATTCTCCCGATTTTGTCGGTCACACCTTTGATATAAGGTAGTGTCACAGATTGTCTGTCGTGTGGAGAATCTTCTCTCGATCTAGGGATGTTTTTTTTGTTCTTCTTTGTCTGTCGATGGCCTTTTGAATGATCTTTGGTCCGTAGCCATTTTCGTAATCATGGCCCTGCTTACCAAATAGCGAATGGAAATATCATTCTGAAGGGACATTTTCACAAATAAATGTTCATAAGTCCGAAACTTGACTAGTTAGGTATAGGTATGATATACATAGAAAGATAGCAAATTTCAGCAGCTTCCCGAATTTTCAATAATATACAGGGTGTTCCATTTAAAATAATAATCAAATTTCAGCAACTTTTTCAAGCAAACGAAAAAACTGTATTTTTTTACCACCCTGTATTGAAGTAACGGAGATTAGGCTGACGTGTGGGAAGTGTCCAAGTATCACCTAACTCCAAACCAAATTTCGATATCATAGTACTTCTTAACTAAAAGATATCAGCATTTTTAGAATACATTTATTAATAATAAAGAACAATAACGAAAATAAAAATAAGAAATGTTAATATGTCTCTTTTGATGTGGAACGTTCTTCGACTCTCATCCTCAATATTTGTTGTTCATGTGTCAGGAACCAACATTGAAAAAAATGAATTCTCCTATTTGGGTAGAGTTGACCAACCTTCTCACATAGATCCCAAGTACTCTCCTACATGTAGTGCATACATAATTCCAACAATTCATTGGGTATGTATCACAACGCAAACAACGTTGCAGCGGAGCTGGAACAGCGGCACAGGTACTACGAATATTTCTACAAATACCCATATTATATCAATATCATAGGTTAGGAACACTTTAGGCACTGTAACTGTTGTTGACAATATTCTGATTTTGTTCGTTTCGGTGGATGAGATGGAGGCGATAGCTGAATCCGCGACACACAATCACTGCACATACCAGTGCATGAATTAATTGTTTCCTCAGGTCTACTTATTTGGCAAAAGTAGCACATAATAGCCCCCGCAATCATCATTGGATAGATGCACACTTTTGGTTTTTTCATTCCACTCTTTTGGAAACGGCATTTTACTAATTCGATTAGAAATATTAAGAGATGACTTATAGAAACTCTGACTGCTCTCTCCTATACCGACATTCTCCATTTATACAAATTAACACCATGTGGAAGTATAGTGGGAGAACTTCTTCTTCTCACAAGCATGACTTCATCATACCAACTTATGTTTTGAGATACTATATCCTTGTCCTCATGTCGTCCTCATCATCATCTGAATCAGATGATATACCAATGACATCGTCCGCATAATCATCTAGATTGTCTAACTCGTCAACAGCCAACTCAAACTCTGCATCTACTTCCTCTTGCATACTTTGTTCTATACGTTCTAGGAAATCATTAGGCAGATCATAGATGCGTTGCAGAAATTGAGCGAAGGTTGTACTGAAATGATCGGACGTTGAATCTATTTCATGTACCTGGATGGGTCCTGTACTCGACATTGTGGAAGAATGATGTAGAACTGGGATTGATGCTATATTTATATTGGAAAAAATAAAATGAAGGGGAAAAGTGTAAATGTAGAACTATTCAGTGTTTGAAATTCTAAAACTCCAAGAATGACGATCTTCATGAAACTCTGAGTGTTTATTATGAGAACTCTGAGTGATTATCATGAAAAAAAGCTAATAAGGGAGAAAGAGGAAGACACTGCCCCAGCCTCGCAGTGCCTCGTGTACACCAACCAAAAAGTGTGTACTTCCTGGAAGGAAAGGAAACGAAAGGAAAGGGTGGGAGAAACTAGAAAAGATTACATATCGTCATTCGAATTGAGGACTTCATCATCAATCAGGATGAGGGATGGTGGAGGACTATCTTTGATGAGGATTGGGGATGGTTAAGGTCTATCCTCAAATTCCTCGGACTCATCGTCAGCGTCATCATCATCGCTATCTCCGGACGGTAGGTTATCATTATCAGAATCCCATTCAGAACCTCGCCAATCGTTAGGGTCCGGATATTCGTTGTCTGATAGGTCCGCTTCATCACTACCGGTAACAAATTGCACCTGAAATCGATAATCCGATAGTATGTTGTTGTCGTGCTCCATCCAGTGAGGTGACGTCGTTGACTGAACGACACGCACCTGGATCGACGCATAGTAAGGCGTCTGATGCTCTTGGAGGCTGAAGGGTTTGCTAATTGAGTCAGGTTGCATGTTGGAGGTGGATGATCAATTGAATATTCCAAAAGATAATTCCTACTTTTATACTTATGAAAAGGAGTGGGGGAGTGGAGATTAAGTGGAAATGAATTGCAAAATGACATGAGCTATATTCAATGAAAAAGATAATTGAATGAATGAAATACAATATGAATTATACTTATTGATTTCATTGTGAAACATGTCTTCCTTTTTATCTTCTTCGCAAAAGATTATTTACAAGTGATTAGAGAACACAAAACTTGATGTGAGGTATTAGTCTAGAAGAGCTTGGAATTGAAATAAAAAATAATAATAATAAGATGAAGTGAAGAAAACTGCTCCAACCATCGCATTGTTCAATGTGTACCAAACCAAAACAATGTACAGCCTTTATTTCACTTCTTTTTTTTTTATTTTTTTTTTTTTTCCTAACGTTACAAATATAAACTTAAAACTACCATAGTTGAATATTCCTAACTAACCTGAAACTAATCTTACTACACTTACACTTAACCTACGGAAAAGTTTTTATGAAAGTCACTAACTTTTTATAAGTCTCTATCGAAGAGTTCTCTGCTTTACACCTTTCCTCCAGAGATGTTTCCTCTCAATCTAGTTCGGCAATTGTTTCAATTGATCACTTCGTTGGCTGGCAATTTCAGCCTTTCGGCGGAAAAAGCTAGCCAACGCGACCTCACTTGATCGGGAAGCATGTTCTGCTTCCTTACATCTCTGTAGGAAACCGCTTAACATTTCACTAACCTCTCCGATAGGCTGTCGCACTTGTGGCACCAACACTTTAGGATTCGCCGCTGTTGCTGGCAGCGGTGTTAGCGGCACCACCAACGGGCTGAATATCATGACCTCCGGATAAGGCGCCCTCGGTATTTCCACTGTTTGCTGGTGCGGGCGGTGTATCCACTATTGCTGCTGCCGGTGGTGTGGACGGCCTTAAACTCTTACGAGCGGTCGGCCAACTGCCTGCATGAGGATTAGTCTCATTGCAAGTAACTCGGTACTTCTCACTAAGACCAATCCTTGCTGCAGGTCGTTGACACATCTTCTTCACAACCCTGACTTCCTCCTCCTCGAATAAGTCAGGCTGAGAGATCGGGCCCTAACTCTTGAAGTGACTGCCTTCTCCAGCTCTGTCACAAGCATGATGGATGCCACCGCATTGTTCAACTCCTGGGTGTTGGATGCCATTCTGAAAATGTAAAATAATACAAAGTTAGTTGATATATAAAAAAATAACATTGTTAACTTACTCAAAATTCTGATTGTTGACTGGACTAGACTAGACTGAGTGTTGACTCGATGACTTGAGCTGTCGTACTGAATGTTGAGGAGTGCTCTCCTTGGGGTATAGGGATGCATGCGCGAGTGGTGTTAATGTGGCGGAGGCGCGCACGCGCAATGGGGGTGGGGGGGCGTGCATGCACGAGTGTTGGGAGTTGAGGGTGGGGCGATGGGTGGGGTCCTGAGGGTGGGGGTGGGGGCGGGGCTCGGAAGTTGGGTTGGTTCCCCTGGGAGAGGGGAACCAACCCACCCGGTAGTAGAATCACCATATTCGTTCAATCAATATATCATCTGTTGGTTTTGGTTCTATCATTCTAACATTTGGATTATTGTTCAGTCCTATATAACCCAGTCCGCCTGATGAACTGACTTTATGTTTTTCCCCAAAACTACAACTTTCTGTTCCACTGCATCATATTTTTTCCATTGTAGATGTTGTTATGTCAGAAATTTTTGTTTCTACATCACTTTTTAGATTGTCATATTTACGAGTCAAAGTTATCCGAGCCTCTGCAATTTTATCATCGAATGCTTGACGTGCATCGCGAGCAACGTTACCAATTGTGGATTGTATTGCAGCTTGTAGGGCTAGAAGTATGACCTCTTTTGTTTCATTAATTCCCCCTCAAGATATGATACAGTTACACAATCACTCTTGTCAATTGGTTCGGTGGTATTTTTCAATATTTTTCTTTGCATGTCATAATGACCATCTTTTGTTAATTCAAATCCATTTCCGGGAGGACCTCGAATGACATTACAACCCCACTTTCTTTTTTCTACCAAACTTATCTATCGTTTTAGACATTGTGCACCCTAGGATGATTCTTTTCAAACAGATATTTCTTTCATTTACATTATGCTATATACTTTGCAGTAATTGGTTAGGAAAATAAAAATAAAACAAATAATTTTCTTTAATCATTTTCATATTCATCAAAGTAATACATATACAACACATTCATATCACATTACAGTTTAATTTATGAATACCTCCAAGAATATCAATATTGGATTTTCCGGAATTGAATAGAATTTCAATTATTGATCTAGGCAGACAATAAATTGACTAGTTGATCCAGTAGACTCTTCTGAGTTTGTGATTCTTGAATAATATTACTTATCCACCGAATGTTATCATTCGGATCGTTTTGATAAAATTCAATATCATTATGACCCCAAGGAAGAATGTGGGTAGTATTCGGAATGATAAATCGTTTATTGTCGTGATATGATAATGCAACTTCATTCTTCAATTCTATACATATCATGCAACACGCTTCTAAATGAATTCATCTTTCTAAATATCATACCACCATGTTTTACGATTTTTTTGGTAAACTTCACATGTCAATTCATTCTTTATAATCGATCGTTTCACAACTTTAGCTTCCTTAGCTGAATTCGGAAATTCATCTTTGAAGTTACCCAAGATTAAACTTGTTACTGGAATATTGAATTGGTTAACTATATTGTAATTGGATGTATCAAACCTACTTATGTTACTTTTCATGAATTCATGAAAATTTTCTGTATTTTACTTTCAAAATGAGTGAGTCGGTATCTGTGTACAGTAAAGAGACATTTTCACCAAAGTGTTGTTTGATGCATCCATAGAAAAAGTCGTACATGACTGTTTTTGATAATTCTAATATAGAAAATCCGAAATATAATGGTTTACCTTTATCCAATTGAATGGCACGAAATTTTTTGTGAAAATTGAACAATTTTTGAAATTTGGTCTGGATATGAGAGTGCTGGCACCTATTTTTTTCTTATATTTTTCCCAATGTGTAACAAGTCTAACATCATTTCTGTTATCTACATTCTCCATTGTCTTTCCATATACCGCATTATTCATTAGTTTATAGAAATCTTTAACAGATTTGTTGTTAGACCTATTACGCATTTCAGTATTGGGATCTATATAGGGCTTCATCCAACGTGATTGTTTGAATTTCAATACTCTATGTGTATTCATTACAATCAAACCATTTTTGATGATTTGCTTTAGATTTCTATAATGAACAATATATTTTCTTTCATCATTCAAATTTGAATTAATTTGGGAATTTTCGATTGTGTACGAGGTGGTATTGATTTTTCAACTAAAAATGGAAGATCAGAATGTTCATTATGCAACTCTTGTGGATAATGAATGTCCACTTCAAACACATACCCATACGGACTATCAGCACTCACATTCATCACATCAAGGTTAAGAATTTCATTAGGTGTCAACCATGTAAATTCACTTGTTGGTAGAGGTTGTGACATGCTATGACCGTATAGATTCGTTGCATCTGAATATGTAATGAATGTGGAAGGTTCGTTGGGATTATAATTTGATAAGAATTTATTATTTGCTATATGTTTCCTCTCACTACACTGACTAATTCCACCTAGTATACCTTTTTGAAAAAAGTGAATCATATCAATGTCAGTTAGTTATTACAATTCAATATTCGTATACTTCAACATAGCATCCCAAAATAATCCAGGTGCAGTGTAATAATGTGTTTGATCTCTAAATCTATAAATCTTTAAACTTGTGGTGCGAAAGTTTTCAAAAATATCACATAATAGCAATACATTCGACTTTGAATACAAATCAGAGTATTGGCCCAAATTCTGACACTCGTACATTTCTAGCCCTATCATAATCATTCTCTGATATATGTTCACAACTCAGTTTAAAACTGATTTTTTGTTGGAAGTGATGAACAATTCAATTTGTCAGTGTCATCAACGAAAATATACGGAAATACACGTTTATGTCTCATCAAATTGAATTTTTCTATTCGTGAGAAATGTTTATGCATCTCCAAACATTGATCAGAGGTCAAGTTAGCACCCAACTTCTCCAACGAATTAGTCATAAATTTATAACTATCGATAAATCTCATTTTGAGATATTTCTTGTTAACCTTACCATCTTCATCGGTATAGGTATGTGTAAAGAGATGCTTAGAGAAAGATATATATTTCTCTTTTGCTTGTGGGATGACATCAACTTTCTCTTCATTCCTATACAATCCTTTTATGAATAAATGGCAATCATACCCACTTAAAATGTGGAAAATAATAGGTACAAAATTAGGGAGTTTGAAATTTAAATTACATTTGAAATGAGCGGCATGTGATCTTTTCTTTCCTGTAACATGACAATAATCTCTAACTTTGACTTCACCATCAATAAACGGTTTATCACAGATACCACAAGTTCTGGCCGCAGCAAATTGTTTCTCTTCTTCGAGAGTTTGTGCATCCATTGGTATAGGGTATCTGAGATGATTTTCATATATCTTTTTTTCAAATCATCTTCAATGCTACTCACAAATTCTGAGCTGCATCTATACCCCTATATGTAACAAATTTTGACAAATCATCATTATATGAACATTTTATCAGATAAGCAAATGAATATGGAGCATGTTTGAATGTTTTGATCGTGTATGAACTTTAGAGATTTGGCTCATTCACGTGAATCGGTTCAAGTACTGATTCAAAATCAGCATATACTACAAATAGCACCCTCATTTGTCTCTCAAAATTTTCAAACATCAATTTATTTTCCGCAACCATCCGACCATATTTATCGATCTTAAAATTGGTGGTTGGTGTTGTAGTACTAACGAGATTACAATCATTCATCTTATGACGTGAAAGCAATCTCTCGCTGGTGAAATATATCAAACATCCATCACAAAAAAAATTTTAATGATAATTATGAGCTGATAGTTGACTAGAAACTAATCTTGAAAGATCTTTGATTCAACAATAGTGACTAATACCGGAGTCATCAGTTATAAGTAATGAATTGACATGTCTCCGGAGTCTTCTCTGTGAGTATCGCAATGGACCAATCACATCATACTTTATTTTACCCTTATCAAATTTACTCTCTAAACCGTAAACATTTATTGAAATATCATTCTCATGTTCAAATATTCCAATACTCTTATTATTGACTTTAATCGGAAAATCCATACTTGTGACATCTAAAACATTGGATAAATGTGGATATGATATAACTTCAGTCACTCTACCATTTGCAGGACATAATGATGATGTTATAGCCCAAGCAAAACAGTGTTGATCTTCGTTACGAACATTCACGACAGCTTTCCTCCATTCAATGTATTCGGGCAGCTTCACATATGAACGTCCTCCCAGTGGATTGTATTTATTAATGTTGACTTTGAGAAATAGTATTTTTTCACAAGTCCATCCTAAATTACAAAAAAAATAATATTACAACTCAATCTCGTTGAATTTACAAAAAATGAATACCTGAGTCCGTTCCTGGAATTCAGTCGTTTGAGCCACAATTACATCGCGGAATCCATCAAAAACAGCATTCAAATCTGAAGATTGGTCCACTATTTTATTTTGGGAATTAAATGACTTCGTGTACCTCGAATCTTGAGTCTGAAGAATATAATTCCCAAAAACTTCCATGTTCCCTTCGATACTTTTTATGGATCCTGTGGCCGATTCCAGTAATTCATTGACCTTCTGCCTAATCTAATTAAAAAATGATATGTAGTCACTGGATACAATCGAACTCTCCACCCTGTATGTAGCAATGCGGCAATTGAATGCATTCGTTATAAGTTGAACACCTTCAGACAATTGAACACATGCATTATTTTTATGACTCATGGTTCTTCGGTGAGAGTTCACTTGTGTCATAGGAATTGTCACGTTACAACAATTGCAAGTATACATAGGTGTTGCATTGCCCACTCTCATCCGTTTCACTGAAGGCCCTCCTTGGCAACTCTGGAGTTGATGCCGACGAAGATTATCACTACGAGTGAAAGATTTACTATAGTCACAGGAATACATTTTATATGATACGTTCTCACTAACTCACTTTATGTAAACTGAAATAACCAACACTCGTCCGCTTCTTAAATACAGTCTGATCTAGCCCGTCAAGACGTCATAGCCAACCCCACCTCTCAGCTACATGCGTCAAGCCCACCTCCCAGCTGGATGCGATAGCAGATGTCGATACGAACAGGCAGTGGTCGTTGCGCTCTCGGAGAGGGCAGACGTTAGGCAGACAGTTTCTCGGCCGCCTGTGGGTCACCATCGATAGCGAGGCTATAGCGGTGCGTTACGTCACAGCCTTCATCGCATCGAGAGAGGTGAGGGCAGACGGATGAATACGCATCACTCAGCCACACGTCGTGGAGTGAACATCTTGCTCTCTCACCGTTGAACGGTTGCTGCTGTGACGTCACACCACTACTAACTTGGTTGGCTCACACCGATGGAACATTCATTACTTGAAGGATCTCCGAAGTATGCAGACGTATGTTTGTACATAGAAAAGCACATGATGAAACCCCGTACCGTGCATTCTCACACACACACCAATCAAATGTAATTACGTCAGTATGTCACACACACACACACACAAAATCTCTAAAAAAAAATCTGAACGATCCTTGCACCAGACCCTTCAAGGCCTTGATGTTGCTAAACAACAATAAAAAAAGCAATTAATACGTCATAGTGGGGGGAGGCCCAGAACCGGCTGTAATCTACTACTATCAACAGATTGTTTTAACGCCTGAATCACAAAAATTCGTTACTATTACAACCCATAAAGGTTTATTTTCTTATACTCGCTTACCATATGGAATAACATGTGCTCCTGTTATTTTTCAAAATATAATGGAACATATGTTAAATAAGCCTAGCATAGTATGCTTTCTTGATGATATTTCAATCACTCGCAAAAATGACCAAGAGCACTCAGTGCGTTCATCATCCGTATTCAGAATTTTACAAAATTCCGATCCTAAAGTAAAAAAGGAAAAATGTTCAATTTTAAAAAGTTCTATTAACAATTTAGGACACGTTATTGATAGGGATGGGTTACACAATTCCAAAGACCGAGTTCGGGCAGTACAGAGGCAGCTGTTCCATCCACGGTAACGGAACTGAAATTATTTTTTGAGTGCGATTAATTTTTACTGTAAATTCTTACCAAAAATCTTGCAAGTCTTGGAGCCTCTGTATAGATTACTAAAAAAAGATACTAAATGGCTATGGTTCTGGTAAGTTTTGAAAAAGCAAAAAAATTGCTACCTACTCTCAAATTCGGTTCTCACGCATTTTGATCCCAACAAAAAAATTAAACTCAGCGTCGATGCCTCTCAGTTTGCATTAGGGGCTACCATTTCAATATCTTTAGAAACAATACTGCCAATAGCTTTTGCTTCCAGACTCCTAAATTCATCTGAAATTAAATACTCTCAAATCGAAAAGGAGGCGGCAGCTATCATCTTTGGAATTGAAAAAGTGTATAGTAAATAGGCTATAGGCATTCTAAAAGTTTTCTTATGGAGATTAACATGGGAAAACGGCTAAGGTTCATTCTGCAATTTTTGGTTCCTTTCAAGGTCACGCGTACGCCAGAGTCCAATCAGAGCGCTCCAAATTGTCACGTGACCCAAATGCATCGTC
This sequence comes from Leptinotarsa decemlineata, assembly GCF_025532065.1. Classification (NCBI taxonomy): domain Eukaryota; kingdom Metazoa; phylum Arthropoda; class Insecta; order Coleoptera; family Chrysomelidae; genus Leptinotarsa; species Leptinotarsa decemlineata. Next base: position 23,844,112 of record NW_027412532.1, read on the forward strand.
GCGAGTACACCACACTGGCGCCACCTATGAGTCACTAGCTGAACTATCTATCGGTTGAAGAAGAACACTGTAAACACTAGACATATGGGTGTTGTCATGCGACGCAGTATGCGCAGTTGCCGGTTTTATGATGTCTGTCAATACGTATCGGTGTCTGTGCAACTGTCAAATGTCAATGAGGGTGCGGGACGGTGTCTGTGAGGGGGAAACGTGTGACGTCATCGACGCAGGATGGAACGAGTATCGTAGCGATTCAAGCATGGAACTCGACCCCCTTGCCCTCGCCCCCCTTAGTACTCCACATCACCGCTCAGGCCTCTTGAGACTCTTCCTCACCCCTCGGCCCCCTTATCACGTTACAGTCACGTGATTTTGATTAAAAAAAGTTTATAGTTATGAGATTCGAACCTGGATCGTCCGCGCCGTAGACATTGTCCTTAGCCTCTACACCATCGTAAGATATTGAAGTTAACTGCGAATGTTGGGTATTTACAGCGTTAGTTTTGTCGGGACCGATATTGACTCATTCATTATACTTGACAGCATTTTTATTTTTATTTCCATAGAATGTAATCGTCATTATCATATTGAAGATAGGAAAATATACTTAGATTTGGGAAATAATTGATATTTCATGTAAAGATGTGTATGTGTGTGTAAGAGCGAGAGGCGCGTGTGACGTAATCGATGCAAAGAGAGATGGAGATCGAGGTTTTACCGGTTGCTAGTGCAAGCAGGTGTTGCCAGTTGTACAATAAATCAATGTTTATGGAGTAATGTAGCGTTGCCGGTTTGAAAATTAAGTTATAGAACACACAAAGTCATCTATGAGTCACTAGCTAAACTATCTATTGGTTGAAGAAGGACACTGTAAACACTAGACTCATAAGAATGCATCTGTCAAATGTGAATACATGCCAGCATGGCAGGTTCGGCGTTGCCAGTTGTACAATAAATCAATGTGTATGGAGTAATGTAGCGTTGCCGGTTTTGGAATTAATCGTGAACTACTCGACGAAAATTGGAAGCGCGAAAGTGATATATTTTATAATAATGAATCAGATTTAAGAAAAAATATGACAACCTGCGATCCGTCATTGTATACGGGGTGTCTCAAAATACATCATTGAAAACAAACATGATGTCGAAGTTTACAGGGTGCGTCAAAATATACCATTTAAGAAAAAACATGTCGGTTCAACAGAAGTCTAGCATTCCAACATGCCAAAAGGGCACTACGTCTCGTATCTTTGTTAACCAAGTTAGCATCATCAGGAGAAAGAGGAGATTCAAAAGTGTCTCAAATTAAGTCATTCAAGAAAGTTTGACGGGGCTCTATTGTTTCAATGTGTGATTCTTCAATATTTATGGGGTTCTATCGTTTTGTCGTGCGATTCTTTAATGTGTATAGAATGTCTAACCCAAGAAAAAACATGACAAGATAACGGGGCTCTATTGCTTCAGCATGCGATTCCTCAATGTCTACAGGGTGTCTCAAAATACGTCATTTAAGGAACAGGACAGTTTAACGGGGTTTTATGGTTTTGTCGTGAGATTCTTCAATATGTACAGGATGTCTCATTCAAGAAAAAGCATGACAGTTCAACGGGGCTCTATCGTTTCAGCATGCGATTCTTCAATGTGTATAGGATGTCTCATTCAAGAAAAAACATGACCGTTCAACAGGGCTCTATCGTTTCAGCATGCGATTCTTCAATGTGTACAGGATGTCTCATTCAAGAAAAAACATGGTGGCGGACATTGAGCGGAATATACAGGGTGTGCCGAAAATACATCATTTAAGAAACATGGCAGTTTAACGGGGCTCTATCGTTTCAGCATGCGATTCTTCAATGTGTATAGGATGTCTCATTCAAGAAAAAACATGATCGTTCAACAGGGCTCTATCGTTTCAGCATGCGATTCTTCAATGTGTACAGGATGTCTCATTCAAGAAAAAACATGACCGTTTAACGAGGCTCTATCTTTTTGACATGTGATTCTTTAACAAAAAACAAAGATTGCAGTCAAAGGGCACTAAACACATTTTCGTTATTAATAATAGTCGCATAGTACGTCAAATGAAAGGAGAAGAAATGTAGAATTTATCGACAGAGAAAAAACAAAGATTGCGGTCAGAAGGGCACTAAGCCACATTTTCGTTAACCAAGTTAGCATCATCAGGAAGAGTCAACCAGATAAAGGTGAACATAATGAAAAAATTCATATAGGGTGTCGTTTGAGAAGGAAATGTGGTTTCGAGGTAACGAGGTAACGAGAATCTAGGAGGATATAATGCGATAAAATGTTCAGTTTTGTCTCGAAAAACGCAAAATTTCGATGCGTTAAAGTAGACAGTTTTGTCATTTGAATCGCATCGAAAAAAATGCATTTTTTTAAGTCTCATTTCTTCTAAAAACCCATATGATTTGCATTGTAATGCGTCACGGGAAATGATGCAGAAATGATATGAGAATCGCTTTAACAAAATGTCAAAAATTTAGCGCGATAAAACGTTAATTTATGCCGCGATTATCACATAAAATATTTCGCAAAATTTCAATGCGTTGAAACAATCAATTCAGGCACTCTAATCGCTTCGAAAAAAAGTTATTTTTGCCACACATTTTCCAAACAAATAAGGCATGACCGAAATATTGAAAATCGCTTATGGTATAAACTAGAACCGATTTTTCGTTTCCAATCAGTTTTCGTCTGAAAATACAGCCAATAAAATTCATATCAAAATTACTATGCATAGTATTTGAAATATCGAAATCATTTTCTTCAAAGCATTATTTAGGATGTTTCGCTAATCAAATATTTTAAAAAATAGAATATATCGTCTAACAGAAAGGCGGTAAACTGTTTGTAATAGGAAATAGAACCCCTGAAGTTCTTCAGACGTGTTATTAGGAGAAAAGGTTGTTGTGTTATAGAGCAAGAAATTTATGTCAAGTTCATTGTGTGAAGAAGGTATATGACAACTGTTGAAGTTGACCGAGTATAAGAAATTCTGTACATTCCTCCAAAATGACAATTTGCAAAGTCCGTTTCCACATCACCCAGGAGGTAGGACTGCGCATGCGTTATCTTTTTTTTATTGTGGAAGTTTCCCCAGTAGGCATATCATAACCACAAAAAAGTGTCTTTGAAGTTACTGCTTGTGCACTAATACTTGAATTTTGTCATCGTAGGGGGAGTGTTCAGAAATACCTAATATCGAATTCACATCATGGCCAATGAGATTGAAAAAAGTTGTACATGCAGGCGTTTCCCACATTTGAGAAGTAATAATTTTTAGGAGATTTATCATTGCGGGAGTGAGCAGAAATAGTCAATATCAAATCATACATTTTATTTTAATGAATTTACAAAGTTATGATATATCCATTTCTTCGGCTATGCAATAATGCCCCCATGGTAAAGTTTCATTAGATATCTTTTATCATCTTCAGGGAAAGGGCGATCTTCTCCTGGACGATGGAGTGCACTTGATATTTATCAGAGCGAATTAGTCTCTGAGTGACACTCATACATTTCCAATTGTTGAGACATTCTTCATAATCATCAAACGTGATTGTCGTTTTCACAACCGATGTTTTAACTCCCTTTGCTTTCTTGGTGCTCCCCAAATTCTTCAATTCCATCGCAATTTCATCTTCATCATATCCCTCATTCAGCAATTTTTTTCTTTCCTTCTCATAATCACCCTCAGTTGTTAGTACCTTTGCTGCATATAATTTAGAACGAAGTCCAACATAGTCCGTCATCGGTACGCCATTGTTCTCGTCCTTCATCATACCCAGCACTTTTTTATTCACCAAAGGAACGTTGAACTGATTGTTGGATGGATAATCCGAAGTATCGAAGCGTTGATGACAGTCTCGCTTCATTATCTCGTAGGGGTCTTGTCGCAGATCGTATATGAGAGAATCGGTATCGGTATAAATAACGGTACAGCTCTCCGAAACGCTCCATCATATATCCATAGTGGAAGTCATAGATGGTTGTCTTTGCCAAATCCAAAATAGCTTGTCCTACATATATAGGCTTGTTTAGGAAAATTTGCAGCTTATTAAGCTCAACAGCCACCAAGTTTTCATTGAATATGGTGCAAGATTTGAACTCAGGCTTAGCAATGTAGGCTCCTGCTCCATATCTACCACTCCATTCGGTGAGAAGTCTGATGTTAACCCTTTTCCGAACGTTTTCCATAGTTTTACCGAAGACTGCATTGTTCATTAACTTGTATAAATTTTTTTCAAACTCGTTTGATGCTTTTGCGCGTAACTCTGTATTTAAATCGATATAGGACTTCAACCATGAACTCTGTTTAAATTTCAACACTCGCTGGATTTTCTTCAATATCAATCCATGAGCTAAAGCTTTCTTCAATGCTCTGTAATGTATGATATATTTCTCCTTCGGTTGTAAAGTAGCCATCAACTTTGAAAGCTGTTTAGCTTTTACTGGAGGTTTTCTCGTCTTAGGACATATATGTTCCGGGCAAAATGGTAGATCTTTATGTTTGTCATGCAAATGCTGGGGATATTCCAAGTCCACTTCCAAAATGTATCCTTTATCGGCATCATCAGGAATTTGAGTGATATCTATGTTGGAATCTGTCCACTCAAAGCCTCCATATGGAAGATATTGGCTCATTGCCCACCCATACTGATTGTTGACATCATAGTACATCATGAATGTTGTTGGTTTGGAAGGATCGTAATTGTTGATGTACTTGTTATTTGCATGCGATCTCCTTTTTGAGCAAACTTGGCTGAGCCCAATTGTTGTATCGTCAACGTGTTTGTAAAGGAAATATACTTTTCTTTGGTTATCGGGAGTAAATCAACCTTTCCAGCCATTCTTGTAGCAATGTCTCTAACGATGAAGTGTGCGTCATATCCACTCAAGTTATGAAAAACAACAGGAACAGTATGAGAGTCCTTATAGTTGATATTACACCCCTTATGAGCAGCTCCCCGATAGTTATTTCCGGAAATCAGATGGTTGTGATCTCGAACCTTCTCACATTCTGGGGTGAAAGGCTGCTTGCAAATATGACAGTGTGAAGTAAGTTTGAATTGTGCTTCTTGAATCCAGGTCATATTGATATTATAAGGACACCAAAATACTGTAGCCGTATCCTCAGCTAGTTGAGCCATCTCACCAGCAAACCACGTCATACAGTCTGGTCCACGATGGGATTTATAAACGAGAGCGAATCATCGTAGTAGCATTTCAAGTAGTAGCCAACTGCAGCAGGAATATGATGCTGAGGTTTCTTTTTATCTCCAGTGGATTTCAAAACACTTTCCAAGTCGGCATAAACCATGAATGGGGCCTTTTCTTTGTTTTTGAAATTTTTAAATTTCAAAATATCTTTTCCAGGCTCTGGCATCTTTATAGCTGCTTCATTCATTTTCACACAATCCTCAGTATGTTTTTGTAATTTCTCTTGGATCGAAAGTAATGTAGGCAGCGATCACAAAAGGACTTTTGACCATGTGCTCCACTCAACTGTTTCGATAAGAGCCTTGATAAGTTTTTTATCCATACGTAGTGATAGCGGACTACAGTTTCAGATTCATCATAATTGTCTTGAATCAGCAGTAAGTTTACATGTCTATCTTTCTTTGCCATTGTGAGATATGTTGGTAAGGTAATGAATGTTTTACATTTCTTTTGAAGGATGTAAACATTGATGGAAACGTTATTCTGCTTCTCAAAGTTGGGGATCTGCTTCAAAGTTATAGGGAACTGGATACCTTTCAGCTTCAATACCGTTGAATAGTGGGATAGATGACAGTTTATTATTGCGCCGGATACATAGCAGAACGACAGCCCAGGCGAAGCAAGCTTGGTCATCATTTTTAACATTGATACATGCATGCTCCTTTCGGATCTGAGGTGGCAACTCAATGTAGGAAGAGCCAATCTGAGAAGTAAACTTATTGATGTTAACACCCAGATTAACCACTTTTTTCAGCGCCCAGCCGGAATCACGTTCTTGGAACTCCTCGAGATCTTTCATTATTGGCTCAATAATGTTATGGTGGAACCATTCATCCAGATTGGTGTCTCGGTAAATTGGGGAGTTAGAGGTGGTGAAATACTTGTGATCTCGTAGTACTTGCGCCCCTTTCGCTATTTCAAATTCACCACAGAAAATCATATTTTCACAAATTCATCCTTTTTGAGGGCATCATGAATGCGGCGTTTGAAGATAGCATTTGAGTCAATCAAGAAAGACCTTGGGTCCTTATGTTTAAGATTTGAGATTACGCCAGACTGGATTCGGCTACTGAAGGCTGAGTCAGTGTCATCCCAATGAACACGATTCCATGCTGTTTCATGTCGAGAAGAATGCCCTGCCCCCTTTTTCTGCATATCTTTGAATTCATTACGCATCGTTGTAATGTTCCTCAAACACGCTTCTAAATGTTGCTTCTCCCCCACAGAAGTTGCATTCTTCATCGCTTTGCGAATCCTCCTCATACCCTTTGTACACTCGTCAAGGCCCTCTTGAGCAATCTTATCATCATAATTTGGGGTTATGAGCCCCAGGATGGTGGTAATATATCGCACAAGATCAGCAAACATTGACATGCTGTAATTACAAAAAAGTTAAGTGTTGAACGTTCAAGGTTCTAAAGAAGACTAATGAATAGCGCAAAGCAACTGAATACATATCGCTAAACTACATATTATACTGCTTGATATAAAAAGGGGGTGGAGCTAATTGAGGGTTTATTTCATAAATAAAATCCGCATCACTCAGTTCATACCCAGCTATTATCAAAGATGGAAGCAATACGGTTATTTTTCGGTCATCAAGCTGCTAAAAAATTAGACAGTTGAATATTGAAAGTGATTTTATTCGACAGTGGTATTGCGATAAAACAATCTCCTGTTACATTATTTACGTCAACGATAAACCAATAGCATTTGCGCTGCTGTCAACCATGGATTTCGACCCTTTGAAAAAACATTCTAACCCGAAAACTCTCAATTATATTCATACGTTGGAGGAGTACCGCAGAAACGGATATGCTACAAAAACTTATCGCTCACATTAAGAATCACGAAGAATTTACAGCTTTTTGCAGTAATAAGGAATCTGAATTGTTATTTGAAAAATATGGTTGTATATATTGGGATATAATGATGTGTCCAATGTTTAGATATCCATAATAAAAAAATAAAAAATATTAGAGTTTTTTTTTTCAATAACTTGACAAAAAATTTTAATATCATTCCTATGCAATTACACTGTAAGAATATAAACCAGTAGATAAGGAGATTCATTGAACCAATGCCTTTGCAGAACGATGATTATGATTGAAAATTAATATTTTCTCATTTTTACTCCCTCTTGAGTGGGATATGAGATATAATAATTGACTTGAATTTATATGGTGATGTAATTGAATGCTCGTAGGTGGGAGTGGTTTTCTCCTAACGATATTCAGACTTTGTCGAGATTGAACGGCCAATGACTACCCTCAACGAGCGCGGTATATAGTTTGGTGTTGCGCAGTTACGCTTTGCGCAGTATGGCTTGGTTCGGCGTACTAAGTATCAGTTTCGCTAAGCGCAGTTGGTCAAGTATGTGGCGGTTAACCATATATAGACTTGTTCAATGAAAATAATTTAGTTGCAGTCAAAATGTCAGATAACACGACATTCAATAAATGCGCGGTGAAGGAACCAGTTCCCCAACAAAAGGGGATTTCAGAACAGCAAAGAACGATCGAATCTGATATATATGGGCTCCGTTTCGAAAATGGATATGTTATCGGCAATACCCCTGTACACTATGAAAACGATGAACTTGTTATAAAAAACGAACATTTCAATCTTTCGCAAGGACTACTTCACTATTATTGAAACGTGTTCCTTGACATTATACAGCTAAAGACTTGATTGTATACAAAAATATTTTAAGAATCACCAATGCCCACAAACAAGATATAAATCCAATGGACCAGTGAACGCCAACCGCTCATGGAAGTATCGAAACATCATTTCATTATTGTTTCCACCAAAAAGAAGAAGGAATACTCAACGCAAAACCCACAGTGAGCAGCGCATAAAGAATACTAATATAAAAGCTCACAGTTATGTTGTTATGACGTAGAACAACAGGGTAATTCAAAGTCAAGTAGTTCCAAAGGAGAAAATGAAATAATCGTGACTCATAGACTATGTAGAGGCCCTCTTATATTCAATATATATTAAATATTGCTCATTTAAAATGTATTTTATTCCAATCATAGTTTTTTACCAACAACCTCTTTTCAAATAATGAGGATGCATAGCGGAAACGTTTCACTTTTCTCGACATTTGTGAATGCACACTCACCAACCCCTTTTTTTTTAATCAGATATAAAAATCATTGATCAACGTTGTATGTTAACATAATTATTTAAAACTCATTAGGGAATGTTATTTCGAATCGCTAGTTAATATTCAGTACAATTAGTCCTTATAGTTGAAGGTTTCCATTCAGAGAATATATTGTGTATATTTGTAGTTTTTGTAGTGACATATATCAATAAAAATGTTTTGAAGTGAACAAACAAAAAATGGATGTAAGAATGAACTCTGCTTACTAAAGATGAATAATGTATTAAAACATGAGCTCATCTGAATGGACATCAATTAAAATTTTGAATGAAGCGGAGAAAAAATTTTGTATTGAGGGATCACACGTTCGAAACTGAGGTCCTCGTCATCCTCCAGTCGCCATATTCTTTGCAGACGGCCTGTATACATTGTTTTTTTCCAATGGAATTGCACACGGAAAACTGAGGCTTTCATCAAACTCCAGTCGCCATGTTTTTTGCAGACGGCCTGTATACATTGTTTTTTTTTCAATGGAATTGCACACGGAAAACTGAGGCTTTCATCAAACTCCAGTCGCCTTGTTTTTTGGAACGTTCTGTATATGATTTTCTTCTCAATGAGACGTCCTGTATACTTCGTTTATTTCAATGGGATTGCACGTTGAGAGGCTTTCATCAAACTCCAGTCGCCATGTTTTTTGCAGACGGCCTGTATACATTGTTTTTTTTCAATGGAATTGCACACGGAAACTGAGGCTTTCATCAAACTCCAGTCGCCTTGTTTTTTGGAACGTTCTGTATATGATTTTCTTCTCAATGAGACGTCCTGTATACTTCGTTTATTTCAATGGGATTGCACGTTGAAAATTAAGGCTCCCGTCACACTCCAGTCGCCTTGTTTTTTGGAACACGTTAATGCAGGCATGTTTTTTTGGAATGATGCATTTTGAGACATCATGTATACATTGAGGGATCACACGTTGAAAACTGAGATCCGCGTCATCTTATATTATCATTTTATTGTATTATATTTTGAAACACCTTGTATAATTTTTCTTTTAACAAACGTCAATGAAACATCCTGTATACACTTTTTAAAAGGTCATGCTATATATTTTTCACTTCAATGCGACATCTTAGACAATTTTTAATTAAAAAAACAAAAAATATTGTATGAAAGATTGAACTCGTACTAAACGATAAAAAATTTATTGAAACACGATTTCATATGAATGGAAGTCAGCAATAGAAATTTTCGAACGAAGCAGAGAGAAAATGGTGCATTGAAACACGACTTGGTGCAATTACGCATATAGACTTGTTGGAGTGAAAATAATTCAATAAAATTGTTTGAACTAAACAATGAAAAATGTTGTATCGAAATACAACTTCATATGGATAGTATCATGCCTAAATTTTGAGGTTTTCAAAATTGCCTTGAATAATCGTTAGCTAAAAGGATGTGTATACATATAAACAACTAGAAAAAATACAGTTCTTTGATAAACTTCAAGTAACAATTTCTCTGGATGAAAACCACTGTTTATACCTGACTTTTATCAGGGAAAGGTGGATGAAAATCATTATTTATACCTGACTTTTATCAGGGAAAGGTAGGTTCTTCTAACACATTTAAAAAAAACCTGAAGTTTTCGAATTTACCTAATAGATTTGTGAAAAACGTTTTGTCATCGCTGTGTAAAAGTGCTGAATATAAAAGTTCTTGATGACAAAATGATACAATTGTCTCATGGATACTAAGAGTAATAATGTCTTAATTCTGACTTTTCAAATTGCAAAAGTTACACGAAAAAACTTAGTACGCCGAACCAACCCATACTGCGCAAAGCGTAAACTAAATAGCGATAAAAATTATTTCATATACACATGAAAAATATTTTCAATGTTCCTTTCCTCTGTTGAATTTTTAATAAATATTTTGTGCTTTTACATTTCACTTTTTTCACTTCCCACTCCTCAGTAACAGCCCCATTATTTTGGTTTATTAATCGTCAGAGTACACAGTTTCAAACTTTATCAAAGTCTTTATGAGAGTTTCAACATGTTTGTTATTTCTTCATCATCAGCACACACCGTTTCGAATTCTATTTGAGTCTTCATCAAAGTTATAACATTTTGGTTACTTGTTCAATTACCAAGGAACCCCCCCCCCCTGCTTTTTTATTTGTATCTTTTATCCCTTCTCAGTCCCCATCAAAAGTTATAACCTAATATTTTCGAAACTACTGTGGTACACTATAAGTCACCTATGTAATTTATTCTTGCTGCATATGAAAATGAAATAATTTATACTATAGTCTATTTCAAAAGAGTGTAGAGTAATAAAATCTATTAAGTATTCAAAAGCGCTACAGGGTGATCCGTCAATAAATTCTGTCACTTCCCTAGTCCGCATTGCAAAATTATGTCGTTTCATAAAGAGCAGGTAGGTATCACCCTGTTTTAAGGGATTTGTCCATTGTTATCGACGGATAAATACTGAGCCAGAGGCGCGCTAGTGGGATAATTGCCAAAAGAATATGCATTCATAAAAATTATATTAAAGGAAATAAAAATTTAATACAGCAGAACAGTGTTATTAAAAAAATATAAAATGTAACAATAAAATATATACGAACCGAAATCGGGAAATACTCACAAACACACACGAACGAACTTTACGTATTGAAACACTTGTGGGGACTTTAAATCAATTTATTCACAAAAACGACAAGAACTTCACTGAATACGTTATTACAATTTGACACTTGAACAATACTAAAACTGTGAACTTCCCTTAACGTTTAACAACACTCTATTTATACCCTAATTGAATGTTCTAGAGATTACTAGGTACAATTTTCGAGAACCTTCCGAGAAAATAATTATTCAGACTACCCTTAATTCTAAACCCTAACCTAAGCAAAAGTGTCACTGTCACTGATACACTGGTCTCTGTCCAGATTGCTTATCCCGCTACAGTATATTTACAATTCAATTAAATTATTCTACATCAGTATAGTCTTCATCCGAAGAACTGTCATCATCCCCTGGTGTTATAATTATAGGGTCAACCACCTGATCGACCAAGTTGTCCAGTTCCCACATTTTATCTTCCTCTTTTAAAACATGCTGGATTGCTTTTTGCCAGTTTTCTGATGTGATTTCCATAATGGCTTGATCAAACAATACCTTGACATCTTTCATTTTAAATGTGGTATTGTGCCTTGCAACATATCCTTTAACTTGTGCCCATAGAAGTTCTATAGGATTTAATTCGCAATGATATGGCGGTAGGCGCAGCACAGTTACTTTATACTTTTCTGCTACATCTTCTACGGCATATTTCATGAAGCGAGATTTAATGTTGTTTTACTATGGCTAGTAGTTCCTTCTTTACTGAATTCGTCTCAAACTGAATACCTTTATTTGACAGCCAGTTAATAATTTCTTGCTTTCTCCAAGCTGAAGTTGGTACCTTCTCTAAGCGCCTTGAATGGTAGCTTGCATTATCCATAACCACGACCGAATCAGCTGAAAGAAATTTTAACATTTCCCCGAAGTAGTCTTCGAAGACATCCGAATTCATGTCCTCATGATAATCTCCCGTCCGGCACGACTCAAAGCTTAACAAACCTTCTTTTAAAAATCCGTCTTCGCTTCCAATGTGAGCAATTATAAGCCTCTTCCCTTTTCCCGTCGAAAGGCCTTCTATGAAAGCTTGGCGAGAACTTGTTATATTTTTATCTTGCCACATTTTTTTTGACTATATAACCTTCGTTTATCCACGTCTCATCAAGATAAAAAATTTTCTTTTGCTCTCTGCGGTACTGCTTTATAGTTGTCAAATATTTTCGTCTCCAGCAAACAATTTCATCACTTTCCAGTAATAGTGCCTTTCGATTGTGCTTTTCCCAGGCAAAATTCATACTTTTTAAAGTTTTCCATAAAAGTTTTCTGGATATCAAAGGAATATCGTTATCTTGGCTTATCTCGATAAATATTTTTTCAAGAGTGGGTATTTCCTTTTTAAAATAAAACGAATGAACTTTTCTTCGAATGTCACATTTGGTGTCTTCATCTAAGATTTTTATTGGTCTTCCTGATTTTCTCTTGCATGGACTTACCTGGCCTGATATCTTTCTTTCTCGCAATAATTTAAAAATCGTGGACTGTCCAATTCCAGTCATTCGGGCACATCGCTCAACACTTTCTTGCACAGACAAACAAGGGTGATCGTGTTTTATGCAATCATATACATTTAAAATTATAACTTTTTCGCAAACAGATAGCGGAGAATTTTTTACACTTCTTTTCTTTGGAGTAAATGTCCCCATTTTATAACTTTTTCACTATTTCTATATCACAATATCACTGTACGTTTAATTGGTGTAGTAACAATTACTATTATAACTCGAATGTTTAAGACACCATTACAATATATTTAAACCCTTTTTCTTAATTACCTGGGTTTAATAGGTATTGCATGATTGGTGGGCAGGGTCAAAAAGGGATTATTATAATGACATGGCACCTCGGAACTAAGTGTTAACCCTTTTTGAGAAATCATGCTCAAGTATATGAACCCAAATTGCATATTAAATAAGTTTACAAGAACCACTAAAATTAATCTTAATCTTTTTTAAGAAATTTTACTTACCTAAATACATGTAGGTACTTAGTTTTAGACCAAATTACTTCCCAAAAATGGCCTTTTATTATTATCTATGTCTGTAATTTTTAATTTACTTTAATTATTAAGTTTAATAATCCTAAGATTTGCCTACGCCCATGGACGACAACGAAATTCAGGCAAATTTTATGACACTTCATGATTTATTACTCTACACTCTTTTGAAATAGACTAAAATTCGTGAAACTGAGCCTTTGGGTATACCGCGCTTGTAATTTATAAAAAAGATTATGAAAACTGGCACATCACAATTCACCGATGTAATTGAACTTTGAGGCATATCAAAATGCTATAATTTATACTATAAAAATGTTTTATTGTATAAGTTTGAAAATGTCTATATAGGACGAAACTGCAGTAACATTAGTTACAAATAAAAGTGGTAAAGAAGATATAAATTTTCATTTCTCTTTTCGTCTAAAACCTAGCAACATTCTAAAAAGTGGTAAGCAATAATTCCCCTACCTACGTAATTGATCTTCGTAACCTACCATAATACCAAGATTTATACTATAAAAAATATATAAAAAACCGATTCTTGCGAAATACCATATTCATGCTTTCAATATGTGGGGGGTTGATAAACAAAGTCTACTATTTTTCTTGTTTGCTTTAACAAAGTGTCGTGACATTTCACGTACATTTGTCTGCGACGGAAAATACGTGTTCACACAAAAACATTTGAGCATACATTGGAGACTGTAGCTGAGTTGTGTAAGCAATAGACATTTTGCCACGATTTTTTCTAATATTTATTCAATTATCAAATCAGTTTTCAACAATGCCAGGCTGAAGTTTGATGAACAATTTTTCAAACTGCTATCTGTATATGAAAGTTATAAATGTACCTTAAATTCAATGAAATTTTCTTCTCTGATGTATTAGAACAGTAAAACTCCCTGCACTGTATAATCATTCGTTGTTAAATGAGTACCCAACTAATGACTCATAGCTATAACCTTCAACGTGATAAAAAATTACTTCGAAAAATATTTCAAATATATGACTTAATCAGTATACACAACAACAGCCCAATTCATTGAGACAAAATATTTAAACTGCTACAATTCTAAATATAGCGTATGCATCTCATCTGAGTGCGATTATAATATTTTCAAGTTGGAATATGATTCAATACATACATTTTATCAGTTATAACCGGATATTGTTTGCAGTCAATGATGGCGAAAAATATACGTTTGTTTCTAAACTTTATCATGAAAACATTTTTGCTCATGAGCGTTCATAATACTTTGTTTTCATAGATTTTTTTTCAAATAAACAAAACTTGTTTTGTTATAATAATAACATTTCTAACTCTCATATATACCTACAACATACGCTTATTATGATAAATACTCATCAGAAAACAACTACTTTTTCGGCTATTACCACGGCGAGAATTGAATCATTCAATTTTCAAAACATTCTGTAGTGCAATTGGGAAAACACTTTTTTACAATTTTCGTATTTTAATTGTTGAAGAATGTTCCAACTTGTATTTTTAAATCAATGTTCATAAATTTGGTTGTGGATTTTTTTATAAAATTAGCTGTAGCTTCCATATTTTTTTCACACCATAAATCTTGTACTAGAATATTAGATCTCCTAGTGAGAAACATTCAACAAGTATCTACAGAAATTTATTTTACTATTCTTCAACTCCCTATTTTGTAGTGGAATTTTGAAAAACTTTTCTTAAGTCTTGTTGTTGATTTCTTCACCAATAAATTTTGTATTGGAATTCTTGACTAGTGTTGAATTCTATAGTTTTTTTGTTGTTACTTTTCAACTACTATCTACACATGGAATATTCAAAATGTTATTTCTTACAACTTTTGTGGTTTTCATATCCAATCAGAAGGTTGGTCTCATTATTATGATAAATTCTAACCACCTCCATAATTATGATAACAATTTTACTCCTCTCTCATAAAATTTTCACCATAGCATTTGTAGTGTATCAATAAGAGTAAATTTAAATCTACTCACTTCTAATATTTTATTCTTTGGATGTCACCTCAAATATGTTCTTGGATATGTCACTAATGCACACCCAAACACACACACACACAAGTCACTCGAATTAAAAGGGTTTCTCAATACGCGTCAACAGGAAATAGTTATAGCCATAAATAATTCTTTAGCGATAAGTGACTTCAGACCCCAGATATATGCATAAATACATGTTGCCAAGTTTATTAGCGAAACATCCTAAATAACGATCTGGTTTCCGATCAATTTTCAAACGGAAGCTATAAAAAGACGTACTACTCGATATTTCAATTTCCCAAGTCGTCGAATGATAAATACGATTTCACTATAAATAATATATTTACCAATCGATGGTTTAAACATATATGTTGGAAACACAGTTTCCAACAAGCTTCTTCTGATCCTTTATTAGTTTATTTAAATTGTGCTTAATCCATCCCTGAACGCGCTCTGTCAATTCATTTATTGCTTTCCAACTCCTACATCTGTAAACCTTTAGGTTCCTTCAACGAATTCCCAGAATTCCAGAAACATCGCCCCTTTCCCTTATCGGTCGACATGTGGCGATTAAACATTCCCAAAAAGAACCGAGAGAGGTACAACGCATTCCGAGATTGTCCTCCGAGGTAGTGAAACCTAACTGACTTTTCTTTCTCCTACTGAGATTTAGTCTCTTCATTTTTCAATTTATCCACGACGCTCGAATAATTTCGCGTTTGTATTTTTTCCAAGTTAATAAGTAAAGGAAAGTGAATTTGCATATATTAGTGGTACATTGTGCATAGTGTGTCTTGAAGAAGGAAACGTTTTTGTAAGTAATTTAAACACAGACTATCTTATGAGAAGCATTTTGCCAACGCCCAATGTTACTTGTATGTCCTACGATTTTGTGAGATGGTAGCTGCTAAGTATTGTAAATATATTTAGTTAACGAACTGATTCAGCGTCAATTTATTCAAAGCCAGCAACCTACAAGGAATCCAGTCCACTAGTATCGAAGTTGATTATAACTCCCCCGTGTTCGAGAAAGGGCAGTTAAACCCATCCCGATCATATGGTCCTTCGAGCCGGATGCTGAACAGTTCGTTCTTCGATTAATGTTGCAAAAACAACATTGCTTCTTTTCGATTATTCGGATTTCCTAGTTGTATTACAAAAATACAATTTCCAAGTTCCAGTTCCAATAGAGGATATCGTCAACTGAACAGTAACGATTCGCTCCAGAAAACATTTCCACCGCGCGCAGCGTAGTGTTAAACATTCAAAAACTCTTGTATAAATTCATCTTTGATGTTTCAGTTTGCTGCAGATTATTTCTTCTTACAGTTTGACTTAATTTAAGATATTGTTGGGCGTTTCTTACGTATCCAAAAAGAAAGAAATCTTTGTTTTGGCATTTGCTCTCTCCTATTAGAGTCGGCTTTATTTGAAATAATTTGATTGAGTCCTTTCAGGAACGGCTCTGAAAAGAGTTGATTTTTTTCTTTCGTCGAAAAAATTAATTTAAAGTAATCAATTTCATACTCCAGGGCCGTATTTAAAATTTCGCAGCCCTTTCTTCCCGTAGCGATTTATTTATGAAATAAAATTTTAAATGAAGTCGACTATACCAGTTTGATTTGCTGTACATTTTAATTTATCGCATATTTGATTTACTGCATATTGATTTTTTCCATGCAATTTTCTTGATACATTGTTTAGTGATATTTTTCGCACACGGATATTTTGATTGAGTTGATTTATGACCTATGTTCTAGTGTGGTTATTGCATTGTGTAAAAACTTTACGTGTTCCCAACGTTAGCAAGAACATTTACGCTAATTTTTCAGTGTCGAAAAAGTTTGTGCCGTAAGTAAAAATTTAAATCTACGTCGCGAAAGGCAGAGCATAGTGTTCGTCCACAGAATCCTGCGTGGTTCTTTCCATTTTAGAATAGTTGTATCATTTAGACTATAGACAACTTAACGATTTCTTAATTCAAAACACACAATGCAGTCCTTAAAGAAACAAAGAAAAAATGCTAAAGCCGCGATTACACGAACTCAAACTTGGGCTACTCAGAATTTCCGAAATGATTTGTTTCTCCTTCAAACTAAATTAGATAATTTAGAAAGTGAAATTACTAAGTATATCAGTGCTCAGGATGAAATTGAGGAATTAGACCCAGAAAAATCTGATACAGAAGATAGAGATAGTTTACAAAATGATTTTGATTTATCCGTTGCAAGTTTTAAAAAAAGGATTCACAGTTTAACCATTCCTTCCACCTCTCTGTCTGCCCTTTCCATTTCAAATAGTATGCAATCCGTGCCTGCCTTAAATGAACAAGGTGGACGAGTAAAACTTCCTCAAATTTCCATACCCCAATTTGAGGGTGATTATGCAAAATGGGCGCCGTTTTATCAATTGTTTACTGCTTTGATAAAAAATAACAATTCCTTAACTGATGTTCAAAGATTAATTTATTTGCGTTCTTATATGAAAGGAGAGCCTTTGTGTCTCATTGAGTCACTTGAAATCACAAATGAAAATTTCCAAATTGCAATAAATATTTAAGAAAAAAGGTACGAAAATAATTTAGCTATTATAAATTCACATTTAAATTCTATAATGGATTGTCCGAACATTACAAAATGTACTTCTTCCTCCCTCAGAGACTTTTTAGTAAATATTCGAAAGAACTTGGATGCCTTGAAAAATTTGAAATGCCCAATTGAACATTGGGATTTAATAATTCTTAATGCTGTCATGAAAAAGTTAGATTACGGTACTAAAAAGGAGTACCATCCAGTAGAGATTTAAAAATGAATCCTACTTTAAAGGAATTTTTTCAAATCATTGAGGCCAGATGCAGTGCTTTAGAATCCTTGACTCCTTCCTCTCATTCCGCGTCGCATGAATTAAAATCAGAAAAGTTCTCAAGGACAGGTTCAAAAACCGCGTTACATGTAAATGGTAGTTTACCGTCCAGTAAAGGTCGAATTTGTTGGTTCTGTAAGGTCCCTGATCATGATATTTATAAATGTTATAAATTTTCCAAAATTAGTACTGATGAAAAATACAGTTTTCTTAGGTCCTTGGCCCTCTGTTTTAACTGTCTGGGTGGCAAACACCTGCTGACCGAGTGTAAGTCTAAAAGTTGTACCCTATGTGGAAGAAAAACACCACACACTACTTCACAGTAACTCTTCCCAAGGTCATGTTCCAAAAAATTCCCAAAATTCAAATAATAGTCCGAGAGATAGTCCCAGGCCTCACGGTAGTACGGGGGCAATTCCGAAATTAGTTCAAACTACAAGTCCCAGTCAAAATTGGCGTTCGTCTCCCCTTAATCCTCCCACTCAAAATGCTGACAATACGGCGCACTTCCGAGCCCTTGAGCCCGAACCTCAGGCAATTACTCCGGCATCTTCGATGCCATCCGCACTTCTTGTTGGTAAAGAAGATCATGAAATTCTATTAGCCACAGCCGTAGTAGATGTTCTTTCCGAAAACGGTTATCCCGTTAAAGCTAGGCTGATTCTAGACAACGGCAGTCAATGTTCCTTCGCTTCTGAAAAATTCGTAATTGAATAATAAAACTTACGACAATCAAATTCAATTTTCCGGCATAAGATGCACTCCTACTGTTTCTAACAAAATGTTAGATATTGTTATCCGTTCCAATACTCATGAGAATTTTAGCCTCAAGGTGTCTTGTGCAATACTGTCAAATATAGAAAATAATCATGAAATGATTCAGATTCATTTGAGTAAATATATGAATTGAAAGATATTCCAACCTCACTTCAATATTTTAACACAGTATTCAGAATTCCATCTTTTGATATTTCAAGTTCATAGACATCGAAATTGATCCGATCACAGATATGGAATATAAAACAATCTCCAAATATGCAAACTTGGCACAGATTGCATGCTGTGCATTTTACCTCAGTACAGTGACCGGATCAAAGTCGCAATGTCAGCGTATAATTCTTTATACATATTGAGGGAGGTCAAGATCATGGATCAGAGTTAACAGTTAACAGTCAACAGACAGTATTCATTTACGTATCGATTGGGTCATCAGAAATGCAGCACATCTCCTTTTCTTCAATCCTGCTGGGTGGCAGTGTAATGTAAGTTTTTTGATTATTTTAATGTATTTTTTTTTATTAACATTGAGTGTGAGTTTATTTAAAGTATTTTTCCGTTTCTTTCACAATAAATATTTTATTAAGTTTTAAATGAGTTCTTTCATTATTTGGGATGAATAAATGAGCGTGTGAAACAGCAAATAAAAATCCTCTCGTTAATAGCCAAGCGAGAACTGAGTTGCGACAATACTCCCGGTAATCACTTCCAAATTACCTAGAATTCCGCTAAACAAAAATAGCTTGAATATTCCGTCAGAATTCAGACTTGCTGATCCAGAATTTCACATTCCATCCGATGTGGATGTTTCTCCTGGGGCGCTGACGCCTATTACGACATTCTACTGCCACAAATCCACAGGCTAGGTCCCAAACTTCCTACCCTTCAGCTGACGAGGCTCGCTGGATTATTGGAGGACAATTGCCTCCTCAGAGGGTTCCGAAACACGGCAAGGTTTCACTTCTTTGCCAAAATGCCTGCGAATCCACAGATTCATTAGGTGAAATTCTTTCTAGATTCTGGGAAGTCGAAGAGCTTCCAAGTCTAAGTTCTTATCAGCAGACGGAGAGCTTGCTGAACAAATTTTTATTCAAACGCATGTGCGTCACAAAGATGGGACGTTCCAAGTAGATTTTCCGTTCAAATGCCCCACTGAAAAGATTCCTCTTGGGGATTCCTTCCATATTGCAAAAAGGCGATTTACCAATTTAGAGAAACGGCTCCAAAATAATCAAGAATTATTTTCCGCTTATAAAAATTTCATTGATGAATATGTGTCATTGAAACATGCCACATATGTTCCATTAATCCCACCGACAAATCCGCTGAGATAAAATATTTCCTTCCGCATCACTGCGTTATCAAGGAGTCCAGTGAAACCACGAAACTCAGAGTAGTTTTCGATGGCTCCACTAAAACTTCTACTGGATTTTCTTTGAATGATCTTCTACACAAGGTTATCAAGTACAGCCAGACTTGTATGATATATTTTGCCGTTTCCGTCAGCATTCTTATGTCCTGACCTGCGACATTGAAAAAATGTACCGCCAGGTTAAAATGAATCCATCGCAAAGACATCTCCAGAACATCCTGTGGAGAAACTCCCCCCAGAAGAAGCTAAAATGCATTCAAATTTCCACCGTGACTTATGGAGTCACTTTCCTCTCTTTTTAGCAACTAGAGTTTTGAAGGAGCTCGCTTCCAATTGTAAAGGTTTCCCGTTAGCCAAACGGGCATTATTGAAACAGACGTACGTGGACGATGTGTTCCATGGCACCGATTCCCTTTCCGAGTTAGAAGATTCTTATCATCAACTCAATAGTTTGTTGAATTCTGCAGGTTTCAAACTGCACAAGTGGTCATCCAATTCTTCACAGTTCAGAGAAAAATATTGTGAAGATCCTGATCCAATCCAATACGAAATAAAAATGGAAGACAACCCTAGCAAGGTGTTAGGTTTATCTTGGAATCCCTGTTCTGACAACTTAGCAGTTTCTCTACCGAAAATTTATTGTAATGATACTCCGTCTAAGCGCAAAGCGTTATCAATCACTGCTCAAATGTTTGACCCGGTAGGCTTTCTGGCCCGTTCATAGTTCTTGCTAAAATTTTCCTGCAAAAACTTTGGTTAGCAAAAATCTCCTGGGACGAACCGCTTCCTGTTGAATTGTTCCAAGAATGGAAGGGATTCATCAATTCAATTGAATCCCTAAAATTTCTTAAAATTCCTCGATGTTTGTTTTCCTCAAAGTCCATTGAACAAATCCAAATCCACGGTTTCGCTGACAGCAGCGAATGTGCTTACGGTGCCTGTTTGTACTTCAGAACCACTTATTCCGATGATACCGTCACATCTCTCTTAGTCACTTCCAAATCCAGAGTAGCACCGCTGAAAACTGTTTCAATTCCTCGTCTGGAATTGTGTGCGATGGTATTGCTCACCAAACTAGCAAAAAAGGTTATCCAAATCTTTGTCGAAAACTTAGTTTTCGAATCTGTAAATTTGTGGACTGATTCGCAGATAGCTCTGCACTGGATTCAGTCCCATCCATCCCGTTGGCACACCTTCGTGGCCAACCGAGTGTCCCAAATTCAAACTTCCCTGCCACAAGCTCAATGGAGACACGTTCGTTCTTCTAAAAATCCCGCTGACTTACTTTCTAGGGGAGTATTAGCTCTTGATCTCCTGAATTCAGAATTGTGTGGCACGGTCCTGATTTCCTCTCCGAAATAAATTTGGAATTGTCTAAATTTATCTTGAAACCCCCTCCAAGTGCTATACCTGAGCAGAAGACAAACAAGCTGCAAGTGCTAGTGACAAGCACTCAAGTTAAAGACGAATTTTGGAATGAAATATTCCAGAGATTCTCTTCCTTTAACAAATTACTACACTCAGTAGCATATGTTTCACGTTTTTTATCCAATTCTAAAAATAAGGAGACCAAGTTGTCCGTCCTTTATCCATATTTGAGATAAATTCTGCCTTAGTGCTGGTCCTTCGCAATTTACAGTCCCAATATTTTTCTAAAGAAATTTCCGCGTTAAAATCCTCGAAATCAATTTCTGACAAAAGTATATTAGCTCTCAATCCCTTCCTGAATGAGCAAGGTCTCATTTGCGTCGGAGGGCGTTTGCGTCACGCAGACGTCCCTGAACCCCAAAAACACCCCATACTTCTCCCTGCAAAAAATTATGTAGTGTCCCTCCTACTCAAAAGGGACATATCCGGTTGGGTCACGCTGGTGCCAAACTGTCCTTGCTAATGTTCGTTTACAATATTGACCTCTGAATGGAATCAGGGAAGTAAAAAGAGTAATTCATGAATGCATGAATTGTTTCCGGTTCCGAGCCGTAGCGGCTCAACAGATTATGTCCGATTTACCTCCTGATCGTGTCACTCTTTCTAGACCTTTTGAGAAGGTAGGAGTAGACTACGGTGGTCCTTTCTTAATAAAGTCCTCGCGCCTCAGAAAGGCACCGACTATTAAATGTTACATGGCTGTCTTCGTGTGTATGGCTACCAAGGCTGTGCATTTGGAGTTAGTCTCCTCCTTGTCCAGCGAAGCGTTTCTCTTAACCCTAAAACGTTTCATATCCCGTAGAGGAATTCCTGCTGTAATCCACAGCGACAACGCTACAAACTACGTAGGTGCAAGAAATCACCTTCGAGAATTGCGCGAATTTTTCGCCAAGTCCCAACTGTCCGAATCCTTGAAGGTTTTCGCATCCGAAACTGGGTTTCAATGGAAATTCATACCGCCTCGCAGTCCTCATTGGGGAGGTCTGTGGGAAGCTGCAGTAAAAGGAGCCAAGCAGCACCTTTATCGCATTATTGGAAATTCTCAGGTTCACCTGTGCTGGCACAAATTGAAGCCATCCTAAATTCTAGACCGTTATGTCCCCATTTCGAGTGATCCGCGGGATCTAGGAGTCCTGACTCCTGGCCACTTTCTGATAGGTCGTAGCTTAACCTCTTATCCTGAATTAGATACTACCCACTTACCCGAAAATAGACTGACATTCTGGCAGAGGTGTTCCCAGATACAACAGTTTTTTTTGGAAAAGATGGACTGTCGAATACCTCAACCGGTTGCAAAATCGGCCAAAATGGCTGTCTCCTTCCAAAAATTTAGAAATTAATGAGTTAGTTTTTATTAAAGGAAGATAATGTCCCACCACTGAAGTGGCCATTGGCCCGAATTGTGGAAATCATTCCTGCTCTGACCAGAGGGTCCGTGCCGTGAAACTTCGCGCCCAAGAAGGTGTCTTCGTCAGGCCTATCAGTAAGGTCTGCCCTTTGCCTAGTGCAACTCAGCCAGTGTAACGCGTTCTCTGCGTTAGTTACTTGGCGTCATTAGGTTCATTTTTTTTCGTTTGATTTCGCGGTTGTGTTTTAATGGCATTTCCTCACTTTGACTTGTTGAAATATCTGAGATTTCAACGGGGCGGGAATATGTTGGAAACACAGTTTCCAACAAGCTTCTTCTGATCCTTTATTAGTTATTCAGTTCCAACTTAAATTGTGCTTAATCCATCCCTGAACGCGCTCTGTCAATTCATTTATTGCTTTCCAACTCCTACATCTGTAAACCTTTAGGTTCCTTCAACGAATTCCCAGAATTCCAGAAACATCGCCCCTTTCCCTTATCGGTCGACATGTGGCGATTAAACATTCCCAAAAAGAACCGAGAGAGGTACAACGCATTCCGAGATTGTCCTCCGAGTAGTGAAACCTAACTGACTTTTCTTTCTCCTACTGAGATTTAGTCTCTTCATTTTTCAATTTATCCACGACGCTCGAATAATTTCGGCGTTTGTATTTTTTCCAAGTTAATAAGTAAAGGAAAGTGAATTTGCATATATTAGTGGTACATTGTGCATAGTGTGTCTTGAAGAAGGAAACGTTTTGTAAGTAATTTAAACACAGACTATCTTATGAGAAGCATTTTGCCAACGCCCAATGTTACTTGTATGTCCTACGATTTTGTGAGATGGTAGCTGCTAAGTATTGTAAATATATTTAGTTAACGAACTGATTCAGCGTCAATTTATTCAAAGCCAGCAACCTACAAGGAATCCAGTCCACTAGTATCGAAGTTGATTATAACTCCCCCGTGTTCGAGAAAGGGCAGTTAAACCCATCCCGATCAATATAAAATGGAAATATAAAATCATAGTGTTGATGAAAAATACATCATTGATTTGATCTTCTATCAACAAAAAAATAAATTATATTTTATTCTATCAAAAATCGGTTCTAGTTCATATCATAAACGATTTTTGATCTTTCCGTCATGCGTTATTTGTTTGAGCCATTTTTTGAAGCACTAAGCCACTCTGTATACGCGTATTTTGCATTGTTTTTACTCACTATCAGGTATTGTCAAAAAGTATTTTTGATACGCCTTGTATACGTTTTCTCTGTAAAAAAGTCAATCGAAAATTTCCTTAATCTAAGACGCCCTGTTTCATAAAACATGACATGAAGTGCTCTGAAACATATGCACCGTTGTCATATATCTTCTTCACACAATGAACCGAACATAAATTTCTTGCTCTATATCATGAAATTGAATTTCATGAAATCCACCTGCGAGAAACCAAAAATAAAAAAACAATGTTTCAAATTATACGAACACTCTCTCAATAAACGACAACATGAATGGAAGTTATTCGTAACTTACTATGCGTTTTATTCAACTAGAAAGCTGCTCCACAATGAGCTTCTGTTTACTACATAATAAATGTGTATATAGACAAGATATGGCATTGTCAAAGGCAACTAGATAAAATACGAGAAAAACTCTTATTCAGCTTGGAGGATTCTCGAGTAAAATTCATAATCACGTTTTCCGGTTCTGAGGCTGCCATCTAACATCAAAACAAATTGTGCGGTACAATAATTACTGTAAGAGATAGTATTCGAGAAAAATGGATGTCAGCAATTACCGGTTCTTATCTTTTATTCATTATTAAAGATTGAGAAATATCAGTAATTGTTATTTCTTATCTTCTCTTCTGATGTATGTAGGATAAAAATGGTAGTCCAGGGTTGGCTTGAGGAATACGTAAATACCTCTGAACCGTTTTGTATTACAAAATAATTGAAAAAAACGTTAATCCTCAAAAAGTATGTTTAGAAAAACACTCAAGTATATTAATCTGAGAAAAATTTTGGAAAATTGATGATAATTCAACAACAACTCTCACCACCTTTGAATTACATTAAATTTTAATAATTTTTTTTGTGAAAAAGTCAAAGACGTTTAAAAATCTTGCAATAAAAATTCATAAAGTGAACATGAAAAACACTTACTTTCAGATAAAATCGTTGCACTTGTCACTAGTATCACTGATACAACTAACTCATCACTTTGCCTCGCAGGAGGTATTTATAGGAAAATAAGTGATGACATATTTCAAAACCAAACAAAGAGCCTTTGTTCCGTCGCTTGAGAACTGCATATCTCTGGGTGCTGATTCGGCATTGACAGTGATCAATGTCACCTTGGCTAAGAATAGGAAAATAGGTGATGACATATTATGCAATCAAACAAAGAGCCTTTGTTTCGTCACTTTGAGCCACGTTTCTGGCTTTATCAATAAGTAATAGCGATAATGCTGCATACCTATATTATATATTTTAACAACTTGAAATGAAACAACATTTACTCAATAAAAATATTTCATTTTTTATTAAATTTCATAATTGTTGTACAACTCTAATCAAAATTTTTTCTCTAGCCTTGTTGCGTATTCTGGAACAAATTCAACAATTTTTTTTAAATGACGAAGATCTTGAAATATATTTTTCAATTCACATTTGAATGGTGTATTCTTTGGAATTGCGCCTGCGCAAATACTGCTAACTGACCCTCATTGACTGATTCGAACGAATCAATTTCCATTATTTACACTAGCCTATCGCATATTTCCATTTTCATGGAATTTCCCCCACATTCGTTCACATATTGAACAGAAATTATTGTAGTCGGAAGTACAAAATTTTGTTTTCAGCATCGTTGACGACATATTCTACACTCTGAGGCTGGAACACTTTGTCTTGAATGTATAAATATTCAACTGCTTGAGAACCATTTTCTTTCCTCATATAATTGAATATCATTACTTATTTGTTGGACACGTCTCTCAAATTCCTCTACTTTACGTCTGTATTCCCTGAATGCCATTATAATATTAATTTTTGTTTACCAACGACGTACGGAACATCGTTTTCCTTCGAAACTATGCAAAACAACGTATTTTGCCCTCACGTTGAGTCCACAACGCTTAACCTCTCGACACTTTTGAATCTCCTCTTTCTCCTGATGATGCTAACTTGGTTAACAAAGATACGAGACGTAGTGCCCTTTTGGCATGTTGGAATGCTAGACTTCTGTTGAACCAACATGTTTTTTTCTTAAATGGTATATTTTGACGCACCCTGTAAACTTCGACGTCATGTTTGTTTTCAATGATGTATTTTGAGACACCCCGTATACAATGACGGATCGCAGGTTGTCATATTTTTTCCTAAATCTGATTCATTATTATAAAATATATCACTTTCGCGCTTCCAATTTTCGTCGAGTAGTTCACGATTAATTCCAAAACCGGCAACGCTACATTACTCCATACACATTGATTTATTGTACAACTGGCAACGCCGAACCTGCCATGCTGGCATGTATTCACATTTGACAGATGCAGTGTCCTTCTTCAACCAATAGATAGTTTAGCTAGTGACTCATAGATGACTCTGTGTGTTCTATAACTCAATTTTCAAACGGCAACGCTACATTACTCCATAAACATTGATTTATTGTACAACTGGCAACACCTGCTTGCACTAGCAACCGGTAAAACCTCGATCTCCATCTCTCTTTGCATCGATTACGTCACACGCGCCTCTCGCTCTTACACACACATACACATCTTTACATGAAATATTAATTATTTCCCAAATCTAAGTATATTTTCCTATCTTCAATATGATAATGACGATTATATTCTATGGAAATAAAAATAAAAATGCTGTCAAGTATAATGAATGAGTCAATATCGGTCCGACAAAACTAACGCTGTAAATACCCAACATTCGCAGTTAACTTCAATATCTTACGATGGTGTAGAGGCTAAGGACAATGTCTACGGCGCGGACGATCCAGGTTCGAATCTCATAACTATAAACTTTTTTTAATTAAAATCACGTGACTGTAACGTGATAAGGGGGCCGAGGGGTGAGGAAGAGTCTCAAGAGGGCCTGAGCGGTGATGTGGAGTACTAAGGGGGGCGAAGGCAAGGGGGTCGAGTTCCATGCTTGAATCGCTACGATACTCGTTCCATCCTGCGTCGATGACGTCACACGTTTCCCCCTCACAGACACCGTCACGCACCCTCATTGATATTTGACAGTTGCACAGACACCGATCCGTATTGACAGACATCATAAAACCGGCAACTGCGCATACTGCGTCGCATGACAACACCCATATGTCTAGTGTTTACAGTGTTCTTCTTCAACCATAGATAGTTCAGCTAGTGACTCATAGGTGGCGCCAGTGTGGTGTACTCGCGACGATGCATCTGGGTCACGTGACAATTTGGAGCGCTCTGATTGGACTCTGGCGTACGCGTGACCTTGAAAGGAACCAAAAATTGCAGAATGAACCTTAGCCGTTTTCCCATGTTAATCTCCATAAGAAAACTTTTAGAATGCCTATAGCCTATTTACTGTGTATCAATATTTATTTTGCCAAAGATTCATATTAGTAACCGATCATAAGCCATTGTTGGCTATTTTTGGAAATAAACGGGATTCCATGTTTGCTGCAAATTGGCTTCAACAGCGGCCTACACTTCATCGGCATTTGATTTCGATATCAAATTTGTTAATTCAGATGAAAATTAATCCGATTTTTTATCGCGCTCACCAATATCAGATTCAGAATCGAATACAATTGATTTCAAATTGAAAAGTTGAATGTTAAACGGATTAGAAAAGAAGTCGCAGTAGACCCCATTCTCAGTAAAATATTTTTTATGTGCAATATGGATGGCCTAAGAAATGTCCATCTGATGTTTTCATACCATTTTTCGCACAAAAAAATTTAATCACAATTGAAGAAGATTGTCTCATGTGTGGTTAAAATAATAATACTAAAAAAATTCTGGAATTCTATTTTGGATGAATTGCATATCGCCCCTATGGGTATGGTAAAAATGAAACAGTTCGCATGAGCTTATGTATGGTGGCCTTCAATCTGTTTAAATTTGTTTAAAAATCTGTTTAAAATCTGTTTTCCGTTAATCAGCTGTCGCCCCCATACGAACGACAACTCTCATACGTTGAGAAACTTGTGCGAGCTAAGGACTTACGAGGTCTTACCTTTTAACGTGTGATTCCTAGCACGGTTGCAGAATCATCCCCGCTTCAATCAATAGTCAAATCGAAAGTATAGCAAGTTGTTGTAGAGTTTTGCTGTGCAATTTCTTCGAACTCAACAAGGTCATCTTTGTCAGTCTGGAAATGGCCTAGCTCTCCATGGACTCGACTGCATGCTGATTTCTTCGGACCGTGCTACATTAAATGGTTTTTGGTCATTGAAGACGCCTCATCCAAATGGATAAAATGTTTCGGAATGTCCAATATGTCCAAACTCCAGCCACAATAAAATTTTCAGAAAGTTATTTTCGAGATTTGGTTCACCTTTAGAGATATGAACGGATAATGCAAAAACATTTCCAGGTGGCGAATTTCAGAATTTTTTGAAGCAAAGCGGCATTAAACATCTCATGGGAGCACCGTATTATCTACGTTCAAACGGGCAGGCCGAAAATGCAGTTGAATTACTGAAAAATACCAATATAAAGAGTGAAATTGAAAATCCATCTTTAGATACACATCTCATAATTCATAAGATTTTTATTTCAAAACAGAAACACACCACATTCAACTACTGGTGAAAAACCATGAAAATTACCTTGAAATTTTAGAACCAAATGTGATCTTTTGTTGCCTTCCACGGAAATGGTGGTGGAATCAAAGCGAAATTCAACGAAAATATTACGAAAAACAAAAAAATTCAAAATTTGTGAAAACGATTGGGTATATGCCACGGACTACCGTGCAAATGTTGAAAAATGGTGTCCAGGAAAAATTATATTTACCAGAAAAACTTTCTTGATCCAAACCGAAGGTGAATTAATACGAAAAAGGCATATCGACCGATGTCTGGTTTTTTCAACTAGATTAGACTGTCTAGTCTAGTTGAAAAAACCAGACATCACCAGAAGATGGCAAATGAGACTTTGCCGAAACGTTGTGAAAATAATCCTTATGGGATAAAATACACAGATCACGGAGCGAAACCCGAGAAAACAGCTCATCATATATAGACATATACAATATAATATATATATATATATATATATATATATATATATATATATATATATATATATATATGCAATATATATTGTTGCATATATATATAAGCATATATGCAATATATATGCAACTAATTTTCCTTTATTTTCTGTATTATAATATTAATATAAGTTACAGAAAGAATTTGAAGCTTTATAACTCCTATTTAATCATATGCAAGCGCTTTCGACAGCTGGTCGTGCTGTCATCAAGGATCTACTAGAGCCTTGCTAAAATTACTATTATTTCCATTATGCATAAGAGTGATCAAAAGTTCATTTTTTCAAATGAAAATTACTTAATAAATTGAAAGATGATGAAAAATGCTTCAAGATGATATATCATATCTATACCTGAATCATATAAAATTTCTTAATGAAATCACTTTTTTGCAAACATTATTTTTTTAAGAATTTGGTTTTAGGTAGCAGTGGAATTATCAAGCTCATAACACTTTGATTACTTCTAAAAGCAATTTACGAATAGTAATCGACAGTGTTTTTAATGGAATAAATAAACATTCCTGGATTGATCATAATCCTCATGTGACAAAAGAAATGGGTTTTTAAGAAAACAATTACCTGAATGTTTTGAAGAACAATAAAATTGGCTTCTTCATTTATGGAGACTCACTAAATGCAGAGAGAAATCTCCTAATATTAGGGACGACTGCAAACGATTTTTCGAAATTTGCCTTTAGAGAAATATAGGAATATGTGATTTCAATTGGACGGAACGCTAGCTCATTTCACCCAGAAAGTTTCCAGGCAACTACGAAATGTTTGACGATCGTTGGTTTAGGCGTTTAGGGCCGTGGAATTAGCCACCGAGATTACTAGATCTCACGCCACTTGACATTTTCCATTGTAGTGTTTCAAAAGAAAAGGTGTACAGTACCCTAGTGCCCACCAAAGAAGAACTGAATAGTGCGGTGTATTGAACCACACACAAGTCGCGTACTAAAAAACATTTCGAAATGTTAAGATATAATAATAATAAATAGATTTGGAAAGCTGAATGCACTTATTGAATTAATGAATCGACGAGGTTTTTGTATTAAAGTGTATAATTTTTAGAATTCTTATAAAGCGTAAGATCTCATTATAAAGTTTGAAGACATTGTAGGTAAAGCTTCTTCGGAACAGAGAAGTTTTGTAAGGTGGAAGCGAGATATGATCCCTATGACGTGAATTAAGGTTATGAATAACTGTCCAATATTTTATTTTATTGTAAAGATATAGGGGACACTGTTTATTGATTACTGCATGAGTTAAAATGAGAAATGAAGTTTTCGACGATCTTGCATTTTTAACAGATATTGGATCATATTTGCGAATACCGTAGATCAATCTGAGACCTGATTTCTGAATTTTTTCTATACGATTAATATCGTTATGATCCAAATGGTCCATACAGAACGTCACAAAAGTTAAAGTGAATCAGGACAAGTCTATCTGTCGCGTCTTCGAATACTTGAAAAATAATAAAAATGAAAACAAGAGTGGAAAGAAATGTGGCATAAAGCGAACTCACCGAATTCCTAGCACAAATCCCTGCTTCTGAAAGGGCCCTTTCTGGAGTGTTCTTTCTTCAGCTTCACTGGATTGTACAACAAAACGGGAAGTTAAAATGAGTTACCAAACATTCGAAGATGACACAGAGTCTAGAGCACACACGGCGAAATAAAAAAATTAGCAAAATAATAGCGATTCACGTAGCGTACTTAGCATGAGATCGTAGGTAGGTCTCTATTCATATGGTTTTAGATAGATAAGCAGACTTCAATCGAGTCTTGAGCATGCGCCCTTAGAAGTCGCTCCATGCCAACAATAATAATAGTAATAAAAACAGAACATTACAAATAAAGACGCAACATTACCGGCCCCCAAAATGCATATGATTAAATATGCATTTTCCAATTCGAAACAAAATTATAATTTTCTAAAATAAAAAAAAGCAATATTAATGTCAAAAAACTAAATATATTCATTTTGAAAGAAAAGAATGAATTTCAATCAATTTGTTTCCTCAATTGGTAGAGGACACAATTTGACCAAAGGTCGTGTTAATGTACCATTTTTTGTTTTGACCACAGCAACACGGGAAATTCCGTCACTACCCGGTTTCAAAGTAGTGATTCGACCTAAAGTTCACTGGAGTGGGGGCGTAACATCTTTTATCAAAACTAATGTACCCGGTGCAACCGGAGTCATCGGTTTAATCCACTTGCTACGTTGATGTAATGTATGCAAATACTCAATTTTCCATCGACGCCAGAAATCTTGATGATTCGTTGGAGTAATTGCCACCGCGATAAACGGTTCAAAGGAGTTGACGTGAGATCGGAGTCAGGAACGGCAGACAGGGGTTCTAAAGTTAAAAAATGGCCGGGAGTTAGAACTGAAATATCATTAGGATCTGAACTTAAAGGTGTTAATGGACGAGAGTTCAATAATGATTCAATTTGAACCAGCACCGTATAAAGTTCATCATATGTCAGAACCTGTTCTCCGATTGTTTTATTCAAATGACTCTTTACTGATTTGATTCCCGCCTCCAAATACCTCCGAAGTGCGGTGCTGAAGGGGGTTGAAGTGAAATTCAATATTCTTAGAGGACGCGGCCTCTTGTAAAAGTTTAAGTTGACTACAAGCTCCAATGAAATTTGTTCCGCAATCACTGCTTATCGAAGAACATCGTCCTCGACGAGCTACAAAACGGCGAAGAGCTGCTAAAAATGCGTCACTCGAAAGATCTGAAGCGAGTTCGATGTGAATCGCCTTTGTAGCGAGACATACAAATAGACATATGTATGCCTTGATAGTTTTTGATCCCCTACGTTTATTCATAGTTATAAAAAAGAGGACCACCATAATCCACACCAACGTTAGAAAAGGGCTTAATTTGTGAAATGTGTGGTAGAGGAAGATTCCCCATGGGAGGTTGTAATGATACAGGGTGCGTCTTCCAACATGCCATGCATCGAGACAAAATTTTGCGAATTACGCGTTTTGATGCCAAAATCCAATATTGTTGAGATAGTAAGAACTGTACAGTTCGTATACCTGCATGGAAATACTTTTTATGAAAATGTTCAATAAGTAAATAAGTGAAATCTGAGTTACTAGGTAAAAGGAGCCGATGTTTCTTATCGTAAGATAGGTTAAAATTTGTTAATCTACCTCCCACTCTGGAAGTCCATCATTGTCTATAAATATATTTAATTTTTTGAGCGGCTTCGAAAATTATGTGATTCAATTTCTTTTGAGAATGCTAGTTTGTTGAGTATGTTTAACAAGAAGTTTCGTTGCGTTTTGAAGCTCTTTAGAGGAAAGAGAACCAGACAATTTGCTTCTCGGATTTTTCGAATTGAAAATGAATCGTTGGCAATATGCTAAAATTCGTTGTAATTTTCCGAATGATGATATATCTTTCAATATTTCGCTCAAATAGTGTGATCGATTTACTAATAACAAACCAAGTTTGCGTTCCTCTCATGCGTGGTATACATTTTCAAATCTGACTTGTGCCACTTATTCTGAAAATTTTGCAAAAAAGTGGGTCCTTGAAACTATAGACGAAGATTTAGCAACTCAGATGGAAGAAGGCCACGAGATGCTATATCAGAAGGATTCTCGTTCGAATCAACATGATGCCATAATTCAGGCGGCACTTCATATGTGACTCACAAAAGTTTTCCATCTGTGTGGAGAAGCTTTAATCCATGCAAGAGTAATTTCCGAATCTGTCCATGCCCAAATAGAACTGAATTTAAGTTTACCTTGATATACACTAAGGACAAATGATATTAAAGAAGAGAGGAGTACAGCAGCACACAACTCCAGACATGGAATAGATATGCGCTTGAGCGGGGCAATTTTAGATTTCGCACAGACAAAATATAGCTTCGATTTCTGATTTTGTATTTCACGAAAATAATGACAGCAGCATAACCTTTTTCGTAAGCGTCACAAAAACCATGTAGTTCACATTCTAAATGAATATTGTGTAATAATCTGCGGGTAATTGAATTCCTGACAGTGAATCCAATTCTTCTTTATAGCGTGACCAATATTGAATAATTCGTTCATTGGGATTTCGTCCCAGTCCAAACCTGAAACCCATAACTGTTGAATAAGATATTTTGTTTGAAAACGTTATAGGGGCAAGAATTCCCAATCGATCGAATACACGAGCAAGTTCGGACAGTAAATTTCGCTTCGTGCAAGGTCTATTCAATACTTCAACTGAAAATGAAAAGTTATCTTCAGAACAATTCCAAAATGATCCTAAATTTTTATGGAAGCTTTCTTGGCATTGATCAAAGAAATTGGAGATGTTTCTAAATATGATTTGGGTAAATGAGACAGTAGGGAGGGCTCATTGCTCGACCACTTACGTAGATCGAAGCCTCCTTTCTTCAATAGAGTTATCAACTCTTTTTGAAGACGTAAAGCACCCTCAAACGTCGAATGACCTGTTACGATGTCATCAATATAACAATCGGACAACAAAGAAGCAATGCGAGTGGAAAATTGGCACACTCTTCAGCCACCAATTGCTGAATAGTCTTCAGTGACAGATATGGCGAGGCTGAAATTCCATAAGTAAGGGTGCGAAGTCTATAATCTTGAAGAGGTTCATATGGCGAGAAACGCCATATAATGCGTTGATAATCTTGATGATCGGGAGTGATTAAAATCATCCTGTACATTTTTTGCACGTCTGCACATAGGTATATTTATGTATGCGAAAATTTAACAGGATCGTGACAATATCACGTTGTAATTTGGGACCAGTTAATAAATAATTCACAACACAACAAAGTTTTTTGTTTCGGGTTGAAATTAGATGATTTTGATGTATTTCCACGTGTTAAAACCCGAAAGTGACCATAAAAATTATATATTAGCTCTTGTTTATCAAGATATAGTATCATTATAATATATATATGTATATTGAGTTTTCAACAAATGAAATATTTCATCACCAACAGTTGGTACACATGTTTGTTTAACATAACACCCCTCCCATCAGCTGTTCTTAAGAAGTAAACATAACCTATGTGAGTTTGTCAATTATACGCACGTGATTTCTATTGAAATTATCGTGTGAAGTTGATTTTTAAATTAATTTAAGTGCTGATCTGAAATGCCTCGAAAGTATGTGAATTCAGTCGAAAGCTTTTGCTATATATATGGTTTGAAATAACATTTAAGGCTCAGAAACGTAAAATGACACCTATCGTTAAGACAGCCAATGAACATTATTTTGGTGTGAAAGTTGGGGACCAAGATAAATCATGGGCTCCTCATATATGTAGGTAATTCTTGTTCCGTCATATTGCGAGAGTGGCTGAAAAATAAAAACCGGGCAATGGCTTTTGCAGTACCTATGGTTTGGCGTGAGCCTACCAATCATACAGACGACTGTTATTTCTGCTTAACTCCTCCCATTAAGCAAGGTTTTATCTATGTAAGAAAAGAGGAACGGTTAAATACCCTAATTTTTCCATCTGCTCTTCGGCCCTGTACCACACTCAGACAATTTGCCAGTCCCTTCTCCACCCCAAAACTATGAAATTCTAGAGGAAGGTGATGAAGACTGTTTTAGAAGGAGCAAACCCATCCTTCTACATCCTATACCCTGATTTTGAGTAAGCGATAGGTCTAGTGATCCGCACAGAATTAGTCAAGCAGAGTTGAGTGACCTTATAACAGATCTTCGCTTGTCTAAGGAAAAGGCTGAGCTGTTAGGGTCAAGACTACAACAGTGGAATCTTCTAAAATATGATGTGAAAATATCTCAGTACAGACAGCGTCAAAAAGATTTGCTTCCTTTTTTGAGGAAAAAAAAAAACCTCGTAGTTTTGTTCTGATGTTAATGTTTGATGGACTGCTTGAATTTGGATCACACTCCATCTGAATGGAGACTGTTTATAGACTCTTCAAAACTAAGCTTAAAAGCTGTACCTCTGCATAATGGAAATCAGCTACCCTCTATTCCTATAGGTCATGCAGTTCACATGAAGGAAACGTATATAAATATGAAAACACTTCTCCAATCAATCAAATATGAACAACACAAGTGGCACATCTGTGGTGATCTGAAAGTCAATTGCTATACTCCTAGGAATGCAATTAGGTTCACCAAGTACTGTTGTTTTTTGTGTCTGTGGGACAGTCGGATAGAAAATCTCACTATAAAAAAATGAACTGGCCTACACGAGACCTAAACCCTAATGAGAAAAATGTAGTTTTACGAGCCTCTTGTAGATCCTAAGGATGTTTCCCTTCCCCCATTACATATTAAGTTGGGACTAATGAAAAACTTTGTGAAGGCCATGGACCAGGAAGGACAAGCTTTTAAGTACTTGAGAGCAAAGTTTCCCAGGTTGAGTGATGCTAAAGTCAAGGAAGGCATCTTTATTGGGCCTCAAATCCGTGAAATCGTAAATGATCCTGCTTTTGACATGATTTTAACAGGAAATGAAAAAAGAGCCTGGGAAGCCTTTAAGGGGTTTGTACATGGGTTTTTAGGTAACAAAAGAGATGATAACTTCACAGCATTGTTAAAGAGCTTCTTCAAGCTTACCACCAACTTGGATGCAACATGTCCTTAAAAATTCATTTTCTTCACTCTCATCTTAATTTCTTCCTCCCACAAAACTGTGGAGCTGTGAGTGACGAACATGGAGAAAGATTCCATCAAGACATTGTCTTAATGGAACAGAGATATCAGGGCCGTTGGAATGAAGCAATGCTTGCAGACTACTGCTGGTCTGTGTGTAGGGATGCTCCAGAAGTGTTTTATAAAAGACAAGCTAAACGACAGCGATCTTACAATGAATCGGATGGACTTAATTGAAATTTGGTGGTACAAACTTCTTTTATTGTCAAAACACTAAGAATAATGTTTTTTTTTATTGATTTTGTACTTAAAATATTCTAAAAGAAACATAACAATATTGTTTTATGTACTTTCACTTTTCACGTATATTATAACTACTCTTTAAGATTAAGTACTGTGTATCTCAAAACCAGAGCTAATAAAAAATTTCATTGTTATTTTCGTTTTTATCACCCCAAAATTAGTGGAAATTGACTAATTTAGTGTAGGAAACATTCAAAAAAATATTTTTTGTTGTGTTGTGAATCATTGAGTGAATAATTCATTTGGATCACGGGCAGACGCATTGAACACTACTCTCAACTTTGTGTTGAACTTTGAGGTTTAATTACGCAATGGTGTGGTATATAATAACTTTTCATTGGTACTTTGTTATCCCGAAATTAATTCCCATGTGAATTAAGGTCTAAGTATTCTCGCATAAATGAACAATAATCTTTATATATAGTGGTTGTTTTTGTAAACGTTTTTCAAGGCTAAAAACTCCTGATTGCAAGACATCTACTTCGGGAAATACAGGGGGTGAGTCTCGAAAAGGTAATGAAACAATGAAGCGCCCAGACTGATCCCTTGTAGTTGACATTCTATATAAATCTTCAGCCATCTTATCTTCTAGATAAACAGGTTTACATCAGGAACAGATTCAAGCTCCCAAAATGTTTTAATATTGTTTTCTAGAGATGTATAATTGATCTTACAAAAAAATGAATTTAGTGAAAGCGAAGCGTCACAGTTGAATTGACCCATTACAACATAACCAAATACTGTTTCCAAAGCGTACGGTTCCCCATTTCCACCCTTCAAATGATTTCCTAACAAAAATTTTTGGAAATAAATCTGCGTCTAAAAGGAGATCAATTTGACCTGGACAGTTAAAGTTAGGATCTGCCAACTCAATATGAGATATGTGGCCATTTTTGAATAGAAATATTGGTGGAGGGAAGTTTTTCACATATTTTTGGTAAAATAACAGCATCAGTTGTGAATACAGGTGAAGTTTTTCTATATGGTTTTGATACACAATGTTACCCCACCTGAACGAGTAACAGTTTTAGTTTCACCTAATCCTTGCACAGCCAAAGACAAATGATATTTTGGTAAGCCAAAATTGTTGAAAGCTTTTTGAGTAATGAATGTACTTTGACTGCCTGGGTCTAATAAAGCACGAAAATTGTGATAATTTCCTCGATTATTCAAAATTTCAACGCGTGTTGTTGCTAACATTACCACTGAATTGCGTTTCGTAAATCCACACCCACAGTTGACAGTACCAACTTCTTGAGCAGCAGGCGTGTTGCTACATAGAAATAGATGTAGATGTTTGGGTTTGAGGCGTTGATGAAGTTGATTTTTCCATCAAACATAACAAGGAATGATGTCTTTTATTACACCACCGACAACAGACATTTGACTTGCAGGTCCGAATATCATGCATATGCTCAAACAATTAAAACATCGATATAACGATTCACAAAGATTATAGCGATCTGTAACAGTTTTCCTCAAGAAAGTTAGGGCAGGTATATAGTAAATGTTTGCTCTGGCAAAGTGGACACTGATTATTTGAAATGCGTTTTTCAGTTTTAGCAAAAAATGAAGCATTTTTTTGAAAAATTACCTTTACCTTTAGAGCGGAAATTCATACTTGACTTATTACTGGTATCTGAACTTTTATTTCATTTTGAAGTGAATGAAAAAGCTGAAGCTTCAATGGCGGTACATTGTTTATCCAAAAAACTATATAAATCCATGTATTTTGGAATAGAGGTAGAACAATGAATTCGCTCAAAATCTCTCATCATTTCTGGATTCATACGCTTAATCAACATTTGAACCAAAATAAAACTCCACTCATCAATAGGAAGACCCATCTTCCTCAACTCGGATAAATTTTCTGAAAAAACATCCAACAGATGTCGAAACGAAATTGGATTTTCACAATCAACTTCTGGACAATTTTCTAACTCATTCCAGTGAGCCGTAGCTCTGAATCTTTCATTAGTATATTTCTTCACAAGACTTGCATATGAAGTTGCATAACTGGGTCCTTCTAAAGGATGCATCTTTACTAATGCTAAAGGAGGTCCATCTAAACACGATACTAAATAATTGATTTTTTCAGAATCATTCAGTGATCCGTTATTATGAACCGTATTGTTGAAAAGATCAATAAACAATGGAAATTCCTTGTAATCACCAGAAAATGTCCTAAGTTCCATTTTAGGTAACCTTATGCGCGAATTATCGGAAATTGAATTCGTATTTTCAACAGTCTGATTCAATTGTAAACTATTTTCAAATAAATCTGCGTATATTGTGCGAATATCATAATATGATTCTAAAAATGTTTCCTTTGAAGTATTTTCCTGATCCAGCTCAAAGTTTGGATCGCTAGATAAACTAACCAAAATATTATTATGGTGTTTCATGAACTCATCTCTGAGAGTTTCTATCTCAGCATATCTAATTTTCAACAAAGTATGTTGAGATTTATTAGTCTTTGCCAAATTTGCGATTCCCTGCAAGGAAGAAATTTCGTTAAGTGCGCTAGTCTGCCAAGCCTTGTACCTTTTCAATTTATCTGCCATTATTGAACTCTAAGCCAGTACAAATTGTAAACAATCTGAGCGAATGCGATAAAATGAAGAGAAAAACAAATGTTTTTTTTTATAGATTCACTGTTCGTGATAAAGAAACAACTGACACCTGATGTGTTTGTATACTGCGATATCCCCACTACGATCTCTCAACTCTCCTTAGCGCCTGACTGAATGAAGAGAATGGAACTGTGAGCGTTATCAAAACAAAAAAATTGTATTGATAAAAAAAAATATTTTCAAACCAATCTCGGTTCGATGGACCAATGTCGCGTCTTCGAATACTTAAAAAATAATAAGAATGAAAACAAGAGTGGACTGTAAGAATTGTGGCATAAAGCGAACTCACCGAGGTCCTAGCACAAATCCCTGCTTCTGAAAGGGCCCTTTCTTGGAGTGTTCTTTCTTCAGCTTCACTGGATTGTACAACAAAACGGGAAGTTAAGATGAGTTACCAAACAGTCGAAGATGACACAGAGTCTAGAGCACACACGGCGAAATAAAAAAATTAGCAAAATAATAGCGATTCACGTAGCGTACTTAGCATGAGATCGTAGGTAGGTCTCTATTCATATGGTTTTGATAGATAAGCAGACTTCAATCGAGTCTTGAGCATGCGCCCTCAGAAGTCGCTCCATGCCAACAATAATAATAGTAATAAAAACAGAACATTACAAATAAAGACGCAACACTATCACTTAAAGTTTTTTTAAGTGATTGTGAGGGTAGAGGGTAGAGTATTTTCAATGAACAATAAGCCGTTTGAAGACAAGAGTTGATATGTTTTCTAAATCGAAGTTCTGTATCCAAGTGTAAACCTAAATTCCTTGCATCACTTCATTTTGAATTTCAATTCTCATAATGGTTTCAATGTGATATTTGTTTTTTCCAAATATCATTACTTTAGACTTGGGTACGTTGATTTTCAATTTATGCGCATGTGATACTTCTACTAATCGGTTTTATATCTTCAGATATAACTTTTTGAGTCTCAAACCAGTTTTCTGGAGCAAATGAGTGATACAGCTGTGTATCATCAGCGTAAAAGTGGACTCTACAAGTTGTAATGCTCGAAATGAAATTACTTGTGTATATACTAAATAGGAAGGGGCCAAGTATAGACCCTTGTGGAAACCCAAAAGGGATGACTGACCCGCAGCTGTCTCCACATATTGACTCCTGTCCTGTAGATGATTACACATAAGACTAATAGCACTGTCCAATAAACCTATAAAGTGTAAAATAAAGAGTGAAATTTCGTGGTTTATCGTATCAAATACTTTTGAATAATCTAAGAGAATAAAAACAGTTGTTTTTCCTGCATCTGTCTCTCTAATAATATCATCAACAATGTTAAGCAAGGCTGTAGCACAACTGTGTCCCGGTCTGAACCCTGATTGTTGAGAAGGCAATATAGTATATTTTTCAAGATGATGTCTTATCTGAAAGTTCATAATTTTTTCAATTACGTTCGACAGACATGGTAGGATATTAACCGGGCAGAGGTCATTGTAACTCAATACATCACTTTTCTTAGGCAGTGCAATTATCCGTGACACTTTCCAGATATCAGAAAAAATACCTTCCAGTAAATAAGAATTGACAATATTTGTTAATACTGATAGAATTGTTGGGCAGTTGAGTAATATCATTTCTAAGTTTATCAAGTCAGGACCAGTAGCTAGTGATTTCACTTCTAGCAAGCATTTATGAATTTCTTCGACAGTAACTGTCGAAATATTAAAGAGTTCCCCAAAATCAGATTTTTTGTTTCAAACTTCTTCTCGTTCATTAGTGTTTATTCAGGATACATTTGGTTGAATTTTCTGCAATTTCTGACAATGATTTGATCACTTTGTTCATGTTGAATAAATAATTTCATAACAACTTCGTTTGAATAATCGATAGTTTATTTTGAAAGATGTTTTGAAACAACATCGACAATTATCTGTAAATTACTAATAAAAGTAACCAAACTGTTATAAGCTTGATAATTCCACTGCTACCTAAAACCAAATTCCATGCAGATTGAAGAATTATTTTCACAGATTCTGAAAACTACGTTGATAAAATTGTGTCGGGAATGTCAGGTTTTTAATTAATGTTCATATTCATCTCTCGAATCTCCTCTCGTTCACGAGTTTACGGTGGTTGAGATGGCTTCACAAAAATAACATAGAAGTTATATGCAGAATGCAAATGCTGGGTAGAATTGAAGTGCTTTATTATTTCCTGTTTGCTTTTGCTGCATAATCTGACAAGGACATCATAAAACCATTTAAAACAATTCTAAAGCTAACATATTTGATGAATATCAATAAATCACAGTCAGTAATATTGCACTCAAAAATTGTTTTCTGATCATTAATTCAGTTTATTTTGAGTGCTTCCATCCGTGATGTTTCGATTATTCCAGTTTTTCTTGTTAGAACATTTTTGATATCTTTGATGGTAAGGACACGTTGATGAAAACCTCTCATTATTGCTTTCACAATCAAACTAAATATATTTTGACAACACTGAAATTTTGCAGACTTCCTAATGACCAACTGAATTAGAAGCGAGAACAAGCTCGTGACGGCAAGAGCCTATAATCTTAGAATTTTACAAGTTTATATCTAGACAGAGTTTCGTACGACGATAAAATGAAATGTTATTGCTTACTTGAACTTTCAAATGAGTTGAAACAAAAACAAAAGAGGAGTTAATTGAAATCGTATGAGAAAAGTTGGGATGTCATTTGGCCTTTACGTACAATTATTTGAATTTGAAGATATATGTATCTTAATAAACTATAGATTACTACTTCTCTGGTATTCGTAGATCCAAAAGAAAATTATGATAACCTTCATTGTGTTTTCAAGTAATTATTCTGATTGTTTCACTCTATTTCAAATAAAATATGAAGACGTCAGTTCATTATTGTTGAATGGATTGTGAAATTTTTCTTACAGATTTCAACTGCATTTCAGTTGATTATGTAGATGGCTTTACGGAATAGATTACCTTCCACTTCACTTTTAGAAGGTTGCACTCCAGGGTTTGTTTATATTGAAGGGGAGTACCAAGTTTTCTAATAAACTATGTAACTTTTATATTCTCTCATCACTGGTTTATATAAAAGATTAGGATGATTGAATTTCTACTTGTATTTTTATAACTTATCTTTGTTCTTTCATGAATCTCCATTATATTTTACTGGTAACATTTTTTGGTGATTATCGTTTCATGAGGATGTTACAAAAGACAAAACTGGAATCTTTGGCGTATAATGAATATAAACACAAACTTGGGTTGTGTAAAACCCGTCACGTATGAAATTGAAGTTTTGGTGCTTGTTTTGTACCGGCTGAATTTTTATTGAAAATTTTTTATTTTCAATTTTTCATTCAATCAAAAAGTGATTATCAAATTGGTCACTTTCAAAAATCATCCTGGAAACGAAAAATGTTCAGTTTTCTCACAAGCTTCTGCGATATATAAAGCCCTTATGTCATAGAAAAACAAAGAAATAATTTAATTCAATCAAAATATTAAGTTAGTGGTGGTTTTTTTCTATTTTGGTACATTTATCTATTATGCAGATCTATACTCTGCAAAAAGTGTTTAAAGTAAATACGTGGTAAGTTGGTAAGGTTACCCGCAACCTAAAGTAATATTATCGGTTTTAGAATTAGCGTGCAGAATCAACAGGCTCTAGCTGCTAAGATAGTACCTTCTGATTTAAATGACGTGCTTAAGAAGTTAATAAAAATTGTGAATTCTATCAAAGGTAAAGCCTTGCAAACCCGACTATTCAGAATCATTTGTGAAGATATGGGCTCGCTTCATCAAAATATCTTTTATCAGGTGGCTATTGAAAAGAGTTCTAGAAATGGGTGCTGAATTGTTAATGTTCTTACAAGATGCAAAATCTGAATATTCTAATGGTTTTTCTGACCCTATTTGGCTCTTGCAATTAGCATTTTTGGTAGATATTTTTAGCCACCTTAATAATTTTAACAAAAACTTCAAGGTGAAGAAGAAAATATTTGAATAGCTGAAGATAAAGTCAAAGCATTTCACGCAAAACTTCGTTTGTAATCAACCTCTCTGCAAAACGATATATTTGAGTCTTTTCCGAGTGTTCAGAAGATTATAAAAGGTAACGCATCAGACTAAAGTCTTGTAGTGGGGGCTCATATTCCTTGCATGATACAGAGCTTGCATAATTTACTAGAGAAAATTATGACATACTTTCCAGACTTGCTCTCTGTAGCTGTCAATGGTCATAGATGGATTTTGAACCCTTTTTGGGCAAGCCAATAGATCTGGCGATGTCATCACAAATATGAAAGAATGTCTTCTAGATTCAGCTTCTGATGGTATGCTTAAAATGGAATTTTATTCGCAGTGTCGACGTATTTTCGATGAAAATAATACACGAATACCCAGAGCTGACAAGGGAGGCTCTAAAATTATTAGTGCCATTCGCCACTTCATATTTGTGTGAACTGATATTTTCTGCAAAACCAAAAAGAAAAATAGACTGGAATTAGTAAATGATTTGATTATTAACGTTTCAAAAATATCACTACGATTTGATAAGTTTTTGAAAAATAAACAAGCCCATCCTTCTCACTAAAATTGTGTTTTTATTGTAGTGTGAGAACCTTGCCTTTTTCTTTCAGCCAGCGACCCCCCGAGTAATACTTCGCGACCCCCCTAGGGGTCGCAACCCACAGATTGAGAAACACTGGTATAAAGTATATATCAGTAAAAAATAATCCATCCATTGCATTTTGTAACCCACTCATGAAATATGGATGATTCTCAGATAACATTTTCATAGTTCCATGCAAAATGATATCCTCAATAGAGAGAATTTTCTGTAATGAGGGTTTATTATAATACATGAAACCACCCTGATTTCGTGAATTTACCCAAATAACAACTTTGCAGAAGTATTGCTCATTAAAATTCAAGAAGACTGATATAATTTCCAAATCGCCTTACTCTAACTTATTTCTCTCAAGATATTTCTCTTATCACGAACAGCCCTGTTGAGTAGCTATTTATGAGGACATGATACTTATGTTCAGTCTAATGAGAAATATTTTTCAAATGTTTTATCTATTATCGACGTTGAAACGCCCACCTTCAACCAAAAAGATAATTTGCAATATATTGAAAAAACGCACCAAAATTATCTACACGAGATAATTATGGTAATGTCAAATTACTATTACATATGATATCTGTTCAAAAAATGAAGTGAATTTTAATTTTATTGGTTACTTTTCTTCATCAATTTCTATGTCTTTCCCCTTGAAGTACTTCCCTTCAGATATAATACATTCGAGTCACCATTCAATTCTCGAAAACGCTGCCTTTTCATGGGTCTCTTCAATCTTGGGAACAGATAAAACTCGAGGGGACAAATCTTTTGAATAGAGTGGCTGAGATATGATTAAGATGTTGTTTCTTGCAAAAAAATTTACGAACAAACAATGACGGGTGAGCAGGTGCATTATCGTGATGCGAAAGCCAGACATTTTCTTCGTATTGCATCTCGCAAACGTCGTGTTTATATTTACCCAGAAATGTGCACAATCAATAAATCCGCTCGAAGACCAGCACAATGTTTATGGCTTCTAAATGTGTTGTTAT
The DNA here is from genome assembly GCF_025532065.1 of Leptinotarsa decemlineata. Classification (NCBI taxonomy): domain Eukaryota; kingdom Metazoa; phylum Arthropoda; class Insecta; order Coleoptera; family Chrysomelidae; genus Leptinotarsa; species Leptinotarsa decemlineata. The sequence continues at coordinate 23,888,375 of NW_027412532.1, forward strand.
AAATAAAACGCAAACTTTTTCCTTAAAAGCGTTTCTATTCTATTTGTTTACAAAAACTGTTATTCAACTATATTTTCACATGTCAAAAAAAGACAAAGTGATTCAAACTCAAAATGAAACTCAACATTTTCCCCTCTGTATTCAAATGATGAACTAGTTTTGAATACTTTCTTCCAGTTACTGAATTGGACACAGCTTGGCAACAGGGCAGCGATAAATATTGTCTTGAATCTTGATATATACGACTACCTCTCTTCCAGTTTTACCGGGGTGTACGTCAACAATTTTTCCTAAAGGCCAATTATTTCTTGATAGCTTATTATCCATGAGTATGATAATATCCCCTTTTGCTACATTTTTCTTTTCTTGGAACCTCTTGAATCTCTTGGTGAGTGTGAGTGTGTGTTCCCTCATCCAATGATTCCAGAAATGTCCTGCAAGTTGTTGTGAAAATTTTCAAGTCGTAGTTGATTTCATTTGCATTGAGAGTTATAGGTGGCTTTTCCATACTAGATGTATCTATGGGAAAATGACTTGGTGTGAGACTTTCAAAATCCTCTCCATCGGAAGAGACATATGTCACTTCTGCTAGCAAAGTTAGAAGAACTTCTCATCTGGATGTTTTTTTTGTTGAGAATCTTTCTCAGTCCGTCTTTCACGGATCGTAACATGCGCTCCCAAATGTTCTCCATATGTGGGCTTGCTGGTGGAATAAATCTCCAATTTTCTGAGATAGGTACCATCTTTCTCTCGATCAAATCTTCGTTTAAATTTTTGATTCTCTCTTTCAATTCTCGATTTGCTGATGTAAGATTTGAATCATTGTCGCCCCGAATTGATAAAGGTTGTCTCCTCCTAGAAATGAATCTCCAGATAGCTAAAATCGCTGAATTTGCAGTGAGAGATTTTGCGAGTTCTATATAGATAGCTCTGATTGAAAGACATGTAAAGATTACCCCATATCGTTCTTCTTTTCTTCATCCAATTGAAACTTTCATGGGTCCAAAATAATCCATTCCAGTATAGGTGAATGCTCTAGGTGGTTTCTGTAGTCGTTGTATGAAAGTTGTCCCTCTGCAGGAACTTGAGGAACTTCTTATATTACATAAATTGTTACAGATATGGTAACAATTGATAAAGTTATCTTGATTTATGTAAAGATCTATTTTTCATGAAACGACGGTATCCTCCCGCACTTTCCTATTCCAAATTTTTTCTGCTCTCTTCAATTCTTGTTTTTGGAGAATTTTGCCAAGTTGTTTGATGTTATCTTGGAATCTGAAAACATAAACTGTGCTTTCTATCAACTTCATGTAGTTAGAAAATCTTGTGGTATTTGGTATATATTCAATTCTATCTGAAACTGGTAGTAATATGAATTCATGTTTGGGTTCGAACGTCTCTGGATTTTCTTGAATTTCTTTGTCCTTGTCTTTTCTGTTCCATTGACCAAAATTCTTGTTGTTTATGGTATGAAAATTCCGGACATTGAAACCACTGACTGTTATCTTGTAAATTTATATCTTTAGAATCTCGAGTAGCTTCATCTGCTATGTTCAAATTGGAAGGAATTCAATGCCAGTCAGGGATATTCGTGTTCTTTCTGAATCTCGCCCACTCGATGCGTAATGAATATTTTGGTCTGATCTTAACCAACACAAAACCGTCTTTGAGTCAGTCCAATAGTATGTTTGATTTACTCTGAATGAATGTCCTTTCCTTATTGTTATTGCCAATCTGGAACCCATTACAGCGGCTTGAAGTTACAAACGTTGAATTGTTATAGGCTTTAGAGGTTCTACTGGCGTCCTATACATGAATTTTTTCGTTTCTCTCCAATCTAAAATAACCTACTTCCGAAAACGCCCGCTCACTATCGTCACACTACCATAAACCGCACACAAATCAGATCATTCAACAGAGGTGATAGGAATAAAGCCACACCCAACAACGATGGAATGACACCAGAAACAAAGTTACTAAACAAAGAACGAGAATACTGCATCCGTTATCTCATCGTCTTTGACAATCTCCACCGCAGTCGTGGATGAAACGTCAGGCTTGGAAACCTACAAATCACGATCAATGATCCCGGAAAATAGCTGAGACACAATAATTATCAAATTATAATAAAAAAAATGAAAATTAAAATGAATGACTCACAAATTCAGACTTCAAAAATGAACGGTTATAGGTACTTATGTCAATAAACTTATAACATAATGAATAGTTATTAAAACCCTCATGTCGAAGTTGTGCTATGTGAAATTATTTTAAACCAGTAAGTATTTGATTTCCAATTTTTATATTTCACTCAAATATAAAAAATAGCAGATACGTATTTCTGGCTCATTGGTCGTCATCGGTACATCGGTACAGAAAAACGTACATGTCTATGAATGTACGGGGTCGTATATTGTATGTTTGATTTTGCTATGTTAGTTTTTTCACAGGAAATCAAACATTCCAAACCGAAATAATGCAGGTTCTTTGAACCCATTTCATTTGATGATTATGGCACGTTTGAATATGTAAATATTTGAGAACGAAAATTATATAAAGGAGCTGTACTTTTCGAGGTGTTGAAGTGCAATACTCAGAGAAGATATGAATTCGGTAGTGATGTTATCAGTTATAGCTGCAGTGGTACTTTTGAATGTGAGTTGATAATTGATAGAAAGTTTACATTACTTCTACATGAGTTCTACTATTCCTTAAATAATTGATAATATTGGCACTCAATATGGTAAACACAAAATGCTTTGAAATACTTCACTATTTATTATCCAGAATTTATTCCCAGTTTCCAGAAGAAGTAAAATACGTACATCACATAATCTCAAAATAGGGAATGAAAATTAATAGTAATTAAGTGGAAGCAATAAAACAAGTTTCAAATAATATGAATGAATGTGGTATGTTTTCAGGAATGATAACGTATGTATCAAAATGTATACCAAATCTTAGTGACAGACACTGTTTAGGTCTGGACTGGGGCCCACGATTATGAATTCATCAAACTAAAAATCATTTCGAATACATTTTTTTTCCATCATTATAATAAACAACTTTGTATTATCTGGTCTGGTGATAGTTCGAAAGATGATTTGCCTGCAGTTATCCTTCAAAATAATGCTCCAGTGGCCTATGTAATAAAATGTCTCACTGATATGAAAGAAATCCATGGGCAAAATTTAAAAAAAAAAACGTAAGCAATCGGTTTCGGTTGTCAACATTCCCATCAATATTATTTTTATGCAAAATATTTCATTGTTGAAAGTAGCCGTAAGCCACTGGAAACTTTGAGAAATATCTTAGTAAATGTTCAATGAGACTAGAAAAGTTACGAATCAACTCACTGCTATATTTTTGAGGTCAAATATTAATCAGGAGTGCAACTGTAATCAGCATGATCTTCATCAAGGATTAGAATTATTCGGAGAAAAACGTAAAGCGTAATTCTTGATCAAAACAAACGAATCTCCCAAAATTTCATGTTTCAGCAAATTCATCATTGCCATCTGAATCAAAGGCATTCACAGTTTTACTTGACGAACCAAATCCAAATAAATTAGTCTTTCCCTTTTTGATTTTTCATTCCCGCTCTTTTTACGCACCAGGATTGAGTTGGTATTTCATTTCATTCGTAAATCTGAAAAGAAACGAAACGTTTTCAGTTGAGAATTACAAACAATTTCTCTTCTCCACTCATCGGACCTGCATACAATTAACGAATTTGCATTTTTAAGGATAACTTGTAATACCAATATAGGGAAAGTGTTATTATTGGTTATGACGAGTTTGGTTTATTTCTCAGGTAGGGGCAGGTCAGGAAAGTTAACGACGTTAACGACGTTAAAACGACGTTAAAAAATAATTCCAGCTCGACATTGAAATTATTTTCAAAATTGTTCATTTATATACAATAATAAACATCTATCGTCAGTCAGTCGGTAGCCAAGCGGTTCGGCGTGGGTGCTTTGTTCACTCACTCGAATTGACTGCCGTGTTGGTCGGTGGTTCAAGCCCTAGTCTGAACGATCGATCTTCACTTGCTACCGTCCAACCGTGTTAGGAATCACACGTTAAAAGGTAAGACCTCGTTAATCCTTAGCTCGCACAAGTTTCGACTTCTGAGGGTTGTCGTTCGTAGGGGTGCGACAGCTGGTTAACGGAAAAACAGATTTTTAAACAGATTTTTTTTAAACAGATTAACATACAAGAAAATATGAAATAGTATTCAAAATACTGAAATCTTCTGTTTACAAAAATAAAAAATTAGGTACTTGAGAATTACGTCATCTTACCTGAAGGTAGGCTGAGATGACAGACATAAGCGGGTAAATTGAAGTGTATTAGCGTAAGTATCATATAAATGCTCGTATACCGGAATAATGGGTATAAGATTCATGCCACCATCTCAAGCATTGCGAGCACTGAATCCACTCTTCTGTACGTGAATCTTCGAAGCGTTTATCGCAAGCAGGACATAATATAATGTCTTTGGTATCGCATGTTTTTTTTTTTCGTTTCTTTCTGATTTTTAAGATGTTTTTGTTTTTTCACTCGTCTTGCATCTTTCTTCTACCTTTCATTTTCTATCTTCTCCTCCAACTGTCTTTTCATAGGCGTGCTAGTGATAATACTGGTAGTCAGTTTTCTACTTTTTCTGTTATCTGCTTTGGATTCCACCTGGACTGCATGAAGTAAGGGTTTCGGCTTGGATTCGGCTAGAACTAAAATTTTTTTGAAAAATTGACTTCTTGACTTTTTATATGGCCAATGTTGCGGTTATGCAGGAAGGTTCATTTCTATTTGGCGTTTTGTAAGAGCTTAAGACTACTTTTTGCTGTAGTGAAGGAAGAGAAGAAAAATTAACAACTGTGTTTACGAATTGTGCTAGAGGCAGCTCTTCATCCACTGAATCATCTAATGATTCCATATCTACTTGTCGAATCTTATGTTTTTTTTATCTGAAACAGATCTCTCCAAATCATTTTCATCTGAATCATCTAGTGATTCACTAGCTGCTTATCAGATTTGTCGTTTTAATTTCATCTTAAACAGATCTCAAATTATTTTCTTGTAGATAATTTTCCTTATCCGTTGTTTTAGCTGCGGCATATTCTTCATCGCTAAAAATGAAGGGATCGAATCGTTCAATACCGCACTTTCTGAAACCGTCAACCGCATTTTCAGCCTTTAGATATCAGTTATTAAAAATTCTACAAATATTTCCATCAGTGATTGTTTGACCAGGGTTACTGACAACAAAGGAAGCTCAATCTCGAGAAAATATGTTTTCAAGGGCCCAAAAAAAGACATCTGAAAACTGTAATCGGTGTGTAGTTTGTGGCGGAAATACTATCATTACTATTCCGTTTTCTCGACAATAGTTGATACCTTGCAAGGAAATGTGGGAAGAATGAGCATCAACCAATAGAAGCACTAGATTTCCAGGTGTGGGGTATGTATGAGTTTTGAAGTGTTTCACATATTTAAAAATATCTTCGTCCACATCCAACCGTTTTTGTGGGTACTACCTCTGGACCGTGGTGGTGCCCCAAACAGCAACTCGTTTTTCATTCGTATTCTCCCGAAAATAAAAAAGGAGGGATATAATGTCCTAGTGCATTTGCGGCGTATACTACAGTTGTATTCATCCCACGCTATGCAGTCACTATTCTCGCACATTTGGTAGGCACAAAAGATAACCCACTCTCATCTGCGTTATAGATACGACTCCCCTCAAAATTGTATATATCTCGAACTTCTCGAAGGTTGTGAAAAAATTTCTCAACAGCAGTTTTGTTAAAACTCATGTGATGTCCTATCGACGTTGGCTCGGGAGTTCGGAGACTCATTTTGAATTTCACCTGAAAAAACTTTATCCAGTCTTTGCCTGTCATTTTTGATAATTTATTAAACCGATGTGGAATGTTGTTCTGCTCTGCATAGTCAAATGCTAGTCTCCTGAGTTGAACTTTTGTAAGCACGAATGCCCTTTTGTCGATATCTGTTATATAGTTGGCAGGAGACTGACTTTGATTTAAACTGTAAGTATTGCAATATCTTCCACCATGTTCTGGAAGTGCTGCTTCTTCTCGAATTTTCTTTATATAGCGGTCTCAAGTTTCCTCGGAGATATCGTAGCGTGACGAAGCACTATTGCAAGATTCACCACCATCTACTACCTCCAACGCTGCAATCAAACTCACTTCGCTCCAGTTCCTTTTCAGACTTCCTTGTATATTTTTGTGACATTCTGTGAAATGGAATGAATTCACTTTGTGTGAATTCTATTCGCTAAAATTTCATTCCTCTACTTTTTCCATTTCTCACCTCATTGTGTTGTTTGAAGAATTTGAAGAAAGCTCTTGGTTTTCTACTTCTCCATCTTTATATAAACAAAATCAACTCTATACAAAGATACGCAGATCATGCGGAGAAGTAACTTTCAGACAACAACTGGAAGAAAAGCCCTCTTGAAACAGCTACTTTCATGTAAACATCAAATTACACGAAAGGAAAATACTTTCAAAACAAATAATTTTATACTGAATTTTACAAAAAAAAACTGGTAAAATTTCACTGACATAAGACACTTCCTTCCTGAATATCCGAAATATCGACATAAGACGCCTCTTCAGCACTAAATCTACATGAAGCTCTCAATTCATTCACAAAATTACGACTTTATGTCACTAATGAATTTGATCTACTTATGTTATCGATGACAGTACGAAATGGCATTCATTCTTTGCATGATCTACATATTTTTGTATAGAGTTAATTTTTTGAAAAAATCGAGAAGGAGAAAGTCAAAACTCTTATTCTATCATGCAAACTCCTGGTACGTGTAGGTATCTTGAAATATGTTTTTGCTTTTGAAAATCTTTAACTTTCACAGTTTCCATTAAACTTTAAGTCTGATCAGTTTCCAGAGTTTTGAATCGATGTTTATTCGTAGCGTGTAATGTATTTTTTTTCGGTCAGAAAATTCATTCATTTGTACTGTATTCCACTACTGAAAAGAAGAAATAAGAGGTTGAATTACGCATATTGAGATCTATTTCATATTATACTCAATGTTCTACAATCACTCTACTAGTTATCTCTGGATATAATGCTACTCATTAACTATTTGAATTCAATGGTTGTGAATCACTACCTTAGGTTTTGCATTTTTCATACTGGTGAAACCAAAATTAGTTGATAGAAAATAAAAATAATATTTAAAATAAAAATCAGACCATACCATCATCAGTCATGATGAGGGTATAAATACTAGTAGTAATGATATTATCAGTAATTTTTCTAAAAAAAGGTTGGTTGGGTTTTCATCCAAAACTAAAATTCGTTAGTATTTTTAGATACTAAAATAATTAACGATGCAAACCGAATTTTAAAGGTAGACTGGTATCATAAACCAATTATTTTCTCAGAGTGGAATCAACATTATAAGGAATTTGAAATCAAGAGCAATTGCCATTTCCAATTCTGAATTTCATAACAAAAATCTCCAATTAATTGAGAATTTTCTAGAAAATAATAATTTTTCTAGAGCCCTTATTACAAAAATGATTAGAGAAAGAAGTTTCCCCTCCTAAAATACAAAATTAATCTGACAAAATTGGAATGCTACTCAGTACCGTACAAATTAAAGTGGCCTTTTCAAATGAAAATACAGTTGGAAAGCATTTTTTCTCCAAACAAAAAACAAAAACACCACAAGAAATACAATCCAATATGGTGAACAAACTGTGGAAGCTGCCACAAATATTATGTTGGTCAAACCGGGCGGTATCTTAAAACACGAGTTTCAGAACACATGAGGAACTCTAAGAAACCGAATATAAAAACCCACAGCTTTCGTTGAACATGAAAAAAAATATGGACACATTTTTTATTTTCATCATCCAACTATTCTGGATGTTCAAATATTTATCCAAAAGACTTTTGAGCGAAATGATACATATCCTCAAATGCGATAGTGTTAACACTAGAAAAGATGTCGATGGCTAATGCTGCATATTTCAATTATACAAGTAAAATACCGGATTGACTCAACTTTTTTAATTTTTTTCTTTCTGCCATCGATTGAAAACCAGACACCACCTTATCAGAATCACAAAGGAAGCCATTCGTTGCTGTCATGTCATTTTGTGTTGGTGTTATCTCGGAAATTTTGGTTGTTTGCGATATTTTTTATTTTTTTTCAAATATGTGTCTAATATGTCTAATGGTTTTTAAAATAGTAATATTATCGACACGAAAAAACTACTTTTTGGTATAAGTTTTGTGGAAGGTATGTTTATGAATATTCATTGTTACAGAGCCCTGAAGAAGAATTTAATTAAATTCGAAACGTCGATAAAAAACCAACTGTTTTTATGAAAATTGTACCTGTTACCCAATGAACCTTTTTACAGAATGATATTACAGTTCCTGACGCATATTCAATTTCAAATTATGAATCCTCTAACCTGTTACTTGATGGAAATTATTAACACTATCAATTCTCAATTAACACAGGAGCTACAACTGTTGATTCTACTTCAGTCAACAACTCTAAAAAAATAGAAATATTTGTCTTGAAAAGTTATGGATTTAAAATAGTAGAATAAATATGTACTGAAAACCTACCAACCACTCATATTCTATTGAAATCAAAAGATACGCTTTTCTTTGTGTAGTCATGATGTGCCTGTTAATTTCAGATGGTTCCTTCCCAAGGATGTCCCATTAATGTATGTACCTGTGGTGCACCAATAACACTTCCATTGCCATTGCCTGCAACCATTCCTCTAGGAAAAGTTTGTACATGTAACCCGATCGCTTTGGCACCAACATTGGTAATTGCATTTCTATGATTTTCGAACATTACCTATTTATCAGAATCTACCACGACACAATAGAGTTAATATTTATTGAGATACGAAACTTTAAAAACACATGACAAAACTTTTGATAAAACTCAATATATACATTGTATTCTATTTAAAACGAGCCACCTTGAATAACTGTTGGTACAATGATTTGCAGGAAAAATAAAAAAACACTTTAACCATAGTATACAGGGGGACACATTTTGACATATTCACATTTGATGTTTCTTCCCCAATCGCACCCCCACAGTATGTCATCAATTTTTTATGAATGGATCACCCTATATTGTGTCGTATTATCAGATGCTCCATGAGGAGCACATTTCAACAAAGTATAAAACATATATTCTGAAGCTTATAGTTCGGTAGCTACAAATTATTTGAGTTGAAAACGAGCCACCCTGAATAACTTTTGGAACAATGATTTTCAGGAAAAATTGAAAAACATCCCAACAATAGTATACAGGGGACACATTTAGACATATTCACATTTGATGTTACTTCCCACCATTTTTTTTTAATAAATCAGTTGTTTTGCATTATCAAATGTTCGATGATGAACCGATTTCAACAAAGTAGAATACATTATGGTCTGAAGATCATAGTTTGGAACTAGAAATTATTTGAGTTGTAAACAAGCCATCCTGAATTAACTTCTATACAATCTGTTACCTAGGTTTCATAGGTGTTTTTGTGAAGTATATTTAAAAAAAGTCTTATTTTTCCTAGTTAAGTTTGAATCCGATATTCTCTTCATTTTGTATTTGTATCATTTTAAAATAACGATTACCTACCAGGTGAGTTACAATTAGTGTTTCTGTTTTTGTGAATTCTTGAGAAGCAATGGTTTGTACGGTTCGAGAACGGATTGGTACTACCAAAATGGAAATAGTGCTAAAGCTGCTGCCCGTATGTTCAATGAAAATCATTCAAGAAGAAATGTACGACACAAATACGTTTCGGAATTTTTGAACAAATTTATGGAAACTGGATCTGTTGACAATAAAAAGCATAGCCGTTCAGGAGTTATCAACGATGAAGCTATTTGTACTGCAGTTTTTGGGCACGTTGGACTGATGGAAAATTCTCAATCTCTTACAAAGTTATCTCGATAACAAATGTTTTCAGGATCCTTCATAAGTACAAATTTATTTCATCCATATAAGATTAAACTAGTTCATGAATTGAACGAAGATGATTTCGATAGACGTATCGAGTTTTGTGAAAGTCTCACTGAACGGATCAACTTGCATCAGAATTTCTTGTATAAAATATGTTTTTCGGATGAATGTACGTTTAGTTTGAATGAAGAGGTGAATCGGCAGAATTGTCGATATTGAAGTGATACGAATCCTTATTTATGTCAAGTTCATATCCAACGACCGCAAAAACTGAATGTTTGGGCAGGACCACATCGTAGGACCTATTTCTATCGATGATGATTTGACTAGTGATAAATATTGGGATATGTTGGAGAATCGAATAATAACGTGCATCAATATGGCAATTGAGGAGAATATAAATTGATCCGATAACGAAATATTTTTTCAGCAGGACGGTGCACCTCCTTGTTACGCAGCTCCAGTGCGACAATTTTTGGATGATCATTTTTCTGGTCGGTGAATTGGTAGAAGAGGTCCTAAAGAATGGCCACCAAGGTCTCCAGATCTCACTCCTGTAGATTTATTTCTATGTGATCATTTGACGTCTAGAGAGTATGAGATAGAATCAACACCATTAGAAGATTTGAGAGAGAATATCATGGGACATTGCAGAGAAATACCTCCCGAGATTCTCAACCATGTCAGGGCGGCAATGGAAGCTCGTTTGTACCATTGTATGGAAGTTGGTGGGATCGTTTTTGAACATTTACTATTGAAATTTTTTTCTTCTCATTGTCTAGTCATCAGATTACGATTCAAGAAAAGCTCGAAAAGTTGGTGATTCACGTTTAGGAGTCAGTTATTTTTGCTTTTGCGCAATCGGAACGCTCCTTTTTTAAAAGGTGGTGATGAAAGGTGGATCATGTACGACAACAGAAGACATTCAGGACAGTGGTTGGACACCGATGAGCCACCCAGAGGCACCTCTCAGAAGTGATAACCCACCAAGAAAAGAATATGGTTACTGTAAGGTGGTCAACAACTGATTGAATCCACTATTACTTTCTGCAACCATCAGAGCAGAGTTCTATTTTGAAGGAATCGACGAAATGTACCGAAAATTACGTCAGGAGCAGCCAACAATGGTCAACAGAAGATATCCGATCTTTCTCCATGACAATACACGTTCCACAAACCACCGTAGGAAAATTGAACGAATTGAGCGTCGAAGTTCAGTCTCACCCACCATACCCTACAGACCTCTCGCCAACCGACTACCAAGTTTTCAAGCACTTCGATAACTTTCTCAACAGTATAACTTTCGTAATCATGATCAGGCAAAAACGGTCCTCAATGACTTCATCAAATTCCGAGCATTAAATTTTTATGAAGGAATTGATCGGCTTTTGTTACGTTGGCAAAAGTGCATTGATTCAAATTCACTGAGATATTACAGGTCAAAGTATACTCATAAAAAATTTCGAAACATTCTTATAGATCATTTTAGAAAGCAATGCATTATTGAAATCTACACCCTTGCAGGAGTATGGATATTTTTCGTCTCCATGTAGATGGGTTACCTACCCTGAATTCATATGAATTTATGAGTCGGCTTATTATTACACTTGATAAAACTGCCGCAAAAGTTCTGTCACGAGCGTGCGTTTGGAAATTGAATGAAAATATTGTTTTTGTCAAAATATATTCCTCAAAATACGATGTACAAATAAGAAATATAGATTTCATATTTGAAATTGAAAAACAAACAAAATAGACATATAGTAGTGAACCATATTATAGAATAATATGTGGAAAATTCTATTTTACAACAGAAGAATCAAATCTAGAAGTACTTAGTGACATTCAACTATTTATTATTGGTTCAATGCTTTCGTAAATTCCCACATGTTTAGTGATTTTCTCTGAAGTAAAAGGTGAATCTGAAACTTCTGGTGTAGGATATATCCAAAAACGAGCATTTTTTCCAGTCACCACAAATGCAATACTCTTTACGACGCCCCTTTCACTAACCACGTTGATGTTTTCAGTGGATGAAGAAAACTGAAAAGTGCCGTTTTATGAAGTATCTCTGAAGTATTTTCAAATGAATTCTGAATATTACTCAGTCGTTGCATTTTTTTCGAGCAACTTCACACAATATGTGCGCTCGTAGTAGCACTTTCGGATTTAATTCACCAACGATAAGAAGGAAGTCGCTGTACTGTTATACCTCGTGATGCTATAAAGTTATCGATTACATGATTTCCAATACTTATGTTTATGAGTATTGGCTGAATATATCGGACTTCTGTTACTGAACCACCTGAAACCAACCATTGATTTATCATTTTGGCGTCAACTACTTGTTTCTTCTGTAACTGAAAATGGTAGCACGTATTCTCCATTACAATATCAGAGTTTCTTAAGATCAGATTTGTCGGCTGTGATGCCTTCGTGATAGTTTACACTTCGCTGGGAAACTAGAGCTGAGGAGGGAGCCTTTAATAAATCCTATATGCGTAATTAGAAGGCTACACCCTTTACCTGAAGGTACAGTAAAACCAGTGGATTATGCTTCCTGCTGCTGACTGAGGATGTTTGCATTTTGGCAGTGTCACTGAGTAGGAAAAACTTCAAAACTATTTCCAGAATTTCCTCTGGCTAGATGTTTTTTTCAGCTCTAGAAATCCATCTAATTGTGCTCCTGAGATCACAGAAGTACATCATTCATAGTTGCATACATTCCTTTTTCAATGAAACGAACTTCTAACGGTAAACCTTGGATCAACATGGCTTGCCAGCAAGCTGTCACCTTCAAAAATATTGCCTACCGGCAGTGGCGCAAAAATCCCAGTGCCAAAAAACGAACTAGGTTCTTTAATGCCCGCAACAGCTGAAAACTGAGGATAAATAAAAGCAAAGAACTCCACAATCAGATAATTAGTTGCTAATACCAACTGGTCCAAATCTTTCTGGTCATTAGTTGAAGCAGTTAATCAAAACTTTACGAAATCCACAATTTCACCGATACACAAGCCGATAATTCAATCGCAACAACAGCCATAGAAGAAGCAAATCTACTAGCCAAACAATTTCCGCCCCGCTCCACAATCGATATTCTGGGAAAGGTACCACCCACTATTCCACACTAGAATCCACAATGCCGGGAATTACTTTTCGACATCGTTAGTCGAATTCAGAAACAGCTCAATATCAACGAAGCATCTGGTCCTGATGAGGTATCCGTCATCGTACTCAAAAGGTGCGCAAATGGACTCACACCAGTATTTTGCCGACTTTTTAACCTGTTTAACAAGAAGGGAGTTTTCCTTTCTGTTAGAAGATTGGTCGCGTTCAGTTTATTCCCAAAAAGTGCAAGAAAAATCTTCCAAATAACTATAGATCAGTCGCTTTGCTATCAGTGATATCAAAAATTATGGATAATGTCGTAAACCATCACACCCTTGAATATTTGAAAGGCTCTAACACCTTGACCGATCGTCAATATGGTTTTCGGAAAGAAAAATCAACAGGCGGCCTTCTATCGTATGTCACCCATATTTGGAATAACGCAACCGAGAAACATGGAAAGTCAAGAGCTGTTGCGCTTGATATTTCTAAGGCATTTGACTGTGTATGGCATGAGGGTTTGCTGGCCAAACTTCTATGCTATGGCTTGTCAAATCGAATTTGTGTATGGCTCTTCAGTTTCCTGAAAGAACTTCTCGTGCAAGTGGCCGTCGACAGATATCTTTCGAATACTTTCACCATCGATATTGGTGATGAGGGTCTCCAACCCCCTTTTTGTTGTATACCAACAACCTTTTTGAAAAAAAACAAGAACCCAATATATTGCTTTGTTGACGAAGGCACACTTGTCTCGTTAATTCATTTGGATTTCAGAACATCGACGACGAATACACATCTTCACTGGCAGCAGGAGGTTGCTCATCCTAATAAGGATCTAGAAGTTATTTCGAATTGGGGTGAAAATAACAAGGTTCAATTCAATGCCGCAAAAACCCATTCATCGGTTTTCCCAAAAAAAATAAATGTCTCCGAACCGAATATAATAATGTCAGGTCAGATAATTCAACTCTCTGCTTCGATAAGTTTGTTGGGGATTAAAATGGATACTAATATGTCTTGGCACTGCAATTGCAAAAGCCGCTTTTCAAAAACCTGGAACACTGTTCCGAACCAGAAAATTGTACCCACCTCAGCAACTCTTCTCATGTATGGAGCTCCGTCCCTAAGCATACCCTGAAACTGCCATACCCTGAAACTGCTGGATTCCATCCAGAAAAGAGCCATTCGCCTGATTGGAGACGCGAACATCACTTGCAATTTTGATAGTCTGGATTATCGAAGAAATGTTAAAGATTTGTCTCTCTCCTATATATACTTTCACCGGAAGTATTCAAGTGACTTGTCACATTTGATTCCACCAAGAGCGGAAATGGATTTGATCTTCAGCGATTCAAATCCAATGTGAATTACTACTTTCGCAAAGGCACCGCTCTTACAGCGGTGTAGTGCTCGTGTTTTGTTTTTTTTTTCATAGTTTATTTTTACACCGTGTGTTTTTTATTCAACCAAGTTTTATCTAGACAGAATATCATTTCCTTTCCTGAGCTTTCCTGACCAATGAGCTCCAATAATATACTACACTTACTATTTTCATTGGATTTTTTTTTCCAAACTATGCTTTGGTTTATTTTGGAATGACTGAGTCTTATGCTGCCCAAGTTTTGTCCACTTATGGTGGTACGAAGAGGAAACAGTGTACTTTGCGCCTCATTCCCACACTTCAAAAACTCGGCGGTATCCGACGTTGGGCCACCTTCAGGTGTCATTGGTAATTTTCAAGCTTAATAATTGCATTCTGTGAACGCAATTATTGAGCAATTATTGAGCATTTTGTGAATGTTTTTTGCAAACATAGCATTGTAGCATTATAGCGTTATACAGTAACGTATATGACGCCATATTTAGCACTCAACATTAAATAACAATTTCAAATGAGTGTCATTTCATTTTTCATTTAAAGAAGAAACATTATGTTCCAGCAGAAATTGTTCAGAAAACAAAAAAAAAGTATAACAACACATCAAAACTAATTTATTTTTCTATAATAGAAGGTTGTAAAATATAACATAAAACACCTTTCCTAGGAAATTGGTATCACCAGCGTCAAACGTTCGAAAAATTTGAAAATGATTAGAATTTTTTTTATTCATTGCTGTCTGAAAATTCAGCATATAATTCGTTTTTAAGGATTTATTACAGCACACCTTTTAAAAATGGACCATAATCAGGTGTTTAAAAAGAAAACTAATGTTTTCAAATTTTTATTTATTTGGAACTGAAATGTGTTATGAAATTCATATACTCAAATCGTTTTTTTGGTGATATGTTGTCTTACATAATTTTTTATTTTCCAGGTACCGGCCTCACCATGCTGTCCCTGTCCTGCAAGTCCCCTTGCATTGAATCCAGCTCTTCTAAAAAAATTGTTACCGCTTCTTGCATCTTTATCTGCTTGAATGTATTATACACTATCGAATGAAATATAAAACTTTCCTGATTATGTTTGGTTTCTAAAGTACTAGATAGTTTCTGACAAACCACCACATTGTTGTCTATATATGTGCCAAATATCTTATATAGACTGAATTCGAAAATATTTCGTAATACATGTGAAAGTTCCTGAAAAACTATATGATTGAAAAATTCAAGTGTTAAACAACAAGTATTGAAATGATATACTCCATATTTGTATATTAATAAGTTTGGCATGTGACCAAAAGAAAGAGGTGGAAGGTGTGTAGATGGCTAACGTTAATATACGGTTACCTGTCCGTTTCAATTCTGGAATAAAAAAAAAGAAAAAATTCCACTCATTCCTTCTCATGTGACATATCCTGATTATAATTCCCAGACAAAAGCGAATTTCGAAAAATCATTCCGGCTTCAATGGGTTGATAAAATGAAAAAATCAATCGAAAAATCCACAATTGGGTCACAGTTGTCAGTAAGATGATATCATAAATAAATGAAAAACACCAGATGATAGATTCAAAAAATATGTATATAAAAACTTGTTTCTTGATAACTTCTTCTCATTTCATCTTCACATTACGAAGTAAATATCTTATTTTCCAATTTACTCCTGCGCAGTTTTTTTATTACCCTTATAAATGTACCTTTCATATAGTTAACCTGAAAGTCTTTGGTAGTCGCAGGCTAATAGAAATTTCAGTTTGAACAATTTTTCAATCACCAAAATCGAAAAAATATTTCGCAAGAGGATCTGCACACACTCAAATACATTCAATTGACTAGATTATTTGATCGCCGAGACTAAAAAGTTGTCATATTTTATTCAATAATGAAGTTACTTGTTCAATCCCTTCGTTCCTGATATATTTATGTTAATAGACGAAAATATAAACTGACTCTTCTTACTTATTTCACCTAGCCTCATATATACGAGGTCTATTCAAATCACAAGGTGAAAGTTTTTGTTGGTTTCCGGTTTTTGCCGTAGTTTTCTAACGATAATAACTGAAGAATACCACGGCAAAACCCGGAAACCAACCAAAACATTGATGCCAGCCGTGAAAGCCTGCATCCCTGTAATGAGGTGAATGTTCTAATTTCCCAGGCTACTTACATTCGATTGGCAATTTTTTCATGTTGGTACACTCGTCTCGAACATATGTTCACAGTTTCAGCTGTTCAGCATGTTTAGTTTTTTGGTGAAATGCACACAAATTTGAAGTGTCTGCGTGTTCGGCGATTTTGTGATATCGAAAAAAGTGGATCAAAGAGGTGGCATCGAATTTCGTGTGAAAAATGGAATCAAGTGCTCAAAAACACTTGAAATGTTGGCAGTGGCATACGGTGATTGTACTCTGAATCAAAAAAATAATTACAAGTAGTACAAGCTTTTCACCGAAAGTCGAGAAGATGTGAATGACGACTCTCGTCCTGGACGCCCCAGTACATCAACAACTGACGAAAATGTTGAGAAAGTAAAAAAATTGTTATGTTAAATCGTCGAGTCACTATTATAGCAACTTCTGTGTCGGCATATTGGTTGGATTATGTCATGCAGTGTTTTTGGATATTTTGGGCATGAAGCTTGTGGCAGCGAAGAAACCTTTCGATATTGCTGAATAACAATTCATGGCTTTCGCAACACGATAATGCACCTATTGACTCGTCATTGTTTGTTCTCAATATTTTGGCCAAAACAACAGCGTAATCATGCCTCAGCCACCGCAGTCACCAGATTTGCCCCCCTGCGACTCTTCTTGTTCCCAAGATTGAACCATGAAAGGGCGGCGTTGTGCGATGATTGGATAGATAAAAACCGAATCCCTGAGAGAGCTCAAGGACATACCAAAAAGTGCATATCAGAACTGTTTCGAAGATTTAAAAAATCGCGGGAACATATCTGAGGGGAATTACTTACTGGGACGAAATAGAAATTGGTGGAGAAATTGAAAAAAAAAATTAAACTTCACCTACTTTTCGAAGAGACCTTGTACATTCTCAACTATCCAAACATATGCATACCGAATTTGGTATAACCTCGGATAACACGAAAGTAATGGAATCCACAACTTTGGCATCTTGTGTATTAACCTAGATTTCATGTTTGGTCAGCAGGATTGTGAAGTTCACCAGGAAGTTATGTCTACTTTATCCGTGAGCTCGGTAATATTTCCGGGGCGAGGGTTTGAAGGATATATTCGACAAAACGGGATTCCTGTGGATTCGACCCTGCTTAAGTGATGAATAACTTACTTTTCCCTGAGTGTGCATTTTTAATAAATATATACTTACTATTCGGACGATATAATGTGATATTTCACACCATTCTGAAACAATGACAAATACACATTTTTGCTCAAGAAAGCAATGAATTTTAATTCTGAGCCTAATTGCACACACACCGATTTTGGACGGCCGATATTATACCGGTCGTCCAAATTCCAATAGTGAACCACATGTGGGAACGGAACCTGACACACATGCCTACCGGTGATCGGCGTCGATATACGGGTATATGCTGTATAATGCCCTCTGTTACTAACCCTTTGATTTAAAAGTGCATATAGATTATAACAACAAGTAGCCACATTTTCTGCTGTAAAATTGTCCATATCCAATCCTTCTAGACGAAATTCGATGACAGCATTCAATTTGCCTTTAAATCTTTCCGTTGGAGATAATCTTTTTGAATGTATAACTAAAATATGGGGAAACTTGTGGATTGATAGGGACTTTGTGCATTTTCTCCTTTCCCTGCATTTCGAACACGTCGGTTTTTCATTTCCATCCAAAGTTTCTTCTATTGTTCATTATAAAACTTTCTTGAAAATTGAATAATTATGTTTTGTTTATTGCTATTTGGACGGAAAAATCGTGTTAAAATTATTTTCAACACGCTACTTTGTGAACATCATCTTTTAATACTTTTGACGGACATTAAAAATGTCACTTTTGACGACGGTTGCACAAAAAAGAATATCAAATGATTGAAAAAGGAAGATAGTTTTTATCTGAAAGGATACGAAGGCAACAAAGTTGTGATATGGGACAATGATAATGATTGATATGTCTACAATATTCTCTGAAAGACATTTTTTGTGTAGGATCCAATAATTTCAATTCTTTTCGGGTATATAACCTTCAACAATCTGAAAAATTAAATAAGCTGAATCCATAGAGAATCTTATATAGTGTAATGAAGATCAAACTGAGAAGTTTTACCCGAAAAGTTACTGCGTAATATAAACTACTGATGTGTGGAGAAATATCCATAGCTTAAATACAACTCTGCAAAGAACTGAATGCGCTCATTTAACAAATTTTTTTATTTCATTATTTGAAAGTTTATGTTTCAAATAGTACATCTGCAAAAAATCTGAATTTTCACTCATTATCTTCCCCCTCAAATTACTAGTTGAATGTGTTCAGTGTATTAACTGCGTGAATATGTAACACGTGGTGTTTTCAAACCAGTCTGCAAATGAAACAAAATCCGACGATGGTAGCGATTCATAATCTCCAACTACAGGCCCGGTTGCCACCGCTCGAAGCTCGTTGCCTGGTTTGACGTCAGTATGTACAGCGGGCCATCTCACATTTTCAATTGCTCTTGTTCAGTTGTTAATTGACGTAAAAACCGGAAAATTTTGTGGGATACTTGGGAGATGATTCACATTTATAATATATAATTTTCAATAAAAACTAAATTAGCCTGAATGAGCCCATTGTTTTCACTTCAACAACTGTTTTTTCGGACACCAAGAAGGTAATGGAAAACCCATTGTCCAATTTGCCAATTTGTTCATGAACAGATCTGCAAAAGAGGAGTTAGCTTACTTTTCACGAACTTGGATCCGATAAGAAGACGATGTATTTGCGATTTTTCATAAAAAATCTATGGTAGAGGACTGTTTTAACTTTTAACAGATCACCGAACAATAAGTTTACATTAGTAATTGGAAACATCGAGAAGTTACCATTCTTGAAGGTCTTCATTTTATGTTGTAAATGTGCAATAAGAAAGGATTTTCAAATACTTTTTCCAACTGGGGCGTTAGCCGTGGGGGAAAAAGGCGCGTTCATGAAAAAAGATACTTTTTCATCTCTGTTTGTTCATACCAGTATATGTTCGGAGGATGAAAGTTTGTATGTAGGTTTGTTTTATATTATAGATGTGCTAAAACAAAGAATTTCCAAATATTCCAACTAGGGCGCCAGCCACGGCAGAAAAAGGAGCAACCATAAAACAAAATTATTTTTTATTACTGTCTCTCCATTCCTTTACTTTTTCGGTAGGTGAATTTATATTTAGTATCAATATTGCACTCGTGCGGAGCCGGGGCAAGTCGCTAGTTCTTATATACAACTGAAACAACACTAGTAGTTACATGCATCACTCGATTGGTTGATATAAATGACATGAAAGTTTGAATTTGAAATCTCAATTCTTGGACTGCAGGTAAATTTAGAACATGAATCATTCTTAGCATTAAAAAAAAGTTTAACTACGGAGAATGGTTGATCTCTTGTTGGTCGTTCAATGGGAATTTGATTTCCAGATTTTCAGAAACTCCAGCAGACTCAATTGATGTCCTTCTATTTCTGTGTAGAGTACGTCGTAGTTAATGTTGAAATCGTGATATTACTCCAGGTAGCACACATAGGTGGAATTAGTTTTCAGTTCAGTTCAGTTCAGAGTCTTCCCAGTCGACATTTATAGTGAAGAGATTTTTATGTAGGTTGTAATTTAAACAGCTCAGCGTTTATTGACTATCATCCTGTTGAATCACTATAGTGTCACAATCTAATGATAACGTTACTAATTATAATAGTAGTGACTTGGGGTTAGAATGTTGAAATTTGAGGTCACATACTCAAGGCCAGAAATTGATTCTATGATCATTGTAAAAAACTCCGAATCGCTTAGATAATGAGAATGGAGACTTCTCCATCTCTCCATATTGAAAACTTGATATTTCAATCAATTAAGGGTTCACAATTTTGCAAACTTCATTTTTTGTTTTAGGATTGGTTCTGTCTTGCTAACAACGGAAATTCATTACATGAAATCACTTAATTTTCATCACATACTCTAGGGTTTCCAGAAATGGTCTACCTTATGGTCAGTGACAAGATGACAAGCTCTCATTAGTATGCGTCATGCGTTAGGATACTGTTCTGGAGACAGCCTACTAATTACTGAAAACAATTAGTAGAATTTCGGTGTTGAAATTGAATTTACGTGCCAATAAGGAAAGCACAACGGACTGGACGCTACACCAGTATGTTCTAATCAAGCGAATGCTAGGGGATACAGTAAGTGTAGCAGATGGTATTAGTGATTAAGTCGGATTCAACGTGGGCACGAGAACTGTGTACAGAATGAAGATGTACGATTTACCGTACATGTTGTTGAAAACATTATTTCCTATTGACTGAATACATTATCAATAAGAAACCGCACCATTTCGTCTTCGTACCCAAAATTTTATTGTACCTCGAATGGAGTTATTTGAGTTTTTCATGTCAGAAATTGACAATTCTTCATCAAAAAAAATCAGAGAATGTGAAGGCAATAACATCTTCCATACGAAGCCGATTTCACTGGGAATAATAGAAGACTAAATCCAAGAGTATCAAAGATGAAAAAAACAAAACAAAGCCTCATTCATCTTTAATACTTGTGAATTGAATCGTCTGTCGATTTTATATAATGATTGGGAAAGAAAGGTTTTGGCCTTCTTTCTCAAAAATCAATCTCTCCTAAAAATATACCCTTTCAATTTAAACAGTTGAGTTCACCAATGCATTCGTGGTTCAGCTTAGCACTATCGATGTTGAGAATCACGAAAGCTTTGTTCTTGGTCTTTGGTTCCAACTCACAAAAGCCAAAGTGGAATACTGCGAATGATGTTATTCAATGTGTTATTCAAAACACAAATTTTTCGTTGAATGATGAAAGTGGCAAAGATTTCAACATTTATTCTTGAGTGCTGGAAAAGGTAACCGAAGAATGATCACTCACATGTCCGACGAAGTCAATACTGATTTGCAAAAATACAACTTCAAATTTATCAATGTAAGTTTATATAAATATGAATTCAAAAATAGTTTCCATATTCATTAAAAAAAAGTGAGAAGACAATGTGTGAAAGCCAAATGGAATGAATTCATTATTTCGGTACATATTTTAAAAACAATCCCGAAACTAGTCAAATGTAAATTATAATTTGACATTCTTCAACCTTTAATCTCCATTGACCTTTTAAAGGTATTGCGTGTGTTCTTCTCTCATCCAGTGAGGATGACCAATATCATCAGCATGACCGTAAAGAGACAAGGTACTCTCATCAGAAAACATAACGTCTTTTAATCAGATGATATTTTTATCCAACATATCCATCAGTTACTAACAAAAATAAGTTCTTCTATCAAAATAATCTTTCTTGAGCTCCTTAGTTGGTATCATTTCATAGGGATGCATTTTATTTTCTTTCAATATGTTTACTTTCGATGTATGGCTAACATTGAATGTAGTGGATGCCTCTCCACTCGACCATTTGTCAGACTTGAAGTTAACGAACTTTAAACTTAAATTGAAATACTGACAACTATTGTTGTAATATACAAAACAAGTTGTTAAGGCGTTTTAAACTAACGTTGCCACGGGAATGATTTACAGTGTTTTAAAGGATACCATCTAAAAAGAACATTGCTATTTCTTATTACCTTTTTTTCTGCTTACTTTCTTATTATCGATGCCTCAACATGGAATGAGTTTTGACTGTATATTATCGAATTTCAGTAACCATATGATTTCAATTTATTATATCTTAGTTGTTGCAAAAAACTTGAAAGCGATAACATTTTTGAATGGAGAATGGAGAGAACTTTATAACGATATATCACAAGCCTATACTTCCTACTCAAAAAATTGGGGGTTGTAGTTGTCATTTGACGGGGGTTGAAGGTAGGGGTAGCATTTTTACGTTAAAGTATGTCAAATTATAATTTGAATTAAACTTTTTTCGAGAATTTGTTAAAATATGTACCGTAACCGAAATAATGAATTCATTCCATTTGGCTTTTACACACTGTATATAACTTATGAGTATGATAAGATCCCATCAATAAGGTATATTATCGAATTTTCTTAGTGAATGATCTGAATTCATTATTGTCAAATCAACCAAGAGTGAAAATTGACATGATTCATATCGGAAAAATTATTTAAAACAAGATAAAGACGTCTTCAAGTCGTGCTTACTTTTCAACACGCTATTATTAGCTTCACTTGTATGTTTTTTTGTTTGCAACTGACTCTTTCAGACTCGATTTTGATTAACTTCAAACGGACAGATGTATTTTAAACTTTGTACATTTATCAAGAATTGGTGGCAATACAATAATATCATAACATTATTCCATTATTCTAACCAGGATTGACAGCATCAAATAATTCTCTCACATAGTCTTTGTGTGAGCACATACGCATATATTTTATATTAAAACAAATGGTTTCGAAATAATAAGCCAAACTAAAAAGTGGAAAATAAGTAATGGTTTATAAAACTGAAAAATCACGCATTAATAGCAACATATACTGCAAAATAAAAAATAATTGTAAACTAATTTAATAATCGATAATAAATCTTATGGCTTCATTTAACTAATGACTTTCAATAAGTCTGAAATCAGAATGAATCTATTCACAAAAAATAATTTTGTTGTAAAAAACGTGGGGTGCTAAATATCCATTGTCATAAATTCTTAGTTAGAAGCTGTTTGCCAGAATGTAGCCATAATAGAAAACAAAATCATCTTTTGCTACACCTTAATTCAATATAGGTAATAATAGTGTTACTGTGTTTGATTTTTGTTATTTCAAAGTGATCCATACTGGAAATATGGAGAAAAGATTGACTGTTATATAAATAATCCAACCAGTTGTATTAGTAGGTACTTCGAGTGGATATATGTCGACTATTTCCTTCAAACCGATAAAGTTATGAAAAAAATGAAGACATGGTGATAAAACGTTACTTCGATTGAACTGACAGCGATAAAACTGACAGTCGAGAAATAATTAACATCTAGGTGTTATTATTTTCGAATCATACGTAACTCTTGGGGAATACTCAAATGAATATAAAACTCACCAACACAATAGATACAACAGATCGAAAGAAAAATTAATTGCTAGACTTCACTGATTCACATAACCTCAAGATCCAGAAAGATCATAAACGAAATTCATCGGTATGATGAAACATTTTTAATTCCTATTGAATCGTTATTCTGAATTTCAATGAATTAAAAAAAACACGCGACGTATTATTGATGCAAGTCAGTCGGCTATTATTGACAAACCAGTGACCAGCGCCGACTTCGCACAGTTGTAATGCTTATACGAAAAATATGTGATGAAAAGATAATTTTGTTTTACGGTCGCGCCTTTTTCCCTCGCGACTGGTGCTCCAGTTCGAATATTTGAAAATCCTTCCTAATTGCACATCTACAATAAAAAAAAAGCACATACAAAATTTCAGCCTTCGAAAATATACCGGTACGGAGAAACAGTAATGAAAATGTAACTTTATTTCACGAACGCGTCTTTCGCGCCTCTACCGCATTCCTTGCGGGTTGCGGTGGAGGATCGAATAGATCCACTCACTTGTGACCTAACCGAACCTAACTCTTACTCACATATATATACAACCTATCGCTTCAATAACACTTCACTAACTTTATTCGAAAGCTTCTGATAATCCATTTCCATATTATCCGTTCCACTATCACAATCGTCATTAAAATCAATAATGATTTTATTTCCACCATTGATATGGAAGTGTTCAATCTCCATATAGTTTTCAACTGAAATTACTTTTTTAATCCTTTCCTGCCAGTTTTATTCGGTAATATTAGACACTTCTTCTTCAACTAGCTCTATCACCTTCTTATCAAATTTTGTAAAATAATTTTTACGCCTAATGCTTTGTTTCAATATTTCCAAATCAACTAGATGGGATTAAAAACACAAAAATAGGGGGGAAGTCTCAATATGGTGAGTCCATACTTTTCATCAATACTCTCAAGGGCATACACTTTTTCAAATGTTTTTATCTGAAAGATCAAGTAGTTGGTTTTTGGTATTAAAAACCTTTGTATTTCATCTTTTCTCGAATTTTTATTCGGTACTTTGATAAGCTGTCGCGAATGATAGGAAGCGTTGTCAAGAACTAATACCCTATTCGCATCCAAATTTGGGACTGATGTGTTTTCAAACTATTCACAAAAATATTAGCTTCAATGTTCTTATGACAGTCGACATTGCAGTCCTCAAGTTTTTCCCACATAATTTCAAAGAGTTCGGAACCCATCCTTTACTTCCTCCGCAATGCAAGTAGGAGATTTGAGCCGGTTCTAAGCTTCCCTCCACCACTATGACGTATTAATTGCTTTTTTTGTTGTTGTTTAGTGAAGTCAAGGCGATGTGACCTTGAAGTGTCTGGTGCATGGATCGTTCAGAATTTTTGTCCGGTTCTGAGTCTCCCCTCACCACTATGACGTATTAATTGCTTTTTTGTTGTTTAGTGAAGTCATATGAGATTGTATGTGTGTGTGTGTGTGTGTGTGTGACATAATGACGTAATTACATTTGGTTGGTGTGTGTGTATGTATGTGAGAGAGATTGCACACTTTAGGGTTTCATCATGTGCTTGTCTATGTACAAACATACGTCTGCATACTTCGAAGATCCTCAACGTAATGAATGTTCCATCGGTGTGAGCGCACTAAGTTAGTAGTGATGTGACGTCACAGCAGCAGAAACCGTACAACGGTGTGAGAGCAAGATGTTCACTCCACGACGTGTGGCTGAGTAATGCGTATTCATCGGTCTGCCTTCACCTTTCTCGATGCACTGAAGGCTGTGACGTAACGCATTGCTCTAGCCTCGCTATCGATGGTGACAGGCAGGCGGCCGAGGACTGTGCTAACGTCTGTCCTTTCCGAAAGCGCAATGACCACTGCCTGTTCGTATCGACATTTGTTATCGCATCCAGTTGGGAGGTGGGCTTGGCTGTGACATCAAGCATCTCTAGTGGGTAGCAACTAGCGATGACGAATATATCTGCAGCAGTTAGCAATTGGTACAGTGTTATTCAGTACGTAATAGAAGGAAGACGGTGAGTGTATTTTTTTTTTGGAAATTGTTTATACCTATTTTCATACATATTTTCATCATGTCCGTTTCAAAAGTGAACTTAAATAAAATCAATAATTTGATTGTACAGGAGGTTGAAATACTAGAGCAAAAGGCTTTATCATCATTACCAATTGATGAATTATATATAACTAAGAATATGTCAACTTATTCTACAAGGTTTGGTGATTCAATTTTATTTACTTTGAAAGATGTGAGCAATGATAAATTATTTAAAACATGGCTACCAAAACGTATTTCTTTGCAATTCAGTGATGACGATATAACTAGTATCAACTCATCGGGTGGTAAATATACGATGGTGTATTTAGGTCAGAGCCCGCAAAGTTTTGCAGGTATGAAAACGCGATCTCTAGTCGAATTCGATATGATTGAGTAATAATAGTTATTATGTATAGTGAATTTCTTTTTGTTTCAATAATATTCATATATTAGATAATTTAGATGATAATTATATGGACATATAAACATTACTAACTCAGTTGAATACACTCACTTTATAAGTACAAATAAAATGGGAATGTGAGTATTATATCTGGGAAACAAGTTGAAGACTGCTAATTGTTTTTTTCATTTGATTTCAGTTCCACCATTCAAAGATGTGGATGCAGTATGCAAATCAAGATTGAACGATGTTGTAGATCTCAAATCATCGGTTCAACATTTGTCGTCTAAATTGAAGGTGTTGAGTGATGGAGCCGAACATGCTAGCAATTATGATATGAGTGTATGCTATGATGAAAAACAAATCGAATTATGTCTTCGTGGTGCTGAGAACTATCGGAGTGGCGCTGAAGTTTGTAACAAATTTTTGTACAAAGAATTCGAATTGTGGCCACTTTGTGAGGTTATGATTGAACTAAACCTGAGAAGATTCCTGTATAGCCTCCAACCATACTTGCCAGAATGGATTATTCATCACTTTGAATTGAATGATGAAAATCGAGAGGAAATTGAAGATGGTCGCGAAAATGATGACTATGAGGAAGAAGTTATTTTAGATAGTCTATATATTCCTGTAAATCATAAATAATAATGCCAAATGAATAACTTTGTATTATTTTCATGTTTCATTTATTTAAATCCCATTATATACAATAGAAAATGTTTACAAAACAATAAATATGATATATATGAATTAGGAAAAATCACAATACATGATATAAGTCAGTTACAAATGAAAGAAAAGAAAATCATAAAACAGTAGGTACATGATAGAGTGGAAAAATCAAATAGTATCAATAATTCAAAGAGTGTCAATATCTGCTGTGAACTGAACCATCCAATGCATTGTATGTTAAAACTGTTTCATGCAAAATTAATGCATATAATCTAGTGTTGTCTGGAAAGTTGGTCTTCCTCGTCTCAAACTTTATTTTTATAGCAATAGTTGTTGATTTTGTTGCATTCGGTTGATGGGAACAATCGATGACGAATATTGGATTCTCTCTAAATTGTCCAATGTCCATCAGAGGTTCACTCGTATCTTTATCATAATAACTTCGCTGGAAACTCTCAAAAGGTTAATACGCAGGACCATCAAGTTTTTTATCGAAAATCAAATTCCAACGCTTATATGGATGAACTTCAGAATTCAAGTATACTCGAATACTATTGATATCAGCAGTTTTGAATTTTGTAATATCCTACTACCACATCTTCAGATGTGGTAGTACTTTGGAATGCGATGATGACAAAAGGGGGAGTTTTCAGAGCGTTAGTTGTTTTGATGGCACATACGTCTGAAGAAGTCCCACGTAATGATGGTATTTCATAGAGGTCCCACATACGATAAGCCAACTTGATTTTGGCATTCAGACCGCTTTTGTTTATTCTACTCAAAAGTTTGAGCTTGTGTTAATCATCTGATACAATATGTCTTATTTTCCATTCGATATTATTCATTTCCAAATCAGCATCAACCTCACCTATATATGAGCTTTTGAGTGATCGAGCGATAATTAAAATCAACTTCTGTTTAGCATTCAAGATACTTTTGTTATAATCTTCAGCAAAACCCATCAAATATTTCAGTGGTAGTTTTCCACTAAAAACATGACTGTTTGTATCCAAAATATTTTGTTTCAATTGTGAAAGTCTCCAACCAGATGTCAATAATGTGTTAGCATGTGATTGTCCAAATGATATCATGGTTTTCATTGTAGATGTTATCCCAGGTTTTCTAACAACAGCCACTTGTTCACCACTCATTTCGTAACGGATTTGATCAAAGAGAAATACAATTGCATTAGTCGAGAGATAGCATGTTTTCGTTACATCTTTGGGGGTGAATTTACCTTCTATGTGAATGAAGCTCTCGGCAATATCTAGAATAACATATTGATTATTGATTGCAATTCTAATTTTATTCGAAATTCTGAATAACGGAGATCCATAGGGCTTATATGTGTGCTCATGTAAACTTATGAGAGAATGATCGAGCACTGGTTCATCGAATATATTCAATTTCCACTGTTTGTTTCGAGCACCATTGTTATTTTCTCACTTACAATCCAATCAATTTCAAAAATTTAGGATCACCCTCAGACAGAGCGTTATGTTCTAACTGTTTAGCATACACTTGTGAAATGAGTTTTTTTATGCACACTTTTCTTTTTATGCACACTTTTCTTTTCGATAGTGTAGCTCGTTTTGGTTTGGGATTGTTCAATACGATTCTGTCTATTGTAAATGAAACCCATAACACTAGTTATTCGATTTTCTTCAATTCCAAAATAATGAAAATCTCTTCTTCACTTCCAAAATCGATAAGGTTATTTTTCCATCCAAAATACGCACTGTGATGTTACGAATCAATTGACGACCTTCTGGACTGACAGGCATATATATAATACTGTGTGGTTTTTTAGTAAGATTGTATCCAGGTTCAACATCAATATCGAATGAGAAAAGAATGTGGGATTCTTCACCATTTATATATGAACCAGATATTATATTGCAATCTAAGCGGATGAGTCTCACAGTTGTAATGTTTACTGGTAATGAGGATTCATGTATCTGATCTGGTGGAAATATGCCATGAGCGAACCCCATCATTTCTGCTATAGAATTTGGATGTGTCAGATCGATTTCATATTTGGATCGCATTTCACATTTGAATGTATTATTATTGGCGTGTAGATAGAAAATATAATTTGCAACGATATCAATTGTTTTTTTATCATGAAACAATATGGACATGATATGTTTCTGTATGACGACATTGATCTCTTCTATTTCATAAGTACCACATGGAGTTTCAATTGTGAACTTTTGGAGTATTGATGAGTTGTCATTACTGGTTCTGAAACTCACTGAATTATTAGCTTCAGTTATAATGTTGATTGTATTGCATCCAAAAATGTTTTAATCCATAACGGCTCTTCCTATCCAATTCAACTGGTGGAAAAAAATCCGCACTCAAGACACTTGTCCCGACAGCTTGTAGCTCGAACATTCGTGACATGACTGATGAATATTTTGTAACACATTTCAATTTATTGCTGCGCACAGCAACGGCACAATTGAGACAATTTACACTTATTCGAAGGTGTCGCATTGTAATAAATATGATTTTTATTGATACCGATATTCACATCCTCTATATTACAAATACAACACATATTTTCGAGGTATAGGACCATCATTAACATCCGAATCTAAATTTCCATCGAGGTGGTGTTCATAACAATATCTATGTTTCATTATATCGATGTCATCTTGTATATGTTTGGGAAACTGTGCCCAAACATATGCAATATTTGATTTGAAAGGGTTATATTTTTAGGAGTGATTAATTTTTTGGGAAAGAAACTTTTTGGCTATTTCACAAGTGTGTATTTTCTATAATGTTATCCAATTTGGTACTGGAGAGCCTTAGGGCAAGTGTCTTGAGGCGAAACACGTGTATACCAGTTAGGGTGACAGTGTTCCATGTGAGTAAAATTCATTACCATTCATTCAAAGTAGAACTCATGTGAATGATATCTGATTCTTATTCCTCCACGAATGTTCGATATACAAAATGAATAGAGAAAAGTATCTTCTGTATAATTCAGTGTTCATATAGAAGTATTTGTTTCGAAAGAATTTTTTCTTTCGTGTAATTCAATGTTTATATGAAAGTAGCTGTTTCAGGAGGACTTTCTTTCAGTTTGTGTCTGAAAGTTACTTCTTTGCATGATCTACACATCCATGTATAGAGTTACTTATTTTCAAATTCATTTTCAAATTGATTAATCCTTCCTTTCTTTGGAAGATTCTCTCATCCATTTTTTTGTACCAGATGGAGTAGTAGAAAGCCAAAAACTTTCTTTCCCAAAAAATATGCAATATCATGTGCAACACATGCAAGTATCACTTCCTTGGGCATATTTGCAAGCCCCACTTTATCCATTTTTTTCAAAGAACCATATTTAGAAAACAGTCTTAGTGAAAACGCCATTTCCTTGATAGCCTCCCGGTCCAGTTTTGGTGTTGTATCCATTTTTATTTGGAAAATTATTCATAGAGAAACTGTAAGCACAAGTGATCACTGTGTATTAAGTTTCTGTTGACGATCATAGTTATATTTGATTTTTACATCCGAATATTCTCGAAAGAATCGAGTCAATTCCAATAGTGGGGATAGATCTCCAAAACTATCGAAATATGCGACTGCTTTTCCGCATTTTTTATATACCAACCAATGTGTTCCTGGTCCACTTATTCCATCTAAATTAACAATAGCTGTCGCGTTTTGTCTTGGACCTGAAGATGGTAATCTGTCACGCATAAAAACACCACGAAAATGTGAAATTTTCATTTTTCGTGCATAATAACTGAGATCGAGATCGGTGAGAGTCCTCTGAAGTAGAGGTTCAATTAGTTTTAGTTTTGTTTGCGGCGGATTTTCTTCTTTCCACCGGCAGTTTTGAGGTATTTACGTGCCGCCTGCAATGCCACAGTGATAGCTTTTTTGCTATTATTCGTCACAAATTGATCCCCACCAGCTTTCTTCAATACATTTCGCACTTTATGGACTATCCCAGCACCAAATGCAACTTTTCTATTTTTATTTTTCTTCGTTTGTTTCCTCTTACTTTTTTCTTATTGCTGCTACAACTCATGCCCATATGTCTTTTTGTTTTCATAATGTTGGTGACAAGTAATGCAACTGTTTTTTCCCAATACTCGCTTCCTTCGATTTGACCCTATCCCAAGCGCTGTATTCAAGTTCTTTGTCGGCTAAATGTCTTGCTGCAAGATCGGATGGATGCTTGGAATATTGAATATTGTGTTTTTTGCATTAAATATCTAATTTATTGATTCCAGGACCGTTGCAAGTTAAACGTTGTTTCAGTTTTGTACCCGGTCCACAGTATTGATAACTTCCGGGTAGACGTAATTTGAAAGAAAGTTTATTTAATAAATCATTAACAAAACCACAACCTCTTTTAATTTCACGATCACTTTCAATACGTCCGTATCGTTTGATGGTACAAATTGAAATGAATAAGCTAATAACATTTATATAGTCTCCAACCACGGTACGATGCGCATTGTAAAACAGAAAAAAAAGTTTGCTGTAGATAATCTAGATGAGAAATTCGGGTGTGGATTAAATGGACAAAGGATATTCAGATATGGTCCACTACTTCCATCATCAGTTCGAGGACTCATTATAGGACCTTCAAATTGGGGAAAGACGAATGCAATGACATCGCTTTTAACACATCCACAAGGACTGAGATTCAGAAATGTGTATCTATTTTCGAAATCACTCAATCAACCTAATTATCAGTACTTGCGAAATGTTTTGGAACCTATAAAAGGATTTAGTTTTTATACATTCAGCAATAATGCAGAAATAGTGGAACCCTCCGATGCTAAGCCTAATTCTGTTTTCATTTTAGATGATGTGATATGTGAAAAGCAGGACATTATTATATCATATTTGTGTATGGGACGTCATAAGGATGTTGATTGTTTTTATCTCGCACAGACATATTCACGGGTACCCAGACAATTAGTGCGTAACAATACCAATTTCATCATAATGTTCAAACAAGATGAGACGAATTTACACCATATTTATTCAGATCATGTATCATTCAAACAATTGATGTGTGTTAAATGCTGGGAGGACCAATATGGATTTCTAGTCATTGATAAGGACAGAAAAATAGATGAAGGTAGATATCGCAAGGGATTCAATAGTTTTATATATCCATGATCTTGTTTTTCAAACTTATTCGATCACTGAATATCGTAGAGGTCACTTCATCAGCGAATTGAGCTATAATTTAAAAAGAGCATTATGAATACGAAAAATGATTCTGAAAATAAAAACAGTGAAATAAATTTGAAACACCAACTAGTAGCGACAACAGAAGCTGTCAGGCAGAAATTCAACTCTATAAAGAATGATAATATTGAAAATCGTACGACACTTGAAAAATTGTATGAGCCCATAACGAAACCATTTAATGTTTTATCATCAAACGCTACTTCGAAATCGTCAATGTTATCGTCAAACCATGGAAATGTTCAATCTACTTCAAATTAGCCCATGAGTACTCCAATAGGAAGAAAACAATCTTTTGGTAGTGTATCATCTGTGAATAGTGACACGAGCACACTTCAAGACGATATGAGAACAAGTCTATTCGAAACACCATCGTTCCACATCGATTCCTCGGATCATGACTCCTCACCTAATATGAATGAAAGTCGTGAAGATGTTTTGGCGAAACATTTGAATAATGTAAAATCTAGAAATCCAGCATATGATGGAACATTTGGTGTACGTATGGATCCTATTACACAAAAGCTGAAAATGGAAAGTCTAGTGGTATATTTCAAAGATGGAAACATTTCATTTTGAGATGCTAATAAAGTGAAAAAATATGAATTCGCAGGTAGTCCAGACTTGTATGATATGATTTTTTTTTTAAATCACAAGATGTTGATAATGAAGAAATTCGTTAAGTATATTCCAAAATATTGAAAATAACGAATGCTCCATATAAACAATATCATCTGAAGAATGGTTTCAAAAACACAAATTCTAAAATATTTCGTGAAGTTATCAAACCTCTATTAGACTCACGACAATATCCAATAAAAAGTAGAAGTAAAATTGGTGGAGCATTCAAACGAAAGAAAATGGAGAAAACATATAATTCTCAACCTGTGAATTATATGTACTGGAATTCACCGAAAGAGTTAGTTGCTCGCCTACGACTATTGGTAGCTTCAAAGTCAGCTGGACATACTGGACATGACAATGAAATAATTTCAATAATTGAAGAATTACGTGAAGGAGGTATAATATATTAATATATCCACAAGTAATGATCACTGTCACATTATCTTTCAATGTAGTAACATTATCACCTTTTCTTATTATTCATATTGAAATGAAATGACTGATGAAATAAGTGATTTCAAACGACAATTCATCAATGAATTACATAGACCTACAAGAATAACCACCATCAAAGGTTTTGCAGATCTATGGCAAATAGATCTAGCTGAACTACAACTTTATGCAAAAAGTAATAAAGAATATCGATATATACTTATAGTGTACTGTAGCAGTTAAAGATAAAACAAGTAGTACAATAACTAATGCAATGAAATATGTACTGAAGGAAGCCAAATTCTCCCCAATCATATACAAAGCGATCAAGGGAAAGAATTTTTTAATAGAAGCTTTTCATCTCTCATGCGACAATATAATATCAATCATTATTCAACATTTAGCACAAAGAAGGCAGCTATAGCAGAAAGAGTGATTCGTAAAATAAAGGTATGGCTCTACAAGGAAATTTCGATGAGAGGTCACCACAAATGGCTTGATAGTCTTCCAATTATAACTAGTAGAAATAACAATATAGTTCATCGTACAATAGGTATGGCACCCATCAATGTTGATTCAACAACAAAATTGAAATTCAAAGGTATTAATGGAATTGGAGGAGAAAAAAGTGAACCCAAATTCCAATTGAATGATATTGGACGTATAAGGAAGTACAAAAATATTTTTGAAAATTCTTACACTGCGAACTTTACCAGCTCTTCAAGATTGTTAAAATTGATAAAACCACCCCAACGACCTATAATCTTGAAGATATGAATGAACAATTAGAGGATGTTTTTATGAAGAAGAGTTATTACGAACCGAGAATCCTGACGCATATCTAATTGAAACGTATATCTAAAAGTGAAAATAAAGTATATGTAAAGTGGTTAAGCCTTCCTAGTGAACAAAATTCTTGGATTGATGAATCAAATATGGTTTAAATGTATCTACTATTGTATTTATGAATAAAGTAATGTTGAAGTTCGTAATTGTTTTCATTTCAATTATAAGTATGTGAATTGAAAAATATTGCAGCGGTAAACGTTGCCCCAGCCGTTCGCAACGTTCTGTGTATACCAAACCAAATTAATTGTATACTCCATTCCCGCCAAATATCTTTCACTGATAAAGCCGTCTCATAAAGTTGAGTTGACTCCTCAAGCTCTGCCTGAGCTTGCATTCTCGAACGTTCATTGAATTGATTATCTTCAACAATTTTTGAACGGAGTTCATCTGCATCTTCACACATTTTAGCCAATTAAACCTTCGTTAATGTAATCTTGACATCTAATGCTTTGAAGAGTTTCCTCATTAACATTAATAGCTCACTCACCTTTTTCAAGTTCAGCAATAGCCATCTGGGCTTTTACAAAGCGGCATTTGCTTTCTTTTTCATTTCTCCAAATCGATGTTGTGGACTGAAAAAAGATAGCGATTAAGCTTTCAAATTACCCTTCATTCCTTTAGGTGCACCTTCAGGCTTCCTCTTCGATCTGTCACTTTTCGTTGTGGGTTTTTTCTGTCGCACAACACTATTGGATTGTTTCTTTTCTTTGAAGTCAGTGACAATCGATAAAGATGCATTAGTAACCTTCCTCTTGATTGTTCTAGATTTCCTATCAACCCCAAGAGAAAGTGTGTTTGAGTGGTGATAATTGCGAAACGATTGGATTTTCAATAACAATTTGCTCATTTGGTTCCGGCACATCTGCAAAGTTAACGAAGTCGTTAATATCAAAATCATTTATCGAATCTTGACTAGATAAATGTAATACTGGAATATTTTCAGAATCAGTTCAACAAGTGGTGAACTATCTTCAGTAATCAATAGCGGCATAGAGCTCATGATAATGATTATTTAGGTCTGAGGAATGATATGTGATAGCAATAGAATGTGAATATAAAAGGTGATGATGTTACTGATACCTCACATTTTATAGAAGAAAATAAACTAGCGCATGCGCTATTTCATGAACTGGCACATGCGCTCTTCCACTAAACTAGTCACGTATGTGACAATCTTTGTCATTTAAGAGGAACACTTTGTGTTGCATGCATTTTCAAATGTGAGGAAATAATACAAATAAATTCAAAATATATATATTCATTAATAATTGAGGACAATAACGATAATAAAAATAAAAAAATGTCAATATGTCTCTGTTGACATATCAACATATAGACATATTGATAAAAATGAATTCTTCTTTTCACATAAATCCCAAGTACTTCTACATGTAGTGCATACATGATTCCAACAATTCATAGAATATGTATCATAACGCAGCGGAGCTGGAACGGCAGCACAGGTACCACAAATATTTCTACAAATACCTATATTATTCAATATTATAGGTTCGGAACACTTCAGGCATTGTAAGTTCTGTTACAGATTTGGTTCGCTTCGGTAGATGAGATGGAGGCGATAGTTGAATCCGTGAGACACAATCACTACACATACCAGTACATGGATTAATTGCTTCCTTAGGTCTACTTATTTGGCAAAAGTAGCACACAATAGCCCCTGCAATCATCATTGGGTAGACACACATTTCTGGTTTTTCATTCCACTCTTTTGGAAACGGCATTTTACTAATTCGATTAGAAATATCAAGAGATGACTTATTGAAACTCTGACTGCTCTCTTCTATACCGACATTCTCTATTTATACAAATTAACATCATGTGGAAGTATAGTGGGATAACTTCTCCTTCTCTTCCACTCATAACGAGTCAAGTGATAAGTGGAAGTCGTACCACCACCACTACCTATACCTATACAATTATATAGATCGACTTGCGATCATGAAGTTCATTCATTCACTCTGCAACTGTCAGAAAACATCAAGATGAATACTCAAAAAATAGTTGCTGCATTAAACAGAATATCTGCTATTGATGCATATAATTGGATAGACGAGTCAGATGATGAGGATGCCAGCATTCAGCTAGAGGAAATGATAGTTGAAGAAGGTGTTGGAGTCGATGAAGAGGAGATTGACCTTGGAGTCAACGAAGCTGAAAATGAGGCTAATGAAAACGAGGCTAATGAGAGCGATAAAGATGATGACATGGTCAATGAGTTGGTCGTGGATGTGAAGGCGATGATGAAGGGGTTATAGCTGATTCATCTGAAGGTGATGGTGCTTTGAGAATCGGACACGTTAGAAGATCCCATGGATTTATATTGCGTGATGGACGCGCATGTGCAGATCCGAACGACTGATGGCAACATCATCAAAAAGTCATGTTGGTGTTGTTTTCGATTTCATTCGAAACGGAACAATAACGGCGGCTGGTATCAACATGTAAACATCCATGATATGGTCTCTATGATGCAGCTGAGTCAGTATTGGTGTGAGGCATGTGAATGACCGCTCACAAATTCACGCATGCATGCATGCTGTCAAACCTGTGACAGAATAATCGTGGACCTATTGGTCAAAAAAAAACAACAGCCCTTTTCAGGGCTACATTATTCACACAAACAGTAGTTGTAGTAGTATTCACAGATTATGTGACAAATGACTACTTTGACTAATAAAAAAGTCCATGTTGGAAATTTGTTAGTCTTTGAATATCTGTGCATTATATGACAAATTACTACATTGACTGAAAAGTCAAAGTTTGGAATTTGCTAGTCATTGAATATCTGTGCATACGATGAGTACTACTTTAACTGAAAGTGGGAGTTGGCAATTTGTCAATCATTAAACGTATATGCATAAAATGATGAGTACTACAGAGTGGATGATGGTACTTTTACTAGCATTTGTTTGAGACTATAATGTTAACCTAATGTTGACAATGGTATGACCTTGTTTCTGTTTTAAAGTATAATGATAGCTCTGAAAAAAGCTGTTTTTGTTTCAGTCTTTAATTGTAGCACTGGAAAGGGCTATTTTTTTATTATTCCATGCAATGGAATGGACGTAACGCTCCTCATCATCATCAGAAACAATAATGATGGTGTCGTTATCTGAATCATCTGAATCAGATGATATACTAATGATATCGTCCTCATAATCATCTGAATCAGATGGTATACTAATGATGTCATCCTCATCATCAGATGATATACTAATGACATCGTCTGCATAATCATCTTGATTGTCTAAGTCGTCAACAGCCATCTCAAACTCTGCATCTACTTCCTCTTGCATACCTTGTTCTATACGTTCAGGGAAATCATCAGGAAGATCATAGATGCGCTGCAGAAATTAAGCGAAGGTTGTACTGAAATGATCAGACGTTGAATCTATTTCATGTACTTGGATGGGTTCTGTACTCGACATTGTGGAAGAATGATGTAGAACTGGGATTGATGCTATATTTATATTGGAATAAATGAAATGGAGGGGTGAAGTGTAAATGTAGAACAATTCAGTGTTTGAAATTCGAAAACTCCAAGAATGACGATCTTCATGAAACTCTGAGTGATTATTATGAGAAACTCTGAGTGATTATTATGAACAAAAAAAGCTAATAAGGGAGAGGGAGGAAGATATTGCCCCAGTCTCGCAGTGCCTCGTGCACACCAACCAAAAAGTGTGTACTCCGTTGGAGGAAAAAAAAGGAAAGGGTGGAAGAAACGAAGAAGAAACGATCACATATCGTCTTTCGAATTGAGGACTTCATCATCAATCAGGATGGGGGATGGTGGAGGACTATTTCCGATGAGGATTGGAGATGGTTGAGATCTATCCTTGAATTCCTCGGACTCATCGTCAGTGTCATCATCATCGCTATCTCCGGATGATAGGTTATCATTATCAGAATCCCATTCAGAACCCCGCCAATCGTTAAGGTCCGGATATTCGTTGTCTGATAGGTCCGCTTTATCACTGCCGATAACAAATTGCACCTGCAATCGATAATCCGATGGTATGCCATTGTCATTCGCCATCCTATGAGGTGAACGACACGCTGCTGGATCGACGCATAGTGAGGTGTCTGATGCTCCTAGAGGTTGTATGGTTTGCTAGTTGAGTCAGGTTGCATGTTGGAGGTGGCTGATGAACTGAATATTCCAACAGATAATTCCTACTTTTATACTTTTAAAAGGGAGTGGGGGAGGAGTGGGGATTATGTGGGAATGAATTTCAAAATGACATAAGCTATATTCAATGAAAGAGATAATTGATTGGATAAAATACAATATGAATTATACTTATTGATTTAATTGTGAAACATGTCATTTTTTTTATTTTCTTCGCAAAAAATTATTTACAAGTGATTAGAGAACACAAAAATTGATGTGAGGTATTTGTCTAG
Organism: Leptinotarsa decemlineata; assembly: GCF_025532065.1. Taxonomy (NCBI): domain Eukaryota; kingdom Metazoa; phylum Arthropoda; class Insecta; order Coleoptera; family Chrysomelidae; genus Leptinotarsa; species Leptinotarsa decemlineata. Next base: position 23,926,772 of record NW_027412532.1, read on the forward strand.
AAGAGCTTGGAATTGAAATAAATAAAAAAATTAAATAATTATAAGACGAAGTGAAGAAAAATGCTCCAACCATCGCATTGTTCAATGTGTACCAAACCAAAATAATGTACACCTTTTATTTCAGTTCTTTGTTTTTCTACAATTACAAATATAAACTTAAAACTTCCATGATTAAATATTCCTAACTAACCTAAAACTAATCTTATATTTACACTGAATTTATACTGAATCTACAATTATGGACACTGAAAAGTGTCCATAATTGTCACTAATTTTTTGTACTGCTCTATCGAAGAGGTCTCTGCTTTACACCTTTCCTGCAGAGATGCATAATTCCGATCTATTTCGTCCATTTCTTTTTCTAATTGTCTCCGTCGGTTAACCATTTCAGCCTTTTGCCGGTTCATGGTAACCAACGCGGCCTCACTAGATCGAGAAGCTTGTTGTGCTTCCCTACACCTTTGTAGGAAAGTTTTCAACCTTCCACTATCCTCTTCGATAGACTGTCGCACTGGCACTTGCGGCACCAACACTTCAGGATTCGCTGGTGTTGCTGGCAGCGACGAAAGCGGCACCGCTAACGGGGTCGATACGATGGTGTCCTCCGAAGAAGGCGCCCTCGGTTTTTCCACTACTGCTGCGGGCGGCGTGGAGGGTCTCAAGCTTTTACGAGCAGTCGTCCAACTACCTGCAGAAGGATTAGTCTTATGCAAGCAACTCTGTACTTTTCATACGACTAGACTTAGCTGCAGGTTTTCGACAGACCTTTTTAACAACCCTGTCCTCCTCCTCGAATGAGTCAGGGCTGAGAGATCGACCCTTACCGCTCGAAGTTGCTGTAGGTTGATGAATGACCTTCTTCACAACCCTGTCCGCTTGGAATAACTCAGGGCTGAAAGAGCGCCCCCTACCGCTCGACATCGCTGCCTTCTCCTCGACCACCGGCATGATTGATGCCACAGCATTATTGATTTCTGTGTGTTGGATGCCATTCTGATAATGTAAAATAATACAAAGTTAGTTGATATAGGAAAAAATAATATTGTCAAACTTACTCAAAATTCTGCTTCTTCACTGCACTGGTGGCGTGCACGCGCAAGTGTTGGGAGTCGAGGGTGGGGTGGTGGGCGGGGCTTCAAAGCGGTAGCAGGGCTTCGGGGCAGTGGGCGGGGTCTCTGAAAAGTAGGTGGTGACGGGCGTGGCCTGTTAGCCCCCCCCAGTGTATGCATGACCTAACCTAACCTAATATATCCTAACCTAACGTATGTATGGACCTAACCTAACGTATGTATGAACCTAACCTAACCTAACATAATATAACCTAACATAATGTAACCTAACCTAACCTAATCTATCCTAACCTAACGTATGCATGAACCTACCTAACGTATGTATGAGAACTAACCTAACATGTGTATAAACCTAACCCTAAAATAATGTAATCTAACCTAACCTACCAAAATGCGGGAAAACGCGCGCAGAATACATTCACCATTTTGTTTCAATTAATACGTCATCTGTTGGTTTTGGTTTTGGATCTAATATTCTAACATTTGGATTAATGTCCAGTCCTGGATATCCCAGTCCATCTGATGACTTGAGTTTATGTTTTTTCTCCAAAACTACAACTCTCTGTTCCGAAGCGTCATATTTTCCTCATTGTAGACGCTGTTATGTCAGACATTTTCATTTCTACATCGCTTTTTAAGATTATCATATTTACGAGCCAAAGTTATTCGAGCCTCTGCAATTTTATCATCGAATGCTTGACGTGCATCGCGAGCAACATTACCAATTGTCGATTGTATTGCAGCTTGTAGGGCCAGAAGTATGACCTCTTTTGTTCCATTAATTTCCCCTCAAGATATGATACAGTTACACGATCACTCTTGTCAATTGGTTCGCTTGTATTTTTCAATATTTTTCTCTGCATGTCATAATGACCATCTTTTGTTAATTTAAATCCATTCTCGCGAGGACTTCGAATGACATTACCACCCCATTTTCTTTTTCTACCAAACTTATCTATCGTTTTAGACATTGTGCACCTACGATGATTCTTTCCAAACTGATATTTCTTTCATTTACATTATGCCATATACTTTGCAGTAATTGGTTAGGAAAAATATAAGTAAAACAAAATAACATTTTTTATCATTTTTATATTCATCAAAGTACTTTGGCAAAACTAATACTTCAATGTAAAAAAATCACAATGAAATAATCACAAATAATGAATGTTCCGGTTTGAAGGAAAAAGCAACAACACTTCGAATGATAATTCAGTTATTCATCTCAACAGTCAACAAATTAATTAGTTGGTCTAAGGCGTTCTCTTGAGAAAAAGAATGAACGATTTCAGACATCCAACGAACGTTGTCATTAGGATCATTTCGATAAAACTCTATATCGCTATGACCCTTGGAAGAGTTCGAGTGGTATTCGGAATGATGAATCTTTTGTCGTCGTGATATGATAATGCGACTTTATTTTTCAATTCAGTGTAAATATCATGCAATACGCTTCTGACTGAGTTCATCTTCCTGAATATCATACCTCCTTCTACGATGATTTTTTCATAGTCTTCACATGTCAATTCATTCTTTATAACAGATCGTTTGACGCCTTTGGCCTTCTTCAGTTCACCATCAACAGATTTCACATAATATGCTTTAGCACCTGTACCGTAAAATCTGATTATTTGATCATTCGGGAATTCATCCTTGAAATTACCCAGAACTGACTTTGTTACTGGAATATTAAATTGGTTTCCTATTTTATAATTAGATGTATCGACTTTATTTATATTATTTTTGATAAATTCATAGAAATTGTCTGTATTTACTTTGAGAATAAGGGAGTCGGTTTCAGTGTAGAGTTAGGACGCATCTTCTCCAAACTGTTGTTCGATGCATCCATAGAAAAAATGATACATAACTGTTTTGGATAATTCCAGAATGGAAAATCCCAAATACAGTGGTTTATCATAATGAATTTAGCCAATTGAATGGCAACAAATTTTCTGTAAAAATGGAGCATTTTTTAAAATTTGGTCGCGATATGAGACAACTAGCACCTATAGTTTTTTATATTTTCCCAATGTGTAATGAGTCTAACATCAATTCTATTGTCTACGTTTTCCATTTGTTTTTCCATAGACTGCATTATTCATTAGTTTGTAGAAATCTTTTCAGATTTGTTATTAGACCGATTACGCAAGTTATGGAACGACCGTTTCCACGGATTGCTGCTCTCACGGAAACATGATCTGCTGACAGCGGTTTTCCAAGAAATCCTCATCTGGACTTGCGAGGCGACGTTGATCATTTTAATGTTAATTTTTATTCATTCTATTTGTAACTCTGATAGAGAAAGTCGTTTTCAATTGTACATTTATAAATAAATATTTTTTTAAAACACAATTGTCCGTTCAAAGTATTTAACTGGCGCAATCGGTAGGATTTGTGCAGTGCGTTAAGAGTAATTTTTCGCGACTTGAAGTGTCTACTTCTTAAGCACAAATCCGAAAATCGTGATCCATCGAGGATTGTACCGGACGGACCAAGAAACGACCCTACTTCTGGAGGCTACAAAGAATCATTGGAGGAGGAACTGGAGACTACAAGATTTTGGACCACCAAAATAACTGTAAGTGCCAAATTTCCTTTTCGCCTTTACTGAACCCTCTGCATAAGGATTTCGGTGAAGATAATTTAGGGCAGTTCATTGCGAACAAAATCGGCGTCTATACTAGACGAGTAATTTAAGAAGAAAAAAAATCAATTTTGTGAATTTTTGTTAAGAAATTTCAATAAATTCCAATCTGAAGTCAATAATACAGAATTATTGATTGAATATTGATTCATGAACGAACTTGACGATATTTTGAATACCCTAGGTAATTTATCAGTACAAGAAAATTCAGTAGTTAGCGGAAGTAATTCTGAACCTGAACTACTATTACCAATAATAACAATGGCTTCACCACAGCAACAAAATGTTCAAATGAACTGGGATCTTTTCAAGTCTCGACTTAATAACCTGAAACCTTTCGATGGTGACAGTAACGCACTTAATAAAATTTATTGATAGGTGCGATTCATTGATTAATACCTATGAAACATTCAACGATGCATCTTTGAACGAACATGTCTTTGAATGCATCCAGGAAAAATTGATCGGGAAAGCAGAATACATGGTTGGAAATCGATCAGAACTCAATACTTGGGAAAGTTTGAAAAATGCTCTGAAACAGTGTTTTTCTGACCGTAGGAATATAGATTGTCTCGTTCTGGAACTAACGAGGAGTCGACCTCACAAAGGTGAAGACTTACTCAGTTTCGGAAGTAGCGTGGTACAGAGAATCAGTAATGATTCTAATTTGAGTAGTGAACAGAAACTTTGTCAAATAACACATTATGATAAGGTTGCACTTGGTACATTCATTGCTGGATGTACAGGTATTCTCAGAAATAATTTACATCTTAATAACCCAAATTCTCTTGAAGACGCAATGGCGTATGTGAACGAATACGAAAATTTTGAAAAGTTATATGACACCGCCAAGATAACTATAGAAAACCAAATTCAATACTAATACCAACAGACATAACCATATGACCAATGTCCCAACGAACACCACCGTTCAACAAACAATACCAAATCAATCACAGAGACAATTCAATTATCCCAACACCAATTTTTCGAACCCAAACTTCTCTCCGAGACACATTTGGCCCAATCACCAATAAATGTCCAACCCAGGCAACTATCGACCCGAAAATATCCTACTAATTGTCAAACCCAAATCATTCCTCCAAAAGAAAAAGAAGAAAATTCTGATTCAGAAACTGTTCACACTTCACTTGAGGACCCTATATGTAATATTCCCATTTCAGAGCGGGCTATAAATACATATAAAAACCAGGTAATTATCACACTTGGGAATATAGAAAAATTGAAGTGCAAGATCGAAAAAGTTTTTGAGGTCACACTACCGAGAAAAAACATCAAAGATAACATCGTCAAATTACTCAAAGAATACATTGATCCAAAACAAACGTACGCACTTCACTTTAAGGACCCTTCATTGCAAAGACTTTTTAGCAATACGATACAATATCTTTTCAAAAATTCCTCTTTCAAAATTGTCGAATGTCCCACATTCCTTACTGATGTAGAAACATCAAATGACCAAGAGGAAAAACTTCAACTTCACCATACGAAAAAAACGTGTCACAGAGGTATCAATGAAATGAAACAATCTCTGAGTTCACGTTTTTATTGGCCTAAAATGATTGATGATATCCAAAATTTTGTCAATAACTGCGGAATATGTCAAAAGAATAAATATGATCGAAATCCCCCAATCATAAAATTCAATCTCACTCCCTACCACTTCAAAACCATTCGAACATATTCATATCGATACATTCACGATATCGAACGAAAGTTTTACTACAATTATCGATTCCTTTTCTCGATATGGACAAGCATACCCTTAAAGAGCCCTTACCGGTGTCCTAATTCTCGAAAAACCTTCTCAATTTCATTTCTCATCATGGATTACCGCTAAAAATTACCACTGACTCTGGTACTGAGTTCAAAAATAAAGAACTAGAAAAATTTTGTAAATTATATCGAATAGAACTTCATTATACAACTCCCAAAATTAGCAATTCCAATTCCCCTGTGGAGAGGTTTCACTCGACCTTGATTAAACATTATCGATGCTTGAGAGAGGAAAACAAGAATCTTTCCCCTGAGCAATTAATGAAACGTGCCCTCCTAGGATACAATTACTCAATTCATTGTATCACAAATTTACCCTGTTCGAAGTAGTGAAAGGTCACATCAATAATACGAATCCATTCGATCTCAGTGATCATATCATTATTTCAGAATACGTTCAAGCCCATAAAGACACTACCCAAAAATTGTACCAATCTATACAACAGACAAACCAACAAACCAAAGAAAAATGTATAGAAAAGAGAAATGAAAACCGAGATGAACCCCCTGATTTTTCTGATCAACAAGTAGCATATATCAGGACCAAAGCACGACAAAAAGACCGACCCAAATTCAATAAGACTAAAATACTCAAGGAAACAAAAATAAAGTTAAAAACCAACAAAGGAACCTGTCACAAAAATATTGCCCGAAAGCCCATGACTAACAAAAAAACTTTGTTACAGGGAACTGACGAAAATGAGGTTACCAATCCTGACCCTAATATTTCACGTACTTCAAGTACTATGTGACGAAGACATTCAAATCAATACCATTCATAACCCCATTCTTCCCATACAATTAGGCAACGCCAAAATTATCTATAGTAAACATACATTTCTTCACTACATCGATTTGAGTCCAATTATCAATCAATTAAATAACTTGAAAATATATTTCAATATAATCAAAAATAATTTCAATAAGGAAAATGTTACCAATCCAATTTCCGACCATGGTCTATCCGAAAATATGCTTCAGAGAACTGAATATCTCATTCAAACAACTCAGACAAAACTGGACAACCTTCAACCACATATTCTTGTTAAACGTGGTATGATCAATGGAATCGGCAAAATCAATAAATGGCTTTTCGGAACACTTGACGCTGATGACGGAAAGCGTTACGATCAAACCATTGCAATATTGGAAAAAAATCAAGGAAATATCATTCACGAATCGAATCTTCAAACCTCTCTATCAAAACAATTAATCAATCATTATAATCGAACCATTCGAACGCTCAATTCAAATCAAGAAGCGATCGAAAACAGCTGGAAAACATTCCAGTTTGCCATTCAAAAAACCATTGTCGATCTCAAAAATTATATCAGTTTTCAAGGTGTACTTTCTCAGATCATTTTGGACTGCCAAAATATCATAACATTCATTGATAACCTAGAAGACGCAATTACCTTGCAAAATTGAATGCTTTGCATAATTCAATTATATCCAGTTCAGATCTGGAAGAAATGATAGAATACTTGAGTCAAATTTACGATGAAAGCGAAATTCCAAATTTCGAAAATATTTTGTCATACTATCAATTCTTTGGCACACAAGTTACATTTTCGAACACGAAATTGATTTTCTCAATTCATGTTCCAATTATCAGAAACGAAATTTTTATGTTTTATCACCTGTACCCCATCATCCAAAACCACCATATTTTTGTCCTCAAATATCCCTATTTGGCACGAGCAGCTTCGAAAAATCAATTCGAATCAAACCTGTGTCCATTATTGGAGGAAACATATTTCTGTATCGAAGACTACTACCCACAGGACCGGTGCACAACCCAGCTGATTGAAGGCAATATCACAACAAATTGCCAACCCATTCCAATCAACGTAGGCGAATCCATAGCCGAACAAATCACCCAAGAGGTGTTCATCCCCGTACGAGAAGAAAGAATTTTCTCAAAGTGCAGAGCTGATCGATATATCGAAGTTAACATCCCCACACTCGTCAAAATACCCAAATCATGTGAAATCCGAATAACCCACAAGACGTTTTTCAACAACATGAAAATTCAAAAAGGAAAACCTCTGATTCTGCCAAAAATCCAAATCAACAATATGGAAACCCCGAAAGGCTACGAGACGCAAAACTTCTCCAAACTCAACTTAAACGAAATGTACGAGCTTCACAACTTGGCAGGACAGTTGTCAACAGTGAAAAATATCGACGTAGTCGATAACACCAACAACACGTTGATCTTCGGAATCATCTTCGGATCAATCATACTGATACTGATTCTGATCGTACTGATCAGAAAGAAGATCATACCCAAATGGCTTCGCTCTAGGAAGACGAAAAAGGACGATAATACCCCGGAAATCGAAATGGTTCCTTTCAAACAAAAATGACCCCGTCATTTTTGAACTCAAGGAGGGAGGAGTTATGGAACGACCGTTCCCACGGATTGCTGCTCTCACGGAAACATGATCTGCTGACAGCGGTTTTCCAAGAAATCCTTATCTGGACTTGCGAGGCGACGTTGATCATTTTAATGTTCATTTTTATTCATTCTATTTGTAACTCTTGATAGAGAAAGTCGTTTTCAATTGTACATTTATAAAATAAATATTTTTTGAAAACACAATTGTCCGTTCAAAGTATTTAACTCGCATTTCAGTATTCAAATCTATTTAGGGTTTATCCAACATGATTGCTTGAACCTCAATACTCTATGTGTGTTCATCACTATCAAGCCATGATTGACAGCTTGCTGTAAGTTTCTATAGTGAACAATATATTTTCTTTTGTCATTTAAATTTGGAAATAATTTGAAAAATTTCGATTTTGCATATGGAGGTATCAAACGTTCAACTAAGAATGGAAAATCGAAAGGTTTATCGTGAAGTTCTTGGGGATAATGTATATCCACTTCCAATACATATCTATAGACTATCAACATTCATTATATCAAGATTGAGAAATTCATGAGGTGTTAACTATGAAAATTCACCTGTTGGTAATGATTGTGACATGCTGTGACCATATAGATTTGTTGCATCCAAATATGATATGAATGAAGGGAGTTCATTTGGATTATAATTCGGTAAAAATTCATTGTTTGCTTTATGTTTCCTTTCACTACATCGACTGATTCCACCACGAATACCTTTCTGAAAGAAGTGAACCATATCAATGTCAGTTAGTAATTCCAATTCAATATCAGTGTATTTCAACATGGCATCCCATGATAATGCGGGTGCGGTGAAGTATTGTGCCGGATCCAATTTATATTTATCAACAGATATATTTCTAAAGTTTTCAAAAATGTCACATAATACTAACACATCTGACTTAGAATATAAATCAGAGTATTCACCCAAATTCTGACATTCGAACAAATTCCAAACAAGTTGAGCTCTCCCATAATCATTATCTGATATATGTTCACAATTGAGTTTACCATAGAATTGATTTTTGGTTGGAAGTCTTGGATGATTCAGTTTGTCGATGTCATCAACAAAACTATAGGAAATACACCTCTCTTTCTCATTAAATTGAAATTTTCAATTTGTGGGAAATGTTTGTGCATCTCGATACACTGATCAGATGTTAAATTCACTCCTAAATTCTCCAAAGAACTATGCATGAATCTGAAACTATCAATGAATCTCATTTTCAAATAATTCTTCTTCACCCTTCCATCTTTATCCGTATAGGAATGTGAATAGAGATGTTTTGTAAAAGATATATATTTGTCATTAGTTTGTGGGATAACATCCATTATATCTCTGTTTTTATAGAATTCCTCAATGATTAAGTGACAATCATATCCACTCAGATTGTGAAAAATAATAGGAATTAAATTTGGTAATTTGAAATTCAAATTACATGATGAATGAGCTGCAGGGCCCTTTTTTTCTGTGAGATGACAATGATCCCTCACCATCATTGAATTGTTTAGAACAAATGCCACAATTTGAAGCAGAAGTAAACTGTTCCTCTTCCAAATTTTGACAAATCATCATTGTCATGAACATTTTTTCAAATAAGCAAATGAATAAGGCTCATGTTTGAATGTCTTGATCGAGTACGAGTATTCAGGATTTGGCTAAGTGGTTTGAATCGGGTTAAGTACTGATTCAAAATCGGCAAAAGGTACCTTCATTCGTTTCTCAAAGTTTTCAAACGTTAGTATATTTCCAGGCACCATTTTCCCATATTTATTGACTTTGAAATTGGTTGATGGTGTTGTAGTACTCAAGTGATTACAATCATTTATCTTATGACGTAATAGTAGTTGCTCATTAGAAAAATATAATAAACATCCATCACAAAAATATTTCTTATGCTCATGAGCCGATAATTGACTTGAAACTGATCTTGAAAGATCTTTGATCCAACCATAATAACTATTACCGAAATCATCTGTGATAAGTAACAAATTGACATGTCTCCTAAGTCTTCTCTGAGAGTAACGTAATGGTCCAATTATTTCATACATTATTTTACCCTTTCCGAATTTACTTTCTAAACCATATACATTACCTGATGTATCATCCTTGTCCTCAAATTTCACAATATTTTTCAAATTTACCGAAAATTCATACCTGTTACATCTATGACAGTATTGAAATGTGGATATGATGAAACTTCTGACGTTCTATCGATTGCAGGATGTAGTGCTGAAGTGATAGCCCATGCAAAACAATGCTGATCTCCATTACGGACATTAACCACGGCCTTCCTACGCTCGATACATTCCGGGAGCTTCAAATATGAACATCCACTGAGCGGGCTATATTTATTGATGTTCACCTCCAGAAACATGATTTATTCACAAGTCCAACCTTGAATACAAATCAAAGTTACTGATGCATCCAATTAAAACTTGGTAGAAATGCTTACCTGAATCACGTTCCTGGAATTCTGTAGTTTGAGCGATAATCCCATTTCGAAATTCATCAAATGAGGAATTCAAATCAGTAGATTGATCAACTGTTCTATCCTGAGAGTTAAATGATTTGGTTCCCTTCAGGTCTTGCGTTTGCAGAATATAACTCCCGAATACTTCCATATTCACTTTGATGATTTTGTGAACCCTGATGGCTGATTCCAATAATTCAATAACTCTCTGTCTGATTTCGTTAAAGAATAACATGTAATCGGTGGAAACAATGGAACTCTGCACGCTGTATGTAGCAATCCGACGCTTGAAGGCACTCTTTATAATTTGAACACCATCACTGAATTGTACACATGCATTATTCTTATGTTGCAGACTTCTATTTTGAGAATTCACTTGAATCAACGGAATCGTCACATTACAACAATTATATGTGTACATAGGTGTTGCAGCGTCATCTAATCTCACTCGTTTCACTGATGGACCTGCTTGACAACTCTGGCAACGAAGGTTGTCACTACGAATAAAAGATTTACCACATTCACAAGAAAACATTTTCTATGATATGTTCTCACTAACTCACTCGATGAAAACTGACATAACCAATACTCTCCCACTTCTTAAATAGCATAGTCCTCGCCGCCTGCGCGTCACCATCGAGAGTGAGTCATGCTTTACGTCATAGCCATCACCACATCGGGGAAGGTAGGAGCACATCGATGAATACGCATTACTCAACCACATGTCGTGGAGTGCACATCTAGCTTTCCAACCGTTGAACGGTTGCTGCTGGGGTAGAGCGATGCGTTACGTCACAGCCTTCACTGCATCGAGAGAGAGGTGAGGGCAGCCACACGTCGTGGAGTCAACATCTTGCACCAGATCTATGAACCAGACACTTCAAGGTCACATCGTCTTGACTTCACTAAACAATAAAAAAGCAATTAATACGTCATAGTGGTGGGGGGAAGCTTAGAACCGGCTCAAATCTACTACTAATGCACAATGATTAGTGGCGATCCTTCGTTTGCAGGCATGTTGAGGTGCGTATTCATTTGCAACAAAACAGGCCGAACAGAGAAAGCGCGCAGCGCGCGCAGAACAAATTCCCCTAGTGAGTACGTCGCGCCGAACGCGCCAAACATTTTCCGAGATTTGTCGGTAAATGCGATTTACACAAAGGAAATTTATTCGTTCGCCGGTCTTCAGTTAGTACGAGAGTAAGGAGCATTACGCGCGTTTGTGGTTTTTTCGTAAGTTTTTGGTGGTTATATTATTTTATTAATTTGATACAAATAATATTTTAAAATAATTGATATGGATTGAAGTAAGGAAAAATGTTTGGAACTGATAGATGCGTATGAAAGACAACTCGTGTTATGGGACCCAAAAAATAATTGTCATTATAATAAAATAAAAAAAGTATTTATTCCAACTTTTTTTTAATTTGAATGTTATTTTAAAAGTAGTGTAGTTTTACTAAATAAAAAAACTTTTGATATGGAGATATGTCTATATTGATGCTTAGCTATTAATATGGAAAACTTTTTTCCATTAGTTTTATAAGAAAGGTACTCTTTATAAAAAGCTCTGTTTATTCAGGGTGTTTCATAAATTTCAAAATCTTCAATAACAGTTAATGATATTTTAAATTAATAGTAACGTATAGATTCAATTTTTTTTTCAAAATGTAAGTTTTACCCACTGTATGTAAATATTATCATTTTTTGTAGGAAGAGAAGAAATATACATATCAAAATGGTATGCTTTTATCAAAATGGTATGCTTTCCAACGAATGGGTTTTTTGTTAGATAAGGATAAACCAAGAGAAACAATAGATTCAGTTGAGGTCACAAGTCATGTTTAAAAATGATATACTTCAATTCCAAAACTAATTCTTTAACAAATATTGAGCAAAGCTATTAAGGATTTCTTTAGCTGTAGATGCCGATTTCCTGGGAATATTTTCAAGAGGCAATAGTGATGTTTCTGAAGGTTTTTCTTGCCTCCAACTGCCAGGGATAAAATTGCCTTGATCGTCTTTTTGGGTCAAAACTTCCCGGAGGAGTGTAAATATTATTGGAATAGCGGCTTTTCCTCAGATGATTATGTAAACAGCAAGCCGCCATTACAACTTTTTGTGTTTTTTTCAGGGCTAAGCAACATTGGCTTTCTTAGGACCCTAAATATTGCTGATAAAGTTCCAAAAACGTTTTCCACTACCCTTCTTGCGCGGCTTAGTCGATAGTTAAATGTTCTTTCAGGAGTTATTTTTTCATGTATTCCAGAAAAGGCTTCATAATATGATTCGTTAAAGCAAATGCCTCATCTGTTAGAGAAACGTAGGGCATTGGTTTATTCGAATTGGACAACGGAGAATCTTCTGGCAAACCTAGATCATTATTTTCTAATTTTCGATGAAGCATTGTATTTTTGCATACTCCTCCATCTGATATCCTTCCTTGGCATCAAATGTCAACAAATATAAAATTGTAGTCGGCATCAACAAGGGCAAGTAAAACTATACTGAAATTCGATTCATAATTATGAAATTCACTTCCACTGTTAAAAGAGGCCTGTATTGTAACATCCATTGACCCAACACAATGAGGAAATTGTCACTTTTCTTCTTCATACTGTCTACTAATCTTTAACCATTCTTCGGAACTGCTAGGCATCTAAAAATAATTTTTAACGTAAAATAACTCCCCTATTTGTCAATTTTTATATAGGTAATTTTTGGTCTTTCAACTTCTTCTGACGAGTTCTACAAGCCATTAAAATGAATGACTCAACTTTGAAAACATTCTGTATCGACTAAAGTATAAATCAGACGAATCTTCTTGACAATATCTTGTGTTTTAGGAAAATGATAATGCACCACCGTCTGAAAGTGAAAAAGGAGATGTATCTACAGAAATCACCAACTCACAAGAAACCGAAATACAAACTGAAAATGCGCCTTTGTCTCCAAAACCACGTACATCTGCCATTCCTGTGAAGCAAATTCAAAAACGTAAAAGATCAATTGAACCATCGCCATCGGTAGGAACTTCAAAAGTTGACCAAGCTCTAGGCTTTCTTAAAAATGCAGCAGCTAATAATGACCTTAGAGACGAATGTGGAGTATTTGGTCAACATGTGGCTCATAAGCTAAGGAGCTAGAATAAAATAACCAAAGCTATTGTGCAGCACCACATAAATAATTTATCTTTAGTGCCGATATGGGACATTATGATACTCAATATTCCAATCAATCAATGCCCATACAAATTTCTGTGCCAAACCCTTCATACTCTCAAACTTATTCTCATCAATCCTCCCCTAACCTCACTTCTTTACCTAGTCCATCCCCACAATCACAATCCAATTATTCATACCAGCCCTCCCCGAATTTAATTTCTACTCAAAACTCAGTGCCACACTTACAACTTCCCTTCTTCAACCTACCCCCTACTTCTCAAAGCCATGAGGAAAATATTTTTGAATAGTATATTGTTTTCTAAATCATGTTTAAAATAAATTTAATAAATATAAAAATGTATTTACGTACCTTTATTTTATCCTTAAGTTCTTGAATGAGTGCTTCGCAGGTTTCAATGATTATAACGCCAATTAATTGTTTTGAAATTCTGAATAAGTATTGTAGTCTACTGTACGAGTCCCCTGTTGCTAAAAAGCGAAGTGTGACTGCCAGACGATCTTGCACCGAATTGCCTTTCGAAAAGTTGTGTCTTTTTTGGCTATTTTAGGACCTACTAAACATATCAGATTTTCAAAATCTTCTGCACCCATCCTTGTAAAATTTTGCATATGCATATGATCTAGGTCATTAAGGTGCCATATTTTGACGACGCAAAAAAAGGCGCCTCGCCCACATTCTTCGTTGTTTTTTTTTTTATTTTTTTTAGCCTCCGTTAATGCCTCTATAATTAAGAAAGCACCAGCGGCTACGGCAATATCGTTTGCATCCATCCTAAACACCAAGAGACTGAGTACTAAACACAGAAATTACAAGTATAATCCAACTCAGGCGGAAAGCTCCGCGCAAAAATGTTTTTTGCAGGTTGTTCGGCGCGCGCTGGAAAAAATTTTGTTGCAGAGGCGCGCGCACTTTCTTCGTTCGGACTGTTTTGTTGCAAATGAATACGCACCTTTTAGGCGTACATATTCTTGAACCATCAGTCCACTCTTTTGTAACTGTGTCGTGAGTGTCATACCATGTTTCGCCCAAATAGAAAATTTGCCGTTGTTCTTGTCTATATTCAGTTATTTGTTTCAATTATTTGTTACGCAATTCCACTATTTTTCTGCTTTCCATAACTGCTTAACGTTTGTTTATTATTTTAAATATAAATCCTATTTTCTTTATCCAATTCTGAAGAGTTTTGTCACAGCAGCTCTCGTTATGGCCGGAAGTCGTCAATTTCTTCCTTATGACATCAATTGTAGGAATCTCATTGCTTTTGTAACAGTGTAACAGTATATTTTTATGATTTCATTAGATGAACATCTAATGGTTTGGTAATCCCGCATCACATCGCGCCTTGCGTTCATAAGGTTTGTTTTTGAATATTTTACGTACAGTTGAGAAAGGAATTTCGGTCAAATCTGATGTTGCTTATAATAATTTTTTTCCCTCGAAAGCAAACTTGATATGTAGATTCTTATATACATTGAAACATACTCTCTGTGTTTAAGTCTGTGTTGTTATTGTACTTGTTATTACTATTAGTACTTGTCCAAGGCCGCCACATTTTAAACAATCAACAAAAATTTTAAGTAATTATACCTTCACCAATATCGAATTTCAACACTAAAATCGCGATCAGTTCCTGAACTGAACATTGACGACACCACGGCGGTACTCATCGCTACATTCTATTGGTCATCGTTACATGACTTCAAATTTTATTTTATGACTCTCCAGCCAATCATAAATCTCGGTTAGTAAAAATTATCCAATACGCACCGCCAGTTCTTCAGTCCACGTGGACTAATTCGTAGCGGCATTATTGTATTGTTTTTTTTTGGCCTTTGAGTTCACCGATAGCTTAAAGAATTTCTATATCAGTTACATCGACTATACTCCAGTTGGAAAGAGTATTTGAAAATCCTTTCTTATTGCACATCTACAACATAAAACGAACCTACATACAATATTTCAACCTCCGAAAATATACCGGTATGAAGAAACAGTTATGAAAAGGTAACTTTGTTGGAATATTGGAAATCATTTCTTAGTGTACATCTACAACATGAAAAGGAACTGCAAAGTTTCAGCCTCCAAAAATATAGCGGTATGGAGAAACAATAACGAAAATATAACTTTATTTCACGAACGCACCTGTTTCCCTCACGCTGGTGCCCCAGTTGGAATGAGTATTTGAAAATAATTTCTTATTGCACATCTACAACATAAAACGAACCTACATACAAAATTTCAACGTCCGAAAATATACCGGTATGGAAAACAGTGATGGAAAGGTATAAAATTTCAGCTTCCTAAAATATAGCGGTACGGAGAAACAGTAATGAAAGGGTAATTTTCATATAAAACGCTCCCATTTTATCCCAACGGCGGCGCTCCAGTGGAAATAATCTAAAATCCTTTCTTTTTGCACATCTGCAACATAAAGCGAATCTACATACAAAATTTCGGCCTCCAAAAATATAGCGGTACGGAGAAACAGTAATGAAAATGTAATTTTATTTCATGAACGCGTATTTTTCCCCCACGCTGGTGCCCCAGTTGGAATAAGTATTCAAAAATTCTTTCTTATTGCACATTTACAACATAAAACAAACCTACATACAAAATTTCAGCCTCCGAAAATATAGCGGTATGGAAAAATACTGATGAAAAGGTAATTTTCATATGCAAACGCGCCTTTACACCCACGGGGGGCGCTCTAGTTGGATAATTTGAAAATGCTTTCTTAGTGCGCATCTAAACGTAAGAAGCATCTATGTACTAAATGTTAGCTTCGTAGAACCTACCAGTACGGAGAACCAGAAATGAATGAGTGACTTTCACATTTATAAGTATAGAAGAAGATACGTCATTTACGTAATGTATTCATATATTGGAAGATTGTATTTTCAAACAAATTTTCGTTTTAAAATTTCTCGTTATTGAGGTGATAAAACTTAAAATAAATTTTAGAATTATTTTGTTCTTATACCTATGACTTGAGCTGAGCATATTTCAGGAAATAATATTTACAAATCTCAATCAACCTGAAAATTTTCTCAGATAGATGTCAATTTTTCAAACTTAAACTCCTAACGGACTCGTGGTTTTATCGTGCTATTTTTTTTCTATTGCTATTATGGTATGGCCAAATAAAAAAGTTTTTTTCAAATAATGGAAATTTGTCGTTGAAATTTTAAGGTGTTGTTGTACTCATATTACTATTGTTTGACATTAACAAAAAGTTTCAGTTTGACACTTTAAATATTCAGTCGAAATAAAAAAAATCTTTTTTCTGCATGAAGTTTGAGACAGTCTGAAGAATGTGAATGTGCAGAAATATGACATATGATAGTCAATTTTTACTCATATCAACAATGTTACCATGTTAACACGGTTTACCATGGAGATAAAAGAATATCTGGATTACCTACAGACCAATTGCAAGTAATCATAAATATGAAAATGGAATTTTTTTCCATGTTGTATTTCTAGGTTATGTTGAGAGTTAATTTTTTTCTATGAATACTTGAACATCAGAATTGAATAAACATATAATATGTTCCGGTTTATCAACATTCATTGAAGAAACTAATTTCATTGGGAACATTTACAAAGTTTTCAAAGGTTCAAGTCTTGCACAACATGCACGATATTCAATTCGATAGTTGAATTGTAAAGTATATTTTTTAAGAGAGAGTGTCACGTGGGATCATCATCTTCAATACATATCACTGAATGTGTAAATTTCTGGGTAATCCTACAACTTGAATTACAAATGAATAGATAGATAGACAGATAATTCATTGGTGTTTTCATTCATCAGTGTTTACACAAGTCAATACATACATATTAATAAAATTAGCATATGTTAGGCATCTAATAATATTTTACTTACAATTCAAAGAAAAAGGTTATTTTTATAAAAAAACATTTATATCTCGTAAGTACATCAGTAAAATTTAAAATTGGGTATTATAAAACAACTACAAATGTGTATGGTTTAAGAACTTATATCACAGTACAGGAATTCTTCGGTGCTGAAGAAGACGTTTTTTATTAAAAAATATTTATTCTCATTTTGAATATGTCATTAGGTAGAGATCTTATTTTTTTATAATTTATTGTATAAAGTTTCACAGCTCAAAAATTTGGTCCATTTTGACATCTTTTTAAGCGGCAGTAGTTTGTACTCAAATCATTTTTGTGCCTAGTGTTATGGTCGTACAAAACTATCATATTTTTTGAGTATATTAAATTTTCCATGATATAGAGAGAAGGAAAGGTAAATATTTTAATTGTAGGTAAAGGATGAATTTCGACATTCATCTCTGTAGTCAATATTGTCTAATATTCTAATTGCTTTTCGTTGGTGTCGGAATATTCTATCACAGTCTGTTGCATGTCCCCGGGCGACAATACCATAAGAAATAATGGATTCATACAAGGATAAATATAACGATCGAAGAGATGCTTTTCAAACTTGTCTGGAGAGGTTTCTTGGTGAAAATAGATTTCTCATGAGTTGTTTTGATAGTTCATTTATGTGATGATCCCATTTCAACTCAATATCAAAATTAATTCCCAAAAATTTCACACTACTTTGCGAATTTGAATAATTTGCCATATTTCTTAGGGTGAATACTATGTTTAGGGTTTTGTTTTCATTCAGATATAATTCGTTGGCATTGAACCACCTTTCAATTTGTAACTGTGGTTCAGAGGATAATGTCAGTGAGTTTTAGCATTTGTTTGGATTGTAGTATCGTCTGCATATCTAATATATAAAAATGGATGTTTGTTGGTTGTTTGGTTGGTAAGTGATAAACTTCTACATCGCTCAACCGATCGTGATAAAATTTGACACGTATGAGTAATTTTTCATACAGAAGGTTTTTAGGCTATCAATTTCTCTGTAACTCCCACTAGATGGCGCTGTAGAATAATTTTTTGAAAGCACTGTTCTATAACTCTGCGCACGCCTAAGTTCGTTGATTCTAATTCTGTCAATACATTGGAACAGCAGCGATACAGCAATATATACTAATTAGTACTACAACTACCAAATTCTACGCGGGCGAAGCCGCGGGCAACAACTAGTAAAATATATGATATCGGTTTCTTCCGATATGGTAACTCATTAATGAAAATTATGAATAATAGCGGTCCCACAATAGATCCTTGCGGTACACACCAGTTTCAATTTTTTCTCTTGTTCATAAAGAATTGCCCACTTTTACAGTTTGAAATCGATTTTCTAAGTATGAGTTGATCAACTTCATTCTGTTGTCATTATGAAGTTGACAATTTCATGTGATACACAATCAAATGCTTTGCTTAGATCTCAAAAAGTTATTTCTGTATACTCTAGTTTTTCAAAAGTTGTTGTTATTTTGTTGCTAAGATCTTGTATCGCCATTTCAGTGTTTCTCTACCTTTTCAAAATCCATACTGGCAGTCTGTGAAGATGTTATAATTCTCAAAATGATGTACAATAATTTTTAGAGGTATACATTTTTCAAATATTTTTGATATTTTTGGTAGCAGAAATATTTGTCTGTAGTGTGTTGGATCATTTGAATTTCCACTTTTGAAGATAGGTATTACTAATGCTTCTTTCAAGACGGAGGGGAAAATGCACTCTTTTGTACACTAAGTCAGCAGTTTAGTTACAGGGATTAGGACTATATTCAATATGCTTTTGATTACTTCAACATTCAGACCGTATATATCTCTGCTAGGTTTATTTTTGAATGATTTTATTACATCTCTTCATTGTAGGTAAATTCTATTTGAGTAAAATTTCCAAGATTCAAATTGTTTTTTTCGAGAGGGACCAAGTTTGAACTATTTATTTCTTGGATTAGACGCAGAGGTAGGGTAATGTCATACTATAGGAACAAAACGAACACTTCATAACTACCCATTAATGGTAACGATGCGACGGAGCAAACTAAGAATGAGAACATAAATTTGAATTTATCCATTTCTGAGCAAAAAAATTAGGACCACAAATTCATTCAACTGATCAATTTTTCCAAGGAAATTCAAGTCACACAATTTTTGTATACCCTGGGTTTTTTGTGACTTCCTACATAGTTATTGAGAAAAATATTGAGAATATTTCACTTCTATTCCGGAATCACTGTACCCGATTCAAAGTAATGCGAGTATTTGTCCAGCCATGTTTTTCGCTAATCTGGATTATTCTATAATGATTCAATCGAACGTATTTACCTTCGTTGTGGTGAACATTGAGATGACATATCAACGCCTATATCATTGGAATGGCTTTCAACTATACAAAAAAATGTGAAAAATTTTCAAAGATAGGCAGAATGCAATCAATTCCAAAGAAGTAACTTTCATATACAAATTGAAAGACAAAGCTCTCTCGAAACAACTAATTTCATATGAAAACTCAGTTACATGAAAGAAAGAAACATTTCAAACACCTATTTCAACATGAACACTGAATTATATAAAAAAAAACACATTTCTCTATTCAGTTCGTTTCCAAATATTCGTAATGGAATTGAATCTGATACCATTCAAGGATTGCTACACAATTTAGTAATTGAAAGAGGCAACATTTCACTTTAATGGAACACTGTCATCCGTAGTGGGGTGGGCATGTGATGTTTCAGAATAGAACTTTGCCTTTTCAGCACCAATCTGGATCACAATATAAGATCAAGCACTCAATTCATTCATTCCATGGAATCTTGTTAAAATTGAAAGAGGTATGTTTAAGAAGAAATTGATTATTGGGGAAGAAAGGTTTGGGCTTTCTACTTCTACATCTTTATACAAAAATGTGAGCATTTTCCAAAGAAAGAAAGAAAGCAATCGATTCCAAAAAATTAACTCTAGGTATATTCCATTGCACCAAAATGTGATAATCAATATCAACCACTTATATCAGAAGAATATAAGCAAATAAGGTATGATTATGACCGGTATAACAATTGAACCGTAGAGTTGACAAAATAATTGCAATAGATTTATTGCTAGAAGACTGTTTCCATCTTTTTTTTAATTTCTCGGAATGAATAATAGAGATCTCACATTATAATTTTACATGAATGAATGTTTACATTTCATCGAACGTTTCGTATGGGACTGAATATTTCAGGTTGCATTAGCAAAATACAATTATCGCTATTAAAAAATTGGCGCCAATAAACTATTCAATGTTGTCGCAAATTCGACCTATTCTAAAATATGATGTGACTTAATTCCTTCGGGGAATTTCGGGAGGCGTCTTGGAAGAGCTATGAATGTCACGCAGAATTTTCCCCCATTGTCAATTTGTTTAAGAACGAATTCAGCTGTTTAAAGTGTCATATCAGGTATCTGGCACGGATTCCTCCTAGTTTACATAATCCCCTAGCTTATCGCGGAGCTCATTCCCATCCTGTCTTTTACCACATCCTTCCGAGCCATGACTGCCACTCTACTTCACACTTCAGGGCGTTAACCTCTCAAATGGAAATTAATCTGAATATAAAGTTCAGGATCTGCAAATGAACACTCAATATTCATTTCTGAAGACCTGCGTTCTTAGAAAGAGATTAATTCAATGAAGAAATGGAACCTTATTTTCCAATATTCCACATGCTTTCGTGAGAAAAATTATCATTCCACTCGACTTATGAATAGTAATTATTTCAGTGGAGCAGGTAGATTAACAATTTCTACAGTGCACTTCTTAAATGTCCCCCCCCCCTTTAATTTTTTGACCTGGTCAACTCAAAAAATTGAAATTTGGGATAATGGAATTATTGCATGAATACTTTATTTTGAAGTGAAATTGATAGATGAAACTTTCAAGATGGCGACTGGCGCCATCTGGGAAAAAAATTAAATTGAATCATATAATTTTGAAGCTCCTTCACAATCCTAGAATATGAAGTCAATATCTTCACCTACTACCAAATGGTGGAATATTTAATAATTGCTTGAATACATTGACATTTAACTACATAATATGAGGTAATTATCTTGGGGTCATTTCAGAAGATGCTCGAAATGGTTGCTGTGAACATATTGACATATGAACAGTCTATCCGATATTTCACGCCGAACATTTTCGAACTCAGTAACGTCAATATATCTACAAATATTCATTATTCTCTGCCGTATATCCGATATTGAAGAAGGTTCAGTTTCGTACACCTTTTGCTTCAAATAGCCCCATAAAAAAAGTCCAAAGGTGTCAAATCTGGCGATCGGGCTGGTCATTCTGTAGGACCTCGACGGCCAATCCAATGACCGGGAAAAGTAGTATCCAAATAGTTTATTACTTGTCTGGAGCAATGTGGTGGTGCTGCATCTTGTTGGAATACAATATCCATATCAAATTCATTAGGATTTGCTTCGACGATTTCACTGATGAGAGGGTCAACAGCATATTCAAATACAGTTCTCCTGTTAAATTTTGATCAATAAAAAATAGAAGTCCTACAATATGGTTTCCCAATATTCCTGCTCAAACGATAATTTTTTCTGGATATTGGGAAAACCGAAAACTAAATGAGAATATTCCAACTGACAATGATGTTCATTGTCGTACTGACATTTTTTGTCATTTTTATAAACCAAAAATAACTTAACAAACCTCATCGAGTTGTTGGAATTGCCATATGGCAGATAAAAAAGAATATTTCTCGAAATATCGATATTAATGTGTTTGTCTTCAGGAAATTATTAAATGTTCCACCATTTTGTAGTAGGTGAAGATATTGACTTTATATTCTAGGATTGTGAAGTATTTGTTTGGAGCTTCAAAATGGTGTGTCACAAGACTCCCCTTTCTATTAAATTTTTTTCCTAGATGGTACCCAGTCGCCATTTTGAAAATTTCATCTGTCAATTTCACTTCAAAATAAAGTATCCATGCATTAATTTCATTATTCTAAATTTTTATTTTTTGAGTTGACCCGTTCAAAAAATAAAAGGGCAAGGCATTAAAAAAATGCACTGTATGTATCATATTATCAATAAGTAATGAGTAAAAGATTTATGAAAGCCACATCGTCCATTATCACCGTGCCGTTCAAATTGATGAGCTGGATGCTGCAAAATTCATTATGAATTCTCCAATTGTATAAAAAAATAAGTGTGGCTCAAACACAAACGGCAGAAGAACCCTTTGTTTCTACGATCCTCTCCGAAGTAAATTCGACAGTGCTTTTTCTAAACAGCAAATCAACAGAGAAACAAAAGCCATGGTCAATGCAAGGCATCAACATTTTTTCCAAGTATATATATTTTCTTCACTTACAATCAACCAACGCGACGTCTACTTGTTATTTCAATATAAAGTGTACATTACCGAAAATGAAGCAGAACGACTATCTTCAAGGCAAATTTGTTGAGAAAAAGTGCAAAATCTAATCGATCTTGAATTCAAGGCGAACATCTTTCTATCATAAACCCTAGCATAACCTCATACCTTCGCTCCTTGGTGACTCTTAGGTTAAGCGCACACAGGCGATTTTCCAAACGTCCGATTGAAATATCTATAAGGAAATCAATATTACGAAATGAATTTCCCAACTACCTACACAGTAGAATCCGGTAAACAACTATTTCCATGGCTAATACTATGCTGGATATTGAATTATACCCTTTGTTCAAGAGATGGAGTTGTTACTAGTTGACAATCTTTCTCTCAGACGAAGGTTTCATATATGTAACGGAACCGTGTTGAAATTAATCGAGTCCCAGACACTTTGCTGTATAACTAGGATCATTTCTGTACTGGCGAAAGGTAATACCTCGAAATAGCGGTCTGCAGGTGATAATTCTGAATTATTTCAGCATAGCTCTGCTGTTGGAACAAAGAGAAACATTTGCGAGACTAGTTTCTGTCAGGAATCTTGCCTAAATCTCTGTCGTATATAATTCAATATTCAGCGTGGTATTAGCCATGGAAGTAGTTGTTTTCCGACAGATGTTTACCAGACCATACTGTGCAGGTAGTTGGGGGTGATTGATATTTCGAAATTTATTGTGAAATATTTATTACCTTATACGTATGTACCTCTGCTCGATAGTTTTCACTTTTGATTTCGATTGAAATATTGCAACTTTCAAGTTGAGGAATGGATGTTTTCGAACTATGTGCGGTTGAAATTTGAATTTGAATGAACTGTACTACTACCTAAATGAAATATGAATAGAAACTACAAAGAAGTCATGTTTCATTTGCTACCCCAATTAAAACTTACTAAAGGTACGACACTGGCTGGCAAGGGGTTTCTCGTAATTCAATAGTAATTTAGTTGGGAGAGTCTATACTACCTGAGCAATCGCTCGCCATCACGTTTGGCGCTTGTTATACTTGTAGGGTGCTGATATTTGAAATAATTATCACGCACAATTCTGCTCAAAAATTC
Source organism: Leptinotarsa decemlineata (assembly GCF_025532065.1). Classification (NCBI taxonomy): domain Eukaryota; kingdom Metazoa; phylum Arthropoda; class Insecta; order Coleoptera; family Chrysomelidae; genus Leptinotarsa; species Leptinotarsa decemlineata. Next base: position 23,950,744 of record NW_027412532.1, read on the forward strand.
CTTTAAGATTTATTTCACTATATTATTTTGAAGTTTTATTATAAAACTGTGGTCTATGCCCTATTTCACCAATGAACAATTCTGGGTCGAACTCAGCCATCATTTTGATGCAAACCAAGAAAACAATTCAAAACACAACAAATCACAAAACAAGGCAACGGATGCCAGAGAAGATTGACTCGTTAATGGCCGAGTATTCAGTCGACTGTGTGCGCGGACAGGTTACAACCTGTATGTTATAGATGTTCGACCGACTATCGCCTCGCCTACAAATCTGAGACATGCCAAAGATTTTAAAATCGGCTCAATTCTTGATCGCCTGTGGGCGCGCTTCCTTTCGTATCTATAGTAAAACCAATAATGATTGAGAGTAAAGCGCATTGTCATATCTAAATTTTACGTTACCTGTTTATAACAGAATCAAAATATAGTAAGCAGTAGAGTTGTAGGTTATGGCAAATTATAGATAATACACAATACTAGTACGATTAAAAGGTATTATTTATGACAAAAATCAGTAATGAGCTTGTAATGAGTAATACTTATACATTTCCTGATTACTGATCAGTTAAAATTCATTATTTTCTGTATAGTGTTAGATATTTATTACAACTAGTGGCAACGCTGTACGCAACGATATTTCTGTCTTTGTCACTTTACCGTAACTTCCATCTCATCGTTGCAGTCCTCACTAATGTACTTGCAGCCATGAGCGTATCATTGGTTTGTGAATTATACAGCGTGAATTGTACGTTTTACAGTTAAGTTAGTCAGCAATCGATGTGTTGTGATAACAATTGGTGAAAATAATAGTGCTAATAAGTGTTTAAGCGTTACATAATTATATTTCTACACCGTTCTCAAACTACTCAAAAAATGGGAGATATGGTCGGGCCTTCCACGTCGAAAAAGGTAAAACGGTCGGAGTCTTGGTCAGTAAGAGAAAAACAAATTGTACTGCGAGTATTTCACTGTCTTGAAAGAGATCATCAGCCACCAAAAGATGAATTTGTGCATATGTGCTGTAATTCTACGTGTGTACCTCCGAATAACCAACCGGGCATTTCTACATCATTAAGTTCCACAATTACAAAAGATAAATTATTTGATATGTGCTCTGATTATACCGGTGTACCAAAATCATCGATTTACAAAATACTAAGAGAAGCAGAAATTCATGGGGACGTACAAACGCCAAAAACTAGTAGCGAACGAAAAAAAATCACAGTTGATGAAGAAGTCAAAACCAGTATACGCAGAACTATTCACAGTTTCTTTTTCAGAAATGAGCTGCCCACACTACAAACAGTTCTGAAAGCACTTAGCGATCATGAATTGGTCCCAAAAATGGGTAAAGAAACTTTTAGGAAACTTGTACACGAAATGGCATTTACGTACGGAAAAGTTGACAGGAAAAGCATTCTCATTGAATGTCAAGAAATAATAGCATGGAGAAGAAACTATCTAAGAAAAATTGACGAATTTCGGAAGCTCAAAAAAATTGTACTTCATGGACGAGACATGGGTTAACCAAGGACATACGGTCAAAAAAGTATGGCAGGATGGTAATATAACAAGTGCACGACAAGCCTTTATTGAAGGTTTGTCAGTTGGGTTAAAACAGCCATCTGGAAAAGGTAGTCGTCTGATAGTTACGCATATAGGAAGCGACAGTGGATTTTTACCAAATGGTGAATTAATATTTAAATCTGAGAAAACAGGCCACTATCATGAAGGGATGAATGCGGAGGTGTTTGAAAAATGGTTTGAAGGCATCATTCTACTTGTGGAACCTGGGTCTGTCATCGTCATGGACAATGCCCCATACCATAGTCGACATTTAGAACCATTACCGAAACAATCATGGAAAAAGCAGCAATTCAAGAATGTTTGATTGATAAGAACATCCAATATAACAAAGATAGTTTGAAGGCAGAACTACTTCAGCTAACAAAATTACACACAGACAAATATAAATTGTACTCACATGGAACACTGTCACCTGTCACCCTAACTGGTATACACCATGTTTCGCCTTAAGACACTTGCCCTAAGGCTCTTCAGTACCAAATTGGATGACATTATAGAAAATACACACACTTTATTCATGAATTACGATTTTGAATGTCACGGAATAAGCTTGATCTGCTTATGTTATCGATGACATCGTAATGACATTCATTCACCTATTTGATTTAATCCCAGCCATGAGGAATCTTATTTGATTTGGAAGGGTTATATTTTTAGGAGTGATTAATTTTTGGGAGAGAAAGTTTTTGGCTTTCTACTACTCCATCTGATACAAAAAAATGGATGAGAGAATCTTCCAAAGAAAGGAAAGAAGTAATCAATTTGGAAATAAGTAACTCTATACATTTATGTATAGATCATGCAAAGAAGTTACTTTCAGACACAAACTGAAAGAAAGTCCTCCTGAAACAGCTACTTTCATATAAACATTGAATAGAAGTATTTGTTTCGAAAGAATTTTTTTTTCTTTCGTGTAATTCAATGTTTATATGAAAGTAGCTGTTTCAGGAGGACTTTCTTTCAGTTTGTGTCTAAAAGTTACTTCTCTGCATGATCTACACATCCATGTATAGAGTTATTTATTTTCAAATTGATTACTTCCTTCCTTTCTCTGGAAGATTCTCTCATCCATTTTTTTGTATCAGATGGAGTAGTAGAAAGCCAAAAACTTCCTTTCCCAATGAATATTTATTATGGTAATATCATCGCAAACATCTAAATCGTCTATAGGAGCATATTGCATAATTCATCTGTTCGGCAGGCACCGGCAACACCAATTACCATAACAGCCTAAATATCATTCCATTAAAAAATTAAACACAATCTAATAATAAAAAAGTATACCTTCTTTGATAAATATTCGTCATCAGGAGCTACAACTATAAATTTGTCAATTTCTTCCTTTGTAAATACTTTCGATTTCTTAGGTTTATAATTACTGTTTTTGCGTTTTAAAAAAGCTACAAGCTTGAAAAACTGAAATGTCAATATTTTCTTTTATTGCAAGTGTCAATTTTAGCATGGAATAATTTGCCCATAATGTCGATACCTTTTTGCCTTCAGATTTCTCTTTGAAATACGCTAATGAAACATTTTCTGTTACTTTAGTAACTTTTCTTTTTTCACACCATGTTTTCAGTTGGTTATATGCATTCATGTACAGTCTCTTTGATTTTTCTGGCAATAAATCACTACTTGTACTAGCTGCCACCACTCTAACTTCAGGCAGGGTACACATCATCTCTAAATCATCGTCACTTGAATTTTCACCCATTTTTCAATTAATTATTTTGACGTTTTTCTTATATAGATCTTTTAACTTCTTCAAAATGACATCGAAATTTGAATTAAAACCGCATTTGGCAAACTGACAGCAATAATAATCATTGTACAGTGTTTGGTTGTCATGGAAACGCCGGCAAACGTTTTCATGGCCTAAGTAGATGTTGCGCGCTTATCATTGACATCGCGTATTCAACATGGAAACTGTACCGTTTCAATTTCTCATGCAATAATTCATAGCTGCCTTGGGTTATCATATAATCAAGGAAATTTTTTTCTCACTATAATGCAGAATTGACAAATTCTAAGCTCTGAACATACAGAAGCGATGAGAGAAGTGGAACATTGAAATATATCAAAAATGCAATGAGATATTTCCTAGATTCATATCAAAATTTGACGCATGCCAGCAACATTTTTACATAAATAAAGCCAGTCTGATTAGAAACACGTTCCACTCTACTTGATATTCCGATATATTCAAAAAATTGTTAGAAAATTACTAATGACGAAATTAAAATTGTTAATATATCAATGTTAGTAGTGAAAAAAATTCTATATATACCTCGGCTGAGAAAGCTATTATTCACCTCGCACATTATAAAAATGCTCGGTGAATAATAGCTCACTTCTCACCATAGGTATATAATATACTATTAATAATCTTGTCAAATCAAAACGTTTTCATTGCACTGATGAAAATGTTTAGTGTGACTTCACTTATGATTGACCAAAATGGCAACTGTTGAAGCAGTAAGCAGAGAGTTAGATAAAATCAAGAAAAGTGAATTAATTGAAATTATGATTAAGAGAAAAGTATCAACTGAACTCAAATGAGAGACAGTGTACAAAAATTCATTGAAAACAATGAAAATAGTGAAATTCATGATTCGACAAGCGAACACAACCCAAATTCACTTCATAACCCCACTTCGAGATTCACACTTGAAAAACTTGAAGGTGATCTGAAATGTATGAATATTGAGCTGGATTATACTAAAGGAATTAGAATCGAAAATGAATGAAAAAGACATAATAATTAGTCTGTTGAAAAATAAAAAGATTGATGACAGTGCTGCGGGGCCTTCTTATAGAGTAGAAGATTCGGTTAGTAAGTAAATTACTGTAAATAGTTCCAATAGTGCATTTTTTACTGAATTACATGAAAGTAGTCGTAAAGAAACTCAAGATGAAGTTAGTTTGGCTCTAGATGATGTTAAAAAATTCCATGAATCGGGATAAAGATTGAAATAGTGTCTCTCGCAGACGTAGAAAACCTGCAGAATCCATCTCCGTAAACAAACTCAAAATGGGTAGACAGTCGAATTCTTCTATAATAGGAAGCTACAGTTATATAAATTGCTTTCGTAAAGTAGCACGTTTACAAATTACACCCAGATATGACCATAGATGAAATTAAGCATTTTCTCTCAAATAATTTTCAAGAAGTAGAAGTAGAAAAGCTGAATTCGAAATACCCCAAACTCTACGTATTCCTCGTTTAAGATCACCATTGATGAAAGTAACTTCGAGAAAGCGTAGAAACCAGATATATGGCCAGCTGGTGCTTGGGTGAAAAAAATAGTCCACCAGCAGCTTTAAATACATATCAAGACGAGTCTCATCTAGAGAGGACTTGTAGGAGTGCCAATTGGGTGATCATTGTGCATATTGCGAATAAAATTGATGAGATTATTTTATTTTTAAGTGATAACAAGTATTCAGTTCTGTGTTTTAGTGAGCATTGACAGAATGAGATCTGTTTGAAATTGGCCAACCTTCAATATTATTGTCTTGCGACTAGTTTTTTTAGAAATACTGGGAGCATGGTGGAGTAGCTATATATTTGTTGGAGAAAACATCGTATACAAACCTATTGACCTGAGTAATTTCAGTAACGAATTTCATGCAGAATTTTGTGACATTTAGCTAGGTCATATGACCTGTGCTATAATTGCTGTATATAGATGATCCAAATATGGTGATTTCCGTATTTTTCTACATTATCTGGAAGATCTACTAGAGATATTATTGGCCAAATATGAAAATATATTCTTGATGGGCAATTTCATTCTTAACTTCAATGGCAATGGAACCAATCTAATAGATATGTCACAAATTATCAGCTTGTTTGGTCTCAAAGTAACGATAAGTGATCATACAAGATGTGATCAAAGAACAAAAACAAACAAATGTATTGACAATATTCTTACTAATGTTGATGATACATTTTATGAAGTCATTACAGCTGAGACAGGTCTGTGATATCATAGGGGACAATTCATAAAAGTTCTTGAAAAGATCTCTGAATACTCAAAGAGAGTTCTGAGACGCAAATTCTCAACATTAGCATGGACCGAGTTCAAGAGGGAATTTCAGATATTAAATTGGGAATGTTTTTCTAATACGATATCACGCCTGGTATTGAATCTTTTGGACAATCATTTCCGAACATTTCAATTGATCTTTGTGATAAACATTTTCCTATGGTTGAAAAGGTCGATAAAAAAACCTTCAATAAAAATTTCCAATGATTACTTGAAAAAAATGCGTGATACTTTATCGACTGTAAAAACTATCAGCGATGCAACTAAGGCTGACAAGGATGAACAGGCTTATACAATTTTCAGGAGACAACATCGAAAGTGTATAGAGTAAACGAAAAAAGCTGTTTATGATGATTATATTTATTTATTTGACAACAAAAACTGGGATAGTTGGAAGTTGATCAATCATGAGAAAAACAAGGGTGAAAATAGGACTTGTACTTCAAACGTAACCCCTGATGAGTTCAACAACTACTTTTGTAGTCCGATAGTCGGACAACTGATTATATAAAAAAATTGCCGCATCTTCCAAACTCATTTTTTCTTTTTCCTGTCATTTCGCTGAAAGTTTCAGATACAATGAAAAAAAAATCTGTTTAAAATCTGTTTTTTCCGTTAATCAGCTGTCGCCCCCATACGAACGACAACTCTCAAAAGTTGAGAAACTTGTGCAAGCTAAGGACTAACGAGGTCAAAAAATTAAAGAATTAGATTTTCAAGTAATCATCTTAATTATATGGGTGGAAAAGCCAAGCTTCTAGGGCTTACATTAGATCCGTCTCTGAAATGGCATTGTCACATCGACACAGTGTCTTCTAAGCTTCATAACCAGTTATACCTATTAAAGCAATTCGAAAATGTAATAAGCTGTGTCGCTTTGAAAACAGCCTATTTTCTTCTAATTCATTTCCATATCTGTTATGGTATAAGGCTTGGGGGAACTCCAGTCTATCTTCTGGAATTTTATAGTGTCAAAAAAAAGCTATAAGAATAATTGTTAGTGTTGGTTTTCGTGATACTTGCAGAAATCTGTTCAGTGAATTGAAAGTCATGAAAATGTTTTCTGTATATATCTACGAGTCTCTTAGATAGAAATTAGATAAAATAGATAGAAATTCATAAGGAACTTGAAAAATTTTAATATATTTCTGAGTTACATAATCATCTGATATTGACACGGTATAGGCTTACTACATCATTTAGTAATTCCCTTGATTTGAACTTGTTCAATAAACACCCAAATGAGGTGAAAAGTATGAGTCACGAGAATTTCAAAAAAACAATCAAAATTCTTTTTCATAGCAACAACTTTCACACTATTGACGAATATAATATATGCCACCTGTATTGCTACAACAATGAGCTATTATATGGGTAAATGTTCTTAAACATCTAGTTTCTCATCATATATCGGTTTCAAGTAATTTTCAGCACTTTTATTTACAGCAATTTCATGATAATCTCATTATGGTTGTGTTACTAAAAAAAACTGTATTATGATAGTCTCACTATGCTTGTGTTATCGAAGAAATACTGTTTATGTATTGTAACTGTATATGCTCATTTCACTGGTTCGGACTTCCATTGTCTACTATATAAAATGATTTGAAATCCCTGAAACAACTAGAAAAGAATAATTAAAAATGAATAGCTGGAGATAACAATTATATCAAGCAAAATGAATCTGAAATGAAATAATAGTGAAATAAACTACAAGTAAAAATATAACAATTTAATAAATAAAAATAAAGGAATGAAACAACATCTGTGCCCACTTTGGAGATAATTACTGCAGTGGAATCCACCAGTTCCCTTATTGACCAGACCGAGGCAGAAGAGTTCAGATGGAAAATTAGAGAACAGCTGGATCGAGAACCAGTTCCAACATCTAACATCAGCAATAAAGAACGAAGAGCTCTGAACGGCCTACGTAGAGACAACACCATCAAGATCCTACCTGCAAATAAAGGAAACGCTTCTGTGGTAATGGACACCGTTCTCTATGAACAGAAGATCGAAGAGGTTCTTCAGAAGGGACGATACACAAAGATCGTACGGGACCCTACTGCATCAATCGAAAGGAAGTTGTACCAGATTTTGAAAAAACACCAAGTCTATTTTTCGGACAAGGAAAGATCATGGCTGACACCGCACCCACAGTAAGCCCCCTCACTTGTATGGACTACCCAAAATCCACAAGAAGGACGTTCCGCTTAGACCGATCATCAGCTCCAGAGATTCGGCTACTCAAAACTTGTCTAGATTTTTACTGCCCTTAATACAACCATTACAAAAAAAACATCGTCTTTTGTGAAGAATTCAAGGCATTTTGTCGAACTACTAGGGTCAATTGAGGTTACACAGGAAGATCAACTAATTAGTTTCGACGTGGAAAGCCTTCACACCAACGTTTCGGTCGAAGATGCACTCCAAATCATACAGAGAAAGCTATCCGAAGATGGGAACCTGAAAGAGAGAACGAATCTACCTATAGAAGTAATTATGGAATTACTAGGATGCTGTGTACGAAACTGTTATTTCCAACTAAAGGACGAATTCTTTACACAAGATGAGGGACTGCCAATGGGATCACCACTTTCACCAGTCATAGCCAACATATATATGGAGTGGTTTGAAAGTCTGGCTGATTATAGCTAAAAGACAGCAGGAGCCTCGCAAGGAAGAGAAGCCGTCACAACCAGTGCTTGCACTTCCCTACATCAGATGATTATCGGAGAGGATAAGAAGAATTGGTTCCAAGTACAACATCAGAACCTGTTTCAGATCCGGTAACACTATCCGTAGCAGCCTCACGAAAACCAGGCCCCCAAACGCGGACTGCGATTCCAAGAATTGCATTTACCGGATACCTACCCTGTCAGTGCAAAAAATCCTATACTGGTGAAACTAAGAGGCCATTGAATGTTCGCATTGCCGAGCACAAGAAGCATACACAGCGAGGGGAAACCAGCAAATCAGGAATAGCAGACCATGTTCATCGAGTGGTCCCAAGCTGAGATCTTGCACAAAGAGGAATATTGGTTTTAGGAGAAAATTCAAGGAAGCCGCATACATGTTGTCCAACAACGTATTCAGCCAAGCCAGCGTAGAAATACGCAACATATGGAAACCCATCATCAAGCGAAAAATGGCCAACTCCCGCCAAAACGGTCATCTCCCACGGAACCAGTGAAGCGGAAAATGGAAAGCAGGGATAAGTGAAAGTATTTCAACGACCTATAAATAGTCATCTCTCGGAGGAATCAGTCCAGTCATCACCCGAAGACGATTGTAGATACTAACAATTGAAACATCGTGAACTAATGTGACATGGAATCTCTACACTTTTTATTATTCTCTTTTTTTTCATTCCTTTATTTTTATTTATTCAATTGTTATATTTTTACTTGTAGCTTATTTCACTATTATTTCATTTCAGGTTTATTTTGCTTGATATAAGCTATTCATTTTTAATTATTCTTTTCTAGTTGTTTCAGGGATTTCAAATCATTTTATATAGTAGACAATGGAAGTCCGTACCAGTGAAATTCATCATGAAACATTGTCAATTACCTTCAAACAAATGTATATGCTCATGTATTGTGACTACAAATATTTTCAACATAACGTAGTCATGTAAAGCGTATATCTATCTATCTGTGTCCTGTTCAAACTAAGCAGTTGAATACTTGATTCAACTGAATCTAGCAGCTACATTCATGAGGAATCTGCACTCTGGGAAAAATGTTAAAATGGGACAATAACAAATATGAGACAGATAATGTGAATATTACTGGACTATAATTGAAAATATTCAAGGGGAAACAGTTGATGATTCATTAGCGAAAAATTCAATCCATGATTACATGTATTTGAATATTTCACTCGATAGTTATTATTTTTACATCATTTTTTAATGAAGAAGCAGAATAACAGAATTTTTTTTTCCAAACAACCGCCTGAAAATAACTACCGAAATATAAAAAAAAGCTGCATTTGTACATTGAAAACTTCTGATTTGAAGCCCCTTCTAACACTTGTGGCAGCGACACTGAAACGAGTTCATTTTACATTGCGAACAAAGAACACTTCATAAGCAATCGTCTCTCTTAGCACTTCCTTGGCTAGATATCCACTCACATCCAAAAAGCTTTCCATACTAACCGACGGGTTCCGAGAATTATTTATCTTCTCCAAACTCGTCATACAAGTGAAATTAGTTGATACGCTGCGTCATTACTTCATTTCCGTATATCTATGTTATAAATGACTCCCAGGAGAAAGTTATTATTAAGCAGTTGTTGACCTGTTGAAAGAACAGGGTACTTACTGAAAATATTAACAATTTATAATTTTCGATGTGAAATTAACAAATTCCTCTTGAATTAAAAAATCCGATTAGATTTTTCAACACTTTAATTTAAATGTAATTATCATATTAATTTGAGTTTCCGCAGATGATAGAAAATGTATCTATTCTGTATTTTTATTTTATTTTAACTATTCAATGTTTTCATAACCATGAAATCATGATCCATATGAAATAAAATTGGTATCGTTATGAAAAAAAAGCCGGATATATATCCAAGAACCCTTTCCCCTTTGTTGCATAAATGACTCCAAAATATCAACATTCATTCTTGTTGATAGTTTGAAATAATAAAAAGGTTCGCTAAAAGAATGTGCTGGATTTATTCTACTAACTACTACAAGTTACCTACCTTCTCTATTGCTTTGTCAAAAATTGGAACTTTTGAATGAGAACTTCTGTATAAAATATGTTATTCACTTACAGATATTCGTTTCAGAATCAAATTACAAGAGAGGGTTGACACGAAACAGTGGTTTTCTTTAATGTCCCTTCCCCCTTTTATTTTTTGAACGGGTCAACTCAAAAAATTGAAATTTGGGATAATGAAATTAATGCATGAATACTTTATTTTGAAGTGAAATTGACAGATGAAACTTTCAAGATGACGACTGGGCGCCATCTGGGAAAAAATTAAATAGAAAGGGGGACCTTGTGATACATCTTTTTGAAGCTCCTGACAAATGATTCACAACCCTAGAATATAAGGTCAATATCTTCAACTACTACAAAATGGCGGACCTTTTAATAATTGCTTCAACACATTAACATTTAATTACAAAATATGAGATATTAAGCTTGAGGTCAGTTCAGGAGATGCTCGAAATAGTTGCATTGAACTTCTTGACATATGAACAGCCTATCCTATATTTCACGCCGAACATTTTCGAACACAGTAACGTCAATATCTCTATAAATATTTATTATTCTCTGCCGTATATCCAATATTGAAGTAGCTTCAGTTTTGTACATTTTCTGCTTCGAATAGCCCCATAAAAAAGTCCAAAGGTGTCACATCTGGTGAGCGGGCTGGCCATTCTGTAGGACCTCGATGGCCAATTCAACGACCGGGAAAAGTAGTATCCAAATAGTTTCTTGTCTGGAGTAATGTGGTGGTGTTCTATCTTATTGGAATACAATATACATATTCAAACACAGTTCCCCTGTTGAATTTTGATCAATAAATAGAGGTCCTACAATATGGTTTCCCAATATTCCTGCCCAAACGTTAATTTTTCTGGATATTGGGTATGTGTTTCCTGGAAAACGTGAGGGTTGGTGTCACTCTGATAACGGCAATTGTGTATGTGCACATTGCCGTTAAAAAAAATGTACATTCGTCGCTAAAACAAATATTGTGGAGATAGGTAGGATGCTTTGCAATGGTTTCCTTCATGATTTTGCAGAATTCTGTTCTTCAGGTAATTGGTGTACCATTTTAATTTTTCATGGATGATGCCTATGCCTCTTCAAAAGTCTCCACATAGTAGAAGGAAACACCTAACAAACATTCGCGACGGAATAAGTAGACTGTTCAGGATTGACTACCGTCTCACCACTTATTTGCACTTGCTGTTCTTATGGAATGGACGGATGACCTGGTGGCTTTTTGTTTTTTTTTAAACAAAAAAATAACTTAACAAACCTTATCGGATTGTTGAAATTGCCATATAGCAGATAAAAAGAAATATTTTTAGAAATATCGATATTAATATGTTTGTCTTCAGGAAATTATTTATTAAATGTTGCGATATTTTGTAGTAGGTGTAGTAATATATATTCTAGGGTTGTGAAGCATTTTTCAGTAGTTTCGAAAAGATGTGTCACAAGACTCCCCTTTCCATTTAATTTTTTTCCCAGATGGCGTCCAGTCGCCATTTTGAAAGATTCATCTGTCAATTTTACTCCAAAATAAAGTATTCATGCATTGATTTTATTATCCTAAATTTCAATTTTTTGAGTTGACCCATTTAAAAAATAAAAGGAGGGAAACTTTAAAGAAATGCACTGTATGTATATTGCTATAAATTGAAACATACAATTAAACAGTTTGTAATGTTTTTTCTCTGTTACATGGCTGTTCATCGAAAACATTCAGGTTGTAGGCTAAGCATACTTTGAAAAATGAAAAGAGTGCCACCAAGTCTTTCAACCTAGTGTTCCATTGAGTAAATTCAGAAACCTCAAAGGAATGAGACAAGATAAATGGAATGAGAGATACCCACTGTATACACATGTATTTATGTGTCTAATTCACCACTCCATTGAAGTAGTGGAGTGGACTTGGGAGAAGCTATAACAACTTTAAATAATGAATCGAAAAGCGATGCATATTTATAGACGTGTGCATTCCAAATCCTTCGTTCCACAGTTATACTTCCCGACAACAAATAATCCATAGACGTTTGGACAACAACTTCACTTTTCAGGCTTGTTCATTTCACGACGGTTCAGTGGTTCAGCCTAGCACCACTGATGATACCAGGTGGATCGAAACAGCAATGTCTGTTGTTAGATCACAAATCCATTGAATTGTCTTGTATTGGAAGCTGCAGTGATAGGCAGAGGATGTCGAAGCTTGGCTTCCCAACTGACCGCCTTGGGGAGCCTCGTTTATCCTTGATATTTGGGATTGAGTCTTCTGTCGATCCCATTGATGGCGTCTTCTTAGGGGAATGCCATCATCTTTTTTACCATAAATATAATATTTAGTAATTCCGTTGGTATAGGTATTATATGTTAATTACATTTATTTTTATTTTTTTTGTAAAACTTATATGTCATTTCTTTCAGCATATTCGTTTGGTTTCCTTCAATAAAAATGAAAATCCCTGTATGTCAAGAAAATTAGATTTTGAAATTCTCCTCACACTATCAATCAACTTCAAAACTGCATCCTCATTTTCGGGCACCATATACAAGTGTCTATTAATAAGTTCCACCGTCATATGCCGATGTTCCAACCACAAGCCAGTAAGTATATGAACTAACCTCGTCGCAACACAACCTTGAACAGATCCGATTATTCAACAAATGACTCGGAATCCCCTCTCTCAAAACACCGGTTCTCCGTCCTTTCCGTTTCTTCAACGTTTACGTTACCTCAAGCATCTGGCATTTCAGTTCGAAATTACTGTTATTGGATTAAAACGACAAATGTAGCATCTTCCTAATAGGTGAATTTTTCGTTTTCGAGTGCGTGTTTGCATGTAGTGAATTGTGAAGAGTTGTCAGTGCTTTAGCATATCAATTGTTTTGGAAGTTGACAGATTTGTGTGAGTGCTGGTGAAGGTGATTTATAGTGAATGTGAGTGATAATAGTGCTTTTTTGTGGATAACATCACCATCGGATTAGACCAGACTGGTAAGTGAGTCATAGAGTGGAAATTTTAGTGTAGGCTGAGTTGTACACTCCTGCATTCTCTACATTTGCAGCATTCCAACAGGTTTCTTGTAGCCGTACCCGTGACCTTCTGAGTCTATTCAATCGTGTACCTTATACAATGCGATTGCAGGACAAACAGTTCGAACTACCAGAATTATAAAGAGTGGTTTAGATAGATATGTTTAAATTTTTTCAGTTGTATTTAACAGAAATTGACTCTACCTAACCACACTTTTTGACTCCGACTCTTCAGTTCACTTTTCTTTACAGCGCAACAAAACAATTGATTTATTTAATATATAGCGAGTTAATTCAAGCAAACATGACCCTGAAGCTGGCGACTGGAGTTAGCGACCGAAAATACTTTGTAAATGGCGAAAGTTAATTATGAAAGCCCTTGGCCATGATAATTTTTCATTTTGCCGCCTCTGCCATTCACAAAGTATTTTCTGCCGCTAACTCTGGCCGCCAATTTCAGGTTCATTTCTAAAAACATGGGAATTGTTTTAAACCGACTTATAACTGTTGGTTACAGCCTGGATTTTTGCTTTGAATGGGATTTTCAAAATAGCACGGACGCGCATCACTGACTGTCATTCGTTAGCTTTTTTCATCGAATTTTAGAAAAATGTTTTGAAAAAATGTCATTTACTCAAATTATTATGCATTTCTTTGATTATGATTATATCGAACTAACTGAGTGTTCCATTATCATTTAAACTCATTTATTTTGTATCACACTTTATGTATTATATTGACACGAGTACTTTCGAGTATCGGGCGTGCGTGTGTGGTACCACAAAACGAGGACTTATCGCCTCTCTACCAGTGTCTAAAAATCTGCCGGCGCTTCTATATGCTCAACTCACCAAAGTATGTCATGAAAAAGTACAATACAGTGAAATTATTTCTAATATATCAGTAACCTTATTATATACAGTCTGCTAAAACACCACCTATTTTTTAGTCCAATCGAACCGGGATTATTATTGGTAGTAATAGCATTGCTATTGTTATTTTTTTCAAGTCATACGTATAAAATTCGTATTTCTCTCGATTTAAATTCGTATTTCTCTTTAGATACGAACGCTCAACTCAGTTTCTGGCAATATGTTATTCACGTTTGGTTTTTTACCGGTGAATGTTTTGTTCAGGAGAAAAGTCGCTTTAATTCTCAATTCTCGCTGGTAGATGACTGAATAGATACTCATACATAGTAATACGTAGTAATATAGTATATACTCTCTCGTTTATACAATCTCTATAATCTCTTACTCGCACATATTAAAATAATATTGTGTTTACATTATTTATCTCTCATATGAGTTTGAATTGTTCTCTTTGAAAATAAATACACTTTTCTCATACTCATTGTATACCATCTCTATTGTGTAATAACTTTTATATAATTGAATAAATTGAAACTCTTTTCTCATTATCATCGCTCATATATATAAAAAGACTCTGGTACCTCGTCATTGAACACAACCTTGAGTTTTTCCGTGTTAGGAATCACACGTTAAAAGGTAAGACCTCGTTAATCCTTAGCTCGCACAAGTTTCGACTTCTGAGGGTTGTCGTTCGTAGGGTGCGACAGCTGGTTAACGAAAAAACAGATTTTAAACAGAAACATTTGACTTCGTTTTTTCTATTTCTCCACATTTTTTTTGGTTCTTCGTAAATACACTGTGAATTTGTTATTTTCTCGGTCTTTGTTGATCTAAAATGGCGGATGCAAAGAAAATAAAACAATATATTGCCCTAAGGCAAGTTGAAATTAGTAAATTGAAAAGTAAACATATTGATACGATAAAAGATGCATTTCAGGAAATTCACAGTAATATAACTGCTTTATTAGCCTTGACAGACAGTGATGATCTTGCCTCCCAACATAAACAGTTTGTTTATGGACGAATTTTATGAAATCCAAACAATCTATACGCAGCTTTTTTCTACATTGAGTAATTCGCCAAATGTTTCTCCTGTCATTAGTAAAAATGTCAAATTACTCAAAATTGAATTGCCAAAGTTCAGTGGAGATCCAAAGAATTGGCAAACTTTTATAGACACCTATGATTCCCTTATTCACAATAATAGTTCATTAACTCACATTGATAAATTTAATTATCTCATTTCTTCTTTGCAAAATGAACCTCTAGCTCTTGTTAAACGTACCCCTTTAACTGCTCAAAATTATTTAAATGCTTACAATAATTTGAAACAGAGATATGAAAATGAGCGTTTAATTGTCTCAAATTTTTCTCAATTCTTGAAATTGTCATTGGCAGATTCTCAGTTCAACATATCTGCACCTGTAGATATACTTCTTGGTGCTGATATTTTTGGCTCACTTTTTACAGGAAAAACTATTTCCAGTGGTGTGGAAAAGCCCGTTGCCCTTGAAACCTGTTTTGGTTGGGTGATCTTGGGTAAAGTTCCATCTGCATCTCATAGTAATCACACCTCCTCATTTTTTGCTACCACCGATATTTCTCTAGAAACTTGTGTAACTCGTTTCTGGGAGTTAGAACAAGTCTCAGATGATCTTCCCATTCCTCTCGAAGATGATTCTGTTGAAACTCATTTCAGGAAACTTTTCAAATTTTGGAAAATGGTCGATTTCAGGTTCAACTTCCCTTTAAGTCCCTTCCCTCTTTCAATGGTTCAAGAGATATTGCTCGCCGTAGGTTTCACTCCCTGGAACGTAAACTCATCAACAACCCTGATCTCAGGAAAGAATATAATGTCTTCATGCAGGACTATTTAAAATCAGGTCACTGTCTCTCATAAATTCTCATAAACTGTCTTACTTTACTCGTAATATATTCCTCACTTTTGTGTTTTGAGACCTGATAGTCTTAGCACTAAGCTCCGAGTTGTGTTGATGCTTAAAACTAAAGATCTCAACTCTCAATCTCTCAAAGATAACTTTTCCCTGGTCCCAAATTGCAAAATGATCTTTTTGCAATTCTCCTTCGCTTTCGTTTGCCTTCTATAGTTTTCACTGCGGACATCAAACAGATGTACCGTCAAATTCCCATTCATCCCTCTCACACACCCTACCAGAAAATTCTCTGGCGATTTTCTGAAGAGGAACCTCTACAGGTGATGCTCAAATTCTTCAAACTCAGTTAATTTCCTTACTAGCTAAAGGTCAATTTGGGCCTGTAATGTTCCCGAACTTCTCTCTCATTTACCTCATGACCATCTTCTCATAAACCCCTCTCTTTTGATAAAGATTCTGCCTCCGTTATCAAAATCCTTGGCCTCCAGTGGAACCCTATCTCTGATTTATTCTCTTATCATGTCACTCCTACCACACATACACAAAACGCGATATTCTCTCTCAATTGGCTCGCATCTTCGACCCTCTTGGTTTTTTAACTCCTCTCACTTTTCTTCTCAAGACCCTCTTGCAACAATTATGGATCTCTGGACTAGGATGGGATGAAACTCCTCCTAAGCATATTTCTTCTGTCTGGAACAAAAGTTCTTAGTGAACTCTCTCATATTTCTCAATTAAATATTCCTAGGAACATTGTATCAAAAAAGTCTCTCTCATGTACTGTGCATGCGTTTTGTGACGGCTCTGAACGAGGATATGCCAGTGTTGTATATCTGCGTTGTGTTCAGGCCGATGGTTCTATATCTGTCCATTTTGTCGCAGGGAAGTCGCGAGTAGCCCCTGTAAAGAAGCTTTCTATCCCCCGTCTCGAACTTTGTGCAGCCTTGTTATTGAAGAAGCTTTTGAGTTATACTCTCAGGATTATTGAATCCCAAATTCAAGTCGAGAGTTTTGCAGCATAGACGGATTCTACCATTGTGCTTTCGTGGTTATATTCATCTCCTCATAAATGGTGCACTTTTGTTGCCAATGGAGTGGCTCAGATTCAGGAATTATCTACTTCTCACTGGCGACATTTCAGATCTCAGTTATAACCCAGCTGATGTTGGTTCGCGTGGCTCGCTTCCGCACGATTTGCTTAGTAATAGGCTATGGTGGGCGGGACCGTACTGGTTGACTCTTCCTGAAAATTTTTGGCCTTCTGATATAGGTGCTAATTCCTCCGAGATTTCGGAAACTCAAGAAGAATCCCGGAAAACTGTTCTCATTACTACTTCAACCCCTCATTTTATTACTGTTCTTCTTACCAATTCAACCCCTCATTTTATTACTGTTCTTCTTACTAATTTAAGCTCCTTTCTCAAAATTCAAAGAATTCTCGCGTACATTCTTCGCTTTATTAATAACTCTCGAAATGTCTCTAAACAAAACTCTGATTTTCTTCTCCCCTCTGAATTAGATTCAGCCCTTACTCATTTGATAAAGTTTGTGCAATATCAATCTTTCTCCAATGAAATTACTCTCTTGAAACAAAATAAATTTCTCCCAAAATATTTAAGAAAATTAACTCCATTCATTGATTCTCTGGGAATCCTCAGGGTGGGCGGAAGATTGCAAAATTCCTCCTTAGCTAAGGATCTGAAACACCCTATTCTCCTTCCCAGTTCTCATCGCTTCACTTATCTCCTCATTAAACATACTCACGCACAATATTTGCACCCAGGCTTACAAACTCTCCATCATCTTCTCGTGCAGAGATATTGGATTCTCGCTCCGAAGCGCACTATTCGCTCGATCCTCTCAAAATGTTTCAAGCTCAACCCTTCATCTCGTCAACCCATTATGGGCCTCCTCCTCCTCAGCGCATTTCTCAAGCTAAACCCTTTGTCCATACCGGCGTTGATATGGCTGGTCCCCTTCATATCACGCTCAAACGAATGCGCGGAGCAAAAACTCACAAGGCCTACATTTGCATTTTTGTATGTATGGTCATAAAAGCAGTTCATATAGAACTGGTCTCTGATTTACCTTCGGAAGCTTTTCTTGCAGCTCTTCGCCGATTCATAGCTCGTCGAGGACGTTGCAATCATCTTTACAGTGATTCTGGTTCAAATTTTATTGGCGCATCCACATATTTTAAGTCTATTGCTCAAACTGTTTCTCAAGAAAATGATTTACAGTTTCATTCCAACTGTCCTAAAGCTCCCAATTTTGGAGGTCTTTGGAGTCTCAAATCAAAGTTCTGAAAACTCACTTGTTTCGCGTTATAGGTTCTCAACTTCTCACTTACGAAGAAATGAATACTGTTTTAGTACAGATTGAGGCTGTATTAAATTCTCGCCCTTTATGCTCCATCAGCTCGGACGCCAATGATTTACAGGCTTTAACTCCTGCACATTTTCTCACCCTTGAACCACTCAATTCTGCCCCCGACTCTGATCTGAGACACGTGAAACTCTCGCACCTATCAAGGTGGCAACTACTCCAGCAAATGCATCAGTCATTCTGGAAAAGATGGCATAATGAATATCTGCATACACTTATGCAGCGAAAGAAATGGACAGAGCCCTCTTCGTCCATTGACGTGGTACCATGGTCTTGGTTAAAAATGACTTAACTCCACCATTGAAGTGGAACTTAGGGAGAATAACTCAAATTTACCCAGGGAGAGATGGAGTCACTCGCGTTGTGAGTATCAAAACAGCTAGCACAAAATTAAAGCGACCCGTCACTCAGGTTTGCCCGCTTTCAGATAATATCTAAAACAATATTTTCTATTTTCTCAATTAGTTTTTAACGTTATTCTTTTACACTTAATAGTAGTAATATCACAGTTTTGCTTTCTCATTATTTTTTATTTACAATATAATCTCGGTACATAAAATGTGACCATTTTAGGTGGGCGGTATCAAAGACTACAGAATACTATAAGACGTGTCACTCGCTCATTTTTCGACATCTGAGAAATCTCGCCGCCCGCTAGCGACAGCGGGTAATTACCAGCCGAGGTAGTACAGTGTGTCGCTTGAAGTTACCAGTTCTCGTCGGCACACGAGATATAAAGGTTGTCCGTATTGTTTGGTATTGTCAAAGACTACAGAATCGGTAAACTTTGGTATTGTGATTGTGTTGTGTTCGTTCGGAGTTCGAAATATTTATTTTGTGAAAATGTCGACGTATTGCTCAGTGGATGGTTGTCTGAGTACGGTGGGAAGCCCAGGTATTTCGTTTTTCCGCTGCCCAAAGTACAGTGAAAGGTATGCATTCAATATATTCACCATTAATTTTTATTTTACCTATCTATACCTTTTATGGTTTTGTTGTATAAAATTATTCATAACGAAATATACCGCCGGCATTTGCCAATCCAAACTCATTTCAATCTTTTTCAAAATGTTCAGTTTATCGATTGATATACTTGAATTTTTTTTAGGTGTCAACGTTGGAAAAATGTATTAGGCTTCATTGGGAATCATAGATATGCTAATCTTACCCCAGAGCAGAGTCACAATAGAATTAAAATTGCAGCTTACATTTTAGAGCCGATGATATTGTGAATTCTCGTATTCATAGCTATGCTGTTCCTTCATTGCGTCTGCCTCAAGATGGTGCTCAGAAAGGTTGGTTCAGTGAAGTTTATAGATTCAAATGATGAAAAAATCTTATTCCACTTTTTAACATATGAAATTTACAATATCAATTTTGTTGTTTAAACCTTCCAGATGATGATGCCATTGCCGTGTACTAGCAAGGATTTTATTTACATTGATGCTCAGGTTCAAACGGATCACGAGGTGAAATATCTTTTCGTTATATTATATACTTACTTGATATATTTTTATATGCTTCGGAAACAAAAACGATGACAAGAAAACAATTATTGAAAGTACGTACATCTTTCTTTTAGATGAATGCAGCCAAACATCTGCTAAACTTTCTTCGGGAACTCCAAGAAAAGTGGCATTACGAAAAAAAATGTATCACTAGAGAAAAACAGTAGCTTCAACATCGAAAAGAGCACTGGACGAAACCGGAATTACTCTGGATGATGTTTTCAAGTTTCTGGATCGAAAATATCCTGAGCAATATTTTAAGCTCTTGAAAGCACAGCTTTCTTTGATAAATAAAGCACCAAAAGGGCCAGGTATAGTGACGAATTCAAACAGTTTGCATTGACTGTTTATTTTCTTGGTCCGAAAGCGTACAAAAAATTTTCAACAATTTGTAGATTACCGTCAAAAAGTACACTTCATCGTTTCACGAAAAATTGGATTGTTGAACCAGGCTTCAACGATTTTATTTTTCGTGTTATTGAATTCAGGATTGGGCTCATGAAGGAGAAAGAAAGAGATTGTATTTTATGCCTAGACGAAATATCTTTGAAATCTCATCTTTATTATGATATTTCCAGAGACAAAATAGTAGGTTTCCAAACGAGTTTGAATGGGACCTCTACTGACATAGCAAGTAGTGCTCTAACAGTAATGGTCAGAGGTTTGGCAAGCAATTGGAAAATACCACTTGCATACTTTTTCTATAAGACATCAGCAACTTCTGATGATTTGAAAGATATTTTGTTCAAAACGGTACGAAGATGCAAAAGTATAGGCCTAAATGTCATGGGGGTGGTTTCCGATCAGGGTTCAAATTTTCAGAAGTTTGTGAAAACTTTGAATGTTACAGACGAAAATCCCATATTTCTGATAGACGATCATAAACTTGTATATTTGTTTGATATCCCGCACTTACTGAAGTCGACACGAAACAATTTGTTTCCTATCAGTTTTTACTTCAGGGTAGAGAAACAAGAAAACATTACATAGAAACAATGTATAATTATGATAGAACTAAACAATATAAATTGGCTCCTAAACTTAATAATGACCACATTTATCCAAATAATTTTCAAAAAATGAAAGTCAAGTTGGCTTGCAACATTCGTGTGACATTTGCATACATTTTAGCAAATCCTCAGAAAACCTTCTTGATCAAGATGTAATTTTCTGTAAGCTAAAGGCTTACAGTACCGACAAATCATCGTTTGGTGGATTAACCGTACCATCAAGAGATATTGTTGACCATGTAATAGAGATGGAAAACATATTTATTGAAAATTTTGATAAAATCGGCAGTGAGAAGGGAATTGGACAGTATTTGAAAACAAAATATTCGAAAATCTTTTCTCACATCCATGTCAAAAATTCCCCTTCGATTATTATATATCTTTATATACAAGAGTTCGGATATACTTTACTTTAAAATTCATGAACCAGGACATGAAGATTGTTAGGAAACATAAATCATGCAATGTAAAATTGAATATTTTAAATCATTTATAAACATATAACATTATATAATTGTATTATTTTTGTTGATAAAACATGTTTTTCTGAACGTATGTTTATCATTTCATCAGTAAATCACTCTGCTCTGTTTCTTAGATCATTTATTCATGAGTTTATCTATCATGTTTCTAGAAGTTGATCGACAAACAACTACTTTCGTATCTTTGTTTATCTGTCTGATACAACCGAGCAAGCGAAGTTTCACTTCGGAACGTCCCCTGTAGATATCGCGAATAGGAACTGCCCTCGTATAACTGTCATGCGGCCGGCGGCTTCCGGACATCGTCTGTCGGCGATATGATTTATGGAAATCGCAAAAAATGCAATCCTGAGCCGTACCGACAAACGAATTCCTTGGAGTGAACCAACTTATAGTATTCGGTAAACTTTGGCGGTATGTTCAATTTTCATTTAAACTCATTTATTTTGTATCACACTGTATGTATTATATTGACACGAGTACCTTCGAGTATCGGGCGTGCGTGTGTGGTACCACAAAACGAGGAACTTATCGCCTCTCTACCAGTGTCTAAAAATCTGCCGGCGCATCTATATGCTCAACTCACCAAGGTGTGTCATGAAAAAGTACAGTGAAAGTATTTCTAATATATCAGTAACCTTAATATATACAGTCTGCTAAAAAACCACCTACTGAGTTGTAGTGAATTTATTTAATTGGTATTTTTCATGAAGTATTGGTACTTATTTACTCTTATTTGAAAACAAATGTTGACTCACTATTTAAATTGAATTACAAGCACTATAATCAGAGGTACATTTGATATCTATTCTAATAAATGCGAAAGTTACTTACTTAACATTCACTCATTCATCTCTCTTTCCTCGTACTGGTTACTCCTAGGAAAGCTTCTCAGGTCTTAGATGCGTATTGAGAAAGCATTTTTGAATATTCCCACTGGAACACCTACCCTGGGAATAAAAGGGCACGTTTACATATGAAAATTTCTATTTCATCATTGTTTCTCCGTAGATACCACTATATTTTCGGAGGCTGAAATTTTGTATTTGGGTTCGTTTAGGAAGTTATGTTGTAGATGTTGTAGACTGGGGCGTGGCTGGCTCCCCAGTTGGATTTAAGAATAATGTTTCTCTATGTCTTTAAATTTCCGGTGAGTGAATTTGTATGTAATATCAGCATTACACCCGTGCGGAGCCGGAGCGGATCTCTAGTCTAGAGATAAAGAAGAATAGGAAGGATTCAGTATGATAAAATGATGAGTACTAATTGGTTTTGTTGCCATTCAAGAATGACTTCCAAATTATTATACATTTGTCGTATTCAAGAAGTATTGAAGTATATTTTAGAAAAAGTACTTACCAGGTGCCTTTGTTGTAATGGCACAACTTCTAACTTCCGCTATACCAGCATACTATTTAAATCAGCAGTTGTCGAAATAGATAATCGAATGGATAATGCAGCTGAGAATGTGTCTATTCAATTAATGTAAATGTATCGTTAAACGTCCATGAATGTTCGTAGGACTGAATGCATGTGGAACATAATATTTAGCTACGTTTGTTATTTTGGTGTTTCATTTTGAATTCTTTAGATAATCATTAACAAAGTCTTGTCAACTGTCTTTTACAAATCGTAGTGGCTTCTTTGCTTCAAGTTTGCGAAAGTATTTTATTTTATCTATGATATGACCAAAATCATTTCATGTGGTTTTATCGACCTTTTTTACAATCTGAAAAAATTGTAATGGATAGAGTGTGCATTTTTTTAGTTGACCTCGATAATTTACTGCGTGAATTCAAAAATATTTATCCTATATAAATACATATCAAAACAAACATTAATTAATGATGCAGATACTTAACGTCTTTAAAATTGGAAAAATGTAAGTACAGTTTATGTTGTTGAAATATTTCACTTGGGGACTTGGAATAATAATACTAAGCATCACAAACAAACATATTCTAGAGAGGTTGTATGTACAATTTGAAAATACGTATTATAACTGTAGGCTCAGGCAGATTGAGGGGGTTCATTTCAATCCTCGGAATTGAAAATAATTGGCAAAAACAAATATGTAGACAATACCCCACACTGAATCTGGTTTATTTTTTATAGAAAACTGTCATCTAACTGTAGGACCTTGGATAAAACTATATTCTCCACAAATGAAAATCGAACTTCTCACTAAAAGTAGTTCTCCTAGCATTGTGAATTTTACATAATAGCAATAACTGCATTCAGTTTATTATTCATGAAAAAAATCGACTGCTTGATGGTAACTGAAGTGGTAATGAAAGTTCCATTTGAGATAATGTTTTGATTATTACTGAATTCATGGAGACTATTGACATAAATGTATCTACGGAGCACTGTACAGTTTGGAATGATAAAGTATAAGGACTTGACGTGATAATTCCAATCTACAAATGAAAAAAAAAAATGACAAGGTTAACTGATTCACGTTTTTTTGTAGTTTACTGGGCAGTGAATTCGTTAATGCTGAAAAAATCGTATCAGTAGAATATTTGATTTCCATTTGTGGAGGTATTACCACTCCAAGCTTGGGCAGATAAAATTCAAATTATGAAAAAATACAATTTACTTGTTGGAATTGTGTCAAAATTTGTTATTATTAAAAAATTTTTCATTTTGGATTGGAATGACGTCAAAGTTGATCCAGATTTGCCTAAAAGTGTCATAACTAGTGATGAATCATAGTTATAGGTTGACATCGAAATGAAACTCCAATCGTCCAATAGAAGAGCACAGGAGAGCCAAGACCAAAAAAGTTATGCACACTTGCGAGAAGCAATACGAAGAAACATCCGTTGTTGTGGAAAAACAGTTTATGGCTTTCGCATCACGATAATGCACCTACTCACTAGTTATTGCTTATTCGTGATTTTTTTGCCAAAACAACACCGTAATCAGTAGTTGTTTACAGCTGATTCTCGGCCTCCCCCACCACTATGACGTATTAATTGCTTTTTTTATTGGTTGTTGTTTGGTGAAGTTTTTTTTGTTGTGCAGTGAAGTCAAGGCGTTGTGACCTTGAAGTGTCTGGTGCATGGATCGTTCAGATTTTTTTTTTCATATGAGATTTTGTGTGTTTATGTGTGTGTGTAGGAGAATGCACGGTACAGGGTTTCATCATGTGCTTGTTTGTCTATGTACAAACATACGTCTGCATACTTCGAAGATCCTCCAAGTAATAAATGCTCCATCGGTGTTAGGGCACCAAGTTAGTAGTGGAGTGACGTCACAGCAATAACCGTTCAACGGCTAGAGAGCGACATGTTCACTCCACGACGTGTGGCAGAGTAATGCGTATTCATCGGTCTGCCCTCACCTCTCCTGAAGCGATGAAGGTTCGCTCTAGCCCCGCTATCCATGGTGACACAACGGCAGCCGAGGACTGTTTGCCTAGCGTCTACCCTCTCCGAGACCGCAACGACCACTGCTTGCTCGTACCGGCAACTGTTATCGCATCAAGTTGGGAGATGGGCTTGGCTGTGACGTCAGGCATCTCTAGTGGATAGCAACTAGCAATGTGAATCTTTCACGGTTTCATGGTGGGGGTGACTCACACTGTTTAATATAAAAGAAATGCCTGGCACACTATGAAATCAGTAGACGAATATATCTGCAGCAGTTAGCAATTGGTAGAGTGTTATTCAGTTCGTAATAGAAGGAAGACGGTGAGTGTATTTGTCTGTTGGAAATTGTTTATATTTTCATATATATTTTCATCATGTCCGTTTCAAAAGTAGACTTGAATAAAATTAATAATTTGATTGTACAGGAGGTTGAAATACTAGAGCAAAAGGCCTTATCATCATTGCCAATTGATGAAGTGTACATAATTAAAAATATGTCAACTTATTCTACACGATTTGGTAAATCAATTTTATTAACTTTGCAAGATGTGAGCAATGATAAATTATTTAAAACATGGCTACCAAAACGTATTTCGTTGCAATTCAGTGATGACGATATATCTTGTATCAACTCATCAGGTGGTAAATATACGATGATGTATTTAGGACAGAGCCAACAAAGTTTTGCTGGCATGAAAACGCGATCTCTAGTCAAATTCAATATGATTGAATAATAGTAATAATTTATAGTGAATTTCTTTAGGTCATAGCTTACAAAGTTTTTTTTGGTGTGAAAACGATAACTCTAGTCAAATTCAATATGATTGAATAATAATAGTAATTATAATGAATTTCTTATTGTTTTATTAATATTCATATATTAGATGATAATTATATGGAAATATAAACATTACTAACTTAGTTGAATACACTCACTTTGTAACTACAAGTAAAATGGGAATGTGAGTATTATATCACTGAAAAATTGGAGGTTGCTTATGTTTTTTTTTTTGTTCGATTTCAGTTCCACCATTTAAAGATGTGGATGCAGTACGCAAGTCAAGATTGGGTCGATATTGTAGATCTCAAATCATCGGTTCAACATTTGTCGTCTAAATTGAAGGTGTTGGGTGATGGAGCCGAACATGCAAGCGTTTATGATATGAGTGTATGCTATGATGAAAAACAAATCGAATTATGCCTTCGTGATGCTGAGAACTATTGGAGTGGTGCAGAAGTTTGCAACAAATTTTTGGATAATGAATTGGAATTGTGGCAACTTTGTGAGGTTATGATTGAACTGAACCTAAGAAGATTCCTGTATAGCCTCCAACCATACTTGCCAGAATGGATTATTCATCACTTTGAATTGAATGATGAAAATCGAGAGGAAATTGAAGATGGTCGCGAAAATGATGATTATGAGGAAGAAGTTATTTTAGATAGTCTGTATGTTCCTGTGAATCATAAATAATGTCAAATAAAAAACTTTGTATTATTTTCATGTTTTATTTATTTAAATCTGATGAAATACAATAGAAAATGATTACAAAACAATAAATATGATATAAAATACAATACATGATATAAGTCAGTTACAAATAAAAAAAAAAAAAGATCATAAAACAGTACATGATAGAGTGAAAAAAAAGTGTCAATATCTGCTATGAACTGAACCATCCAATGCATTGTATGTTAAAACTGTATCATGCAAAATTAATGCATATACTTTAGTGTTGTCTGGAAACTTGGTCTTCCTCGTCTCAAACTCAATCTTTATATCAATAGTTGATGATTTTGTTGCATTCGGTTGATGGGAACAATCGATGACGAATAGTGGATTCTCTCTAAATTGTCCAATGTCCATCAGAGGTTCACTCATATCTTTATCATAATAACTTCGCTGGAAACTCTCAAAAGCATAATAAGCAGGGAGCATCAAGTTTTTTATCGAAATTCAAATTCCAACGCTCATATGGATAAACTTCAGAATTCAAGTATACTCGAATACTATTGATATCAGCAGTTGTGAATTTTGTAATATCTTGTGTTCTATCTTCAGATGTGGTAGTACTTTGGAATGCGATGATGACAAAACGAGGAGTTTCCAATGCGTTAGTTGTTTTGATGGCCCATATGTCTGAAGAAGTCCCACGTAATGATGGTAGTTCATAGAGGTCCCACATACGATACGCCAACTTGATTTTGGCATTCAGACCGCTTTTGTTTATTCTACTCAAAAGTTTGAGCTTGTGTTTATCATCTGGTACAATATGCCTTATTTTCCATTCGATTTTATTTATTTCCAAATCAGCATCAACCTCACCTATATATGAGTTTTTGAATGATCGAGCGATAATCAAAATCAATTCCTGTTTGGCATTCAAGATACTTTTGTTGTAATCTTCAGCAAAACCCATCAAATATTTCAGTGGTAGTTTTCCACTAAAAACATGACTGTTTGTATCCAAGATATCTTGCTTCAATTGTGAAAGTCCCCAACCAGATGTCAATAATGTGTTAGCATGAGATTGTCCAAATGATATCATGGTTTTCATTGTAGATGTTATCCCAGGTTTTCTAACAACAGCCACTTGTTCACCTCCCATTTCATAACGAATTTCGTCAAAGAGAAATGCAATTGCATTATTCGAGAGATAGCATGTTTTCGCTACATCTTTGGGGGTGAATTTACCTTCTATGTAAATGAAGCTCTCGGCAATATCTAGTATAACATCTTGATTATTGATTGCAATTCTGATTTCATCCGAATTCCTGAATAGCGGTGATCCATAGGGCTTATATGTGTGCTCATGTAAACTTATGAGAGAATGATCGAGCACTGGTTCATTGAATATATTCAACTTTTCATTGTTTGTTTCGAGCACCATTGTTATTTTCTCACTTTCAATCCAATCGATTTCAAAAATTTAAGATCACTCACAGACAGAGCGTTATGTGCTAACTGTTTAGCATACACTTGTGGAATGAGCTTCTTTTTATGCACACCTTTCTTTTTGATAGTGCAACTCGTTTGGGATTGTTCAATGCGATTTTGTCTATTATAAATGAAACCCATAACAACAGTTATTCGATTTTCTTCAATTCCAAAATAATGAAAATCTCTTCTTCACTTCCAAAATCGATAAGGTTATTTTTTTCATCCAAAATACGCACTGTAATGTTGTGAATCAATTGACGACCTTCTGGACTGACAGGCATATATATAATACTGTGTGGTTCTTTAGTAAGATTGTAGCCAGGTTCAACATCAATATCGAATGAGAAAAGAATGTGGGATTCTTCACCATTTATATATGAACCAGATATTATATTGCAATCTAAGCGGATAAGTCTCACAGTTGTAATGTTTATTGGTAATGATGATTCATGTATCTGATTTGGTGGAAATATTTCATGAGCGAACCCCATCATTTCTGCTATTGAATTTGGATGTGTCAGATCAATTTCATATTTGGATCGCATTCACATTTGAATGTATTATTATTGGCGTGTAGATAGAAAATATCATCTGCAACGACATCATTTGGTTTTTTATCATGAAACAATCTGAACATGATATGTTTCTGTATGACGGCATTGATCTCTTCTATTTCATAAGCACCACATGGAATTTCAATTGTCAACTTTTGGGGTATCGATGAGTTGTCATTACTGATTCTAAAACTAACTAAGTTATTAGCTTCAGTTATATTATTGATTGTATTGCATCCATAGAATCCCAAAAGTCCTAATCCATAACGACTGTTCCTATCCAATTCAATTGGTGGAAAAAAATCCGCACTCAAGACACTTGTCCCGACAGCTTGTAGCTCGAACTTTCGTGACATGACTGATGAATATTTTGAAACACATTTCAATTTATTATTGTACACAGCAACAGCACATTTGAGACAATTTACACTTTTTGGAAGGTGTTGTATTGTAATAAGTATCATTTTTATTGATACCAATATTCACATCCTCTATATTACAAATACAACACATAGATTTCCGAGGTATAGGACCGTCATTAACATCCGATTCTGAATTTTGATCGTGGTGGTGGTGCTCATAACAATATCTATGTTTCATTATATCGATGTCATCTTGCAGATGCTTAGGCAACTTTTCCCAAACATATGCAATCTCATGTGCAACACATGCAAGTATCACTTCCTTAGGCATATTTGCAAGCATCACTTTATCCATTTTTTTCAAGGTACCATATTTTGAAAACATTCTAAGTGAAAACCCCATTCCCTTGATAGCCTCCCGATCCAGTTTGGTGTTGAATCCATTTTTATTTGGAAAATTATTTAGAGAGAAACTGCAAGCACAAGTGACCACAGAGAACTGTATTAAATTTCTGTTGTCGATCATAGTTATATTTGATTTTTACATTCGAACATTTTCGAAAGAATCGAGTCAATTCCAATGGTGGGGGTAGATCTCCAAAACTATCGAAATATGTGACTTCTTTCCCACATTTTTTATATGCCACCCAATGTGTTCCTGGTCCACTTATTCCATCTAAATTAACAATAGCTGTCTCGTTTTGTTTTGGACCTGAAGATGGTAATCTATCACGCATAAAAACACCACGAAAATGTGGAATTTTCATTTTTTGTGCATAATAACTGAGATCGAGATCAGTAAGAGGCCTCTGAGGTAGGGGTTCAATTAGTTTTTTGTTTTGTTTGTGGCTTTGTATGGTTTTAAATATAGTCCTAAACCTTTACGGTATGGTTTGAGATATATTCCACTTCGCGTTTGCCTAATGCTACAGCCTCCATGGTTTTATTGTGACGATTGGCTTCCATTAAAGCCGCTCTGCTGGCTTTTGCCGAATTCACGGCCTTGGTAATACCAGCAGCAGCTCCCGCCAAACTTCCTAGTGCGGATAGTCCAGCAAAAATTGGTATCAATGGTAAAAGTCCACCGATCTTGGGAACAGGAATTATGCGTGGTGTGCGGATTTTCTTCTTTCCACCGGCAGCTTTAAGGTATTTACGTGCCGCCTGCAATGCCACAGTGATAGCTTTTTTGCTATTATTCGTCACAAATTGATTCCCACCAGCTTTCTTCAATACATTTCGCACTTTATGGACTATCCCAGCACCAAATGCAACTTTTTTAATTTTATTTTTCTTCGTTTGTTTCCTCTTACATTTTTTCTTATTGGTACTACAACCCATGCCCATATGTCTTTTCGCTTTCATAATGTTGGTGACAAGTAATGCAGCTGCTCTTTCCCCAATACTCGCGTCCTTCGATTTAACCCTATCCCAAGCGCTGTATTCAAGTTCTTTGTCGGCTAAATGTCTTGCTGCAAGATCGGATGGATGCTTAGAATATTGAATATCGTGTTTTTTGCATTCAATATCTAATTTATTGATTCCAGGGTCGTTACGAGCTAAACGTTGTTTCAATTTTGTACCCGGTCCACAGTATTGATAACCTCCGGTAGATGTAATTCGAATGGAAGTTTGTTTATTAAATCATTAACAAAACCACAACCTCTTTTAATTTTACGATCACTTTCAATACGTCCGTATCGTTTGATGGTACACATTGAAATGAATAAGCTAATAACATTTATATAGTCTCCAACCACGGCACGATGCGCATTGTAAAACAGAAAGAAAGTTTGCTGTAGATAATCTAGATGAGAAATTTGGTTGTGGATTGAATGGACAAAGGGTATTCAGACATGGTCCACTACTTCCATCATCAGTTCGAGGACTCATTATAGGACCTTCAAATTGTGGAAAGACGAATGCAATGATATCACTATTAACACATCCACAAGGACTGAGATTTAGAAATGTGTATCTCTATTCGAAATCACTCAATCAACCTAAATATCAGTACTTGCGAAGTGTTTTGGAACCTATAAAAGGATTAGGTTTTTATACATTCAGCAATAATGCAGAAATAGTGGAACCCTCCGACGCTAAGCCTAATTCTGTTTTCATTTTCGATGATGTAATATGTGAAAAGCAAGATATTATTAGATCATATTTCTGTATGGGACGTCATAAGGATGTTGATTGTTTTTATCTAGCACAGACATATTCACGGGTACCCAAACAGTTAGTGCGTGACAATACCAATTTCATTATAATGTTCAAACAAGATGAGACGAATTTACATCACATTTATTCAGATCATGTTTCACCCGATGTAACATTCAAACAATTCCAATTGATGTGTGTTAAATGCTGGGAGGACCAATATGGATTTCTAGTCATTGATAAGGATAGAAAAATAGATGAAGGTAGATATCGCAAAGGATTCGATAGTTTTATATACCCATGATCTTGTTTTTGGAACTTATTCGATCACTGAATATTGTAGTGGTCACTTCACCAACGAATTAAGCTTTAATTCAAAAAAAAGGGCATTATGAATACAAAAAAAGATCCTGAAAATAAAAACAATGAAATAAATTTGAAACGTCAACTAGTAGAGACAACAGAAGCTGTCAGGCAGAAATTCAACTCTATCAAGAATGATAATATTGAAAATCGTACGACACTTGAAAGATTGTATGAGCCCATAATGAAACCATTGAATGTTTTATCATCAAACGCTACTTCTAAATCACCAGTGTTATCACCAAATCATGGAACTGTTCAATCTACTTCAAATTATCCCATGAGTACTCCAATAGGAAGAAAACAATCTTTTGGTAGTGTATCATCTGTGAATAGTGACACGAGCACACTTCAAGACGATATGAGAACAACTCTATTCGAAACACCATCATCGTCCCACATCGATTCCTCGGATCCTGACATCTCACCTGTTATGAATGAAAGTGGTGAAGATGTTTTGATGAAACATTTGAATAATATAAAATCTAGAAATCCAGCATATGATGGAACATTTGGCGTACGTATGGATCCAATTACACAAAAGCTGAAAATGGGAAGTCTAGTGGTAAATTTCAAAGATGGAAACATTTCATTTTGGGATGCTAATAAAGTGAAAAAATATGAATGCGCAGGTAGTCCAGAATTGTATGATATGATTTTTTTGAAGAATCCACAAGATGTTGATAATGAAGAAACTCGTCAAGTATATTCCAAAATATTGAAAATAACGAATGCTCCATATAAACAATATCATCTGAAGAATGGTTTTAAAAATACAAATTCTAAAAAATTTCGTGAAGTTATCAAACCTCTATTAGACTCACGACAATATCCAATAAGAAGTAGAAGTAAAATTGGTGGAGCACTCAAAAGACGAGTGAAAATGGAGAAAATATATAATTCTAAACCTGTGAATTATGTGTACTGGAATTCACCGAAAGAGTTAGTTGCTCGCCTACGACTATTGGTAGCTTCAAAGTCAGCCGGACATACCGGACATGATAATGAAATAATTTCAATAATTGAAGAATTACGTGAAGAAGGTATAATATATTAACATATTCACATGTAATGATCACTGTCACATCATCATTCAATGCAGTAACATTATCACCTTTTCTCTTTAATCATATTGAAATAGAATGACTAATGAAATAAGTGATGTCAAACGACAAGTTGTTAATGAATTACATAAACCTGCAAGACGTAATTTTCGTAGAAGAATAACCACCATCAAAGGTTTTGCAGATCTATGGCAAATAGATTTAGCTGAACTGCAACCTTATGCAAAAAGTAATGAAGGATACCGATATATACTTGTAGTGATAGATTGTTACTCCAAATATCTGTGGACTGTAGCAGTTAAAGATAAAACAGGTAGTACAGTAACTAATGCAATGAAACATGTACTGAAAGAAGCCAAATACTCCCCCAAACACATACAAAGCGATCAAGGGAAAGAATTTTTCAATAAAAGCTTCTCATCTCTCATGCGAGAATATAATATCAATCATTATTCAACATTTAGCACAAAGAAGGCAGCTATAGCAGAAAGAGTGATTCGTACAATAAAGGCATGGCTCTACAAGGAATTTTCGATGAGAGGTCACCACAAATGGCTTGATATTCTTCCAATTATAACTAGTAGATATAATAATAAAGTTCATCGTACAATAGGTATGGCACCCATCAATGTTGATTCAACAACAAAATTAAAATTCAAGGGTATCAATGGAATTGGAGGAAGACAAAGTAAACCCAAATTCCAATTAAATGATATTGTACGTATAAGTAAATACAAACATATTTTTGAAAAGTCTTACACTGCGAATTTTTACCACGGAGCTATTCAAGATTGTTAAAATTAATAAAACCATCCCAACGACTTATAATCTTGAAGATATGAATGAACAGCCGATTAGAGGATGTTTTTACGAAGAAGAGTTATTACGAACCGAGAATCCTGACGTATATCTGATTGAGAAGGTGTTGAAGAGAAGAAAAAATAAAGTATATGTAAAGTGGTTAGGCCTTCCTAGCGAACAAAATTCTTGGATTGATGAATCAAATATGGTTTAAATGTATATAATAGTGACTTTTATGAATAAAGTAATATTAAAGTTCATTATTGTTTTCATTTCAATTATAAGTATGTGAACTGAAAAATATTGCAGCGGTAAACATTGCCCCAGCCATTCGCAATGTTCTGTGTATACCAAACCAAATTAATTGTATACTCCATTCCCGCTTATATTTTTCAACTCACGATATTGAAAACACATTATCATTCCCAAAACTAATCGCCGTCACTTTGAAATGCAGTATCCAACTCTTTTTGCCAATTATCTCTCACTGATAATGCTGTCTCATAAAGCTTAGTCGACTCCTCAAGCTCAGCCTGAGCTTGCATTCTCGAACGTTGATGGAATTGCTTATCTTTACCAATTTTTGAACGGAGTTCATCAGCATCTTTAGACATTCTAGCCAATTCAACCTTCGCTAATGCAATCTTGGCATCTAATGCTTCAAGAGTTTCATTATTAGCATTAATAGCTCGCTCACTCTTTTCAAGTTCAGCAATAGTCATCTGTGCCTTTACAAGACGGCATTTTGCTTTCCTTTTCATTTCCCCAAACCGATGGAGGGGGCTGAAAGAAGATAGCGGTTCAGCTTTCAAATCACTCTTCATTTCTTTAGGAGTACCTTTTGGCTTCCTCTTCGATCTGTCACTTTTCGTTGCGGGTTTTTTCTGTCGCACAACACTTTTGGATTCTTTCTTTTCTTTAAAGTCAGTGACAATCGATGAAGATGCCTTAGTAACCTTCCTCTTGATTGTTCTAGATTTCTTATCAACACCAAGAGGAAGGGTAGATGAAGAGTGTTTGAGTGATGATAATTGCGAAACGATCGGATTTTCAATAATAATTTGCTCATTTGGTTCTGGCACATCTGCAAAGTTAACGAAGTCGTTAATATCAAAATCATTTATCGAATCTTGACTCGATAAATGTAATACTGGAATATTTTCAAAATCAGTCTGATCGATATCAACAAGTGGTGAACCATCTTCAGCAATCAATAGCGGCATAGAGCTCATGATTATTAAGGTCTGAGGAATGATATGTGATAGCAATAGAATGTGGATAGGAAAGGTGATGATGTTACTGAGACCTCACCATTTATAGAAGAAAATAAACTAGCGCATGCGCTCTTTCATCAACTGGCACATGCGCTCTCTCACTAAACTATTCACGCATGTAACAATCTTTGTCATTTAAGAGGAAAACTTTGTGTTGCATGCATGTATTTTTAAATGTTAGAAAATAATACAAATAAATTCAAAATATATATATATTTATTAATAATAGAGGACAATAACGATAATAAAAATGAAAAATGTTAATATGTCTCTGTGGATGTGGAACGTTCTTTGACTCTATTCCTCAATAGTTGTTGCTCGTGCGTCAAACACCAACATTGAAAAAAATGGATTCTCCTATTGGGGTAGAGTTGACCAACCTTCTCACACAGATCCCAAGTACTTCTACATGCATTGCATACATGATTCCAACAATTCATGGAATATGTATCACAACGCAAACAACGTTGCAGTGGAGTTGGAACGGCAGCACAGATACCACAAATATTTCTACAGATACCTATATTGTTAAATATTATAGGTTCGGAACACTTCAGACACTGTAACTGTTGTTGACGATAATCCGATTTTGTTCGCTTCGGTGGATGAGAAGGAGGCGATAGTTGAATCCGCAACACGCAATCACTACACATACCAGTACATGGATTGATTGAATCCTTAGGTCTACTTATTTGACAAAAGTAGCACACAATAGCCCCTGCAATCATCATTGGGTAGACACACACTTTTGGTTTTTCATTCCACTCTTTTGGAAACGGCATTTTACTAATTCGATTAGAAATATAAAGAGATGACTTACAGAAACTCTGAATGCTCTCTCCTATACCTACGATCTCTATTTATACAAATCAACATCATGTGGAAGTATAGTGGATAACTTCTCCTACTATTCCACTCTAAACGAGTCAAGTGGGAGTCGCATCACCTCCTATATAAGTTGACTTGCAAACCTAGAGTTCATTCATTCACTCTCTACAACTGTGAGCAAACAACAACAAGATGAATTCTGCAAAAATAAATGCTGCATTAAATAGAATAGCTGCTGTTGATGAAAACAATTGGATAGACGAATCAGATGATGAGGATGTCAATGTTCCGCTAGAGGAAGTAATAGTTGAAGCAGAAGATGTTGGAGTCGATGAAGATGAGATAGACGAAGTTGAAAACGAGGCCAACCAAAGCGACGAAGATGATGACGTGATGGAGTTTGAGAGGGTCATGGATGAAGAAGGAGATGATGAAGGGATAGAAGCTGACACAACTGAAGGTGATGGTGCTATGAGGATCGGTATGCGAACACTCAATGTCAGTGAGACACTGGAAGATCCCTTGGATTTGTATTGTGCATTGGATGCATACGTATTGATCAGCACAATAGATGGAGAGAACAAAAAACTATGTTGGTGCTGCTTTCGGTTTTATTCGCATAGAAACAATAATGGAGGGTGGTATGCCCATGTCAACACCCACAACACTGTCTCAATTATGGAAATGGGACAGAATTGGTGTGAAGCTTGCGAGAGGCCACTAACAAACTTCACCCGAGTATCTACATGTATTATATGTAATAATGTCCAACCTGTGGCACAATAACCGTGGACCTACTGGTCAAAAAAAAAACAACAGCCCTTTTCAGGGCTACATTATTCACACAAACAGTAGTTAGTTGTATTAGTATTCATAGATTATGTGACAAATGAATACTTTGATTAATAAAAGTCTAAGTTGGAAATTTGTTAGTCTTTGAATATCTATACATTATATGACAAATAAATTACTACTTTGACTGAAAAGTCGAAATTTGGAATTTGATAGTCATTGAATATCTATGCATATGATGAGTACTACTTTAAATGAAAGTTGAAGTTGGCATTTGTCAATCATTCATATGCATATAATGATGAATACTTTCACATACATATATTTCGTTTGAGATTATAATGTTAACATAATGTTAACAATGGTATGAATCTGTTTCTGTTTGAAAGTATAATGGTAGCTCTGAAAAGAGCTATTTTTTTTATTGTTTCAGTCTTTAATTGTAGCCCTGAAAAGGGCTGTTATTTTTTTATTAATCCATGCAATGATATGGACTAACGCTCCTCATCATCAGAAACAATAATTATGGTATCGTCATCTGAATCAGATGATATACTAATGATATCATCCTCATAGTAGTCATCTGAATCAGATGATATACTCATGATGTCGTCGTCGTCATAATCAGCTGAATCAGATGATATACTAATCACATCATCCGCATTATTATCGTCAACAGCATCTATGTCGTCCTGAATACCTTGTTCCACTCGTTCTGCGAAATCATCAGGAAGATCATAGATTCGCTGCAGAAATTGAGCGAAGGTTGTACTCAAATGATCAGACGTTGAATCTATTTCATGTACTTGGATGGGTCCTGTACTCGACATTGTGGAAGAATGATATAGAACTGGGATTGTTGCTATATTTATATTGGAAGAAATGAAATGGAGGGGGTGAAATGTAGAACAGTGTTTGAGATTCGAAAACATCAAGAATGAAACTCTGAGCGATTATTAGGAGAAATTCTAGTGATTATTATGGAAAAAAAACTAATAAGAGGGAGAGGAAGGGAGGAAGACACTGCCCCAGCCTCGCAGTGCCTCGTGTACACCAACCAAAAAGTGTGTACTCCGTGGAAGGAAAGGAAAGGAAATGATGGACGAGTAGATGATTATATGTCATCATCGGAATTGAGGACATCATCATCGATTAGGATTGGGGATGGCGGAGGACTATCCTCGATGAGGATAGGGGATGGTGGAGGACGTCTAACGTCAAGCTCGTCATCAGCATCATCACCAGAGTCGTCGTCGTCATCATCGTCGTCGTCGCTACTCATTGGGACAATGTCATCATAAGCAGGGTCCCACCATCCGTCAGGATCTGGATATTCCGAGTCATCCAAGTGTCCTTCGTCACTGCCAGTGACATGCTGAACTTGCATCCTGATGTCGTGATCCCGGTATTCGTATGGCGGACTGTGGGGTTCCGTGGTGGAAGAGACAACCTGTACCTGGCTGTTATCCCAGTAATTGAAGTTGTACCCCTGATCCGGGCAGCTATAGGGTTCGGAGGTTGAATCGGGTTCCATCTCGATGCTAGCTGATCAACTGAATGTTTCATCAGATGATTTCTACTTTTATACTTTCGAGAGGGAGTGGGAGAGGAGTGGAACATTGAGTAGGGGTAAATTGTAGTGTGACATAAGACATATTCAATGAGTAGGGGTAAATTGCAAAGTGACATAAGACATATTCAATGAAAGAGATACTTGAATGGATAAAATACAAATGAAATATACTTGTCGATTTCACTATGAAACATGTCTATTTTTTTATTTTTTAATTTTCTTCACATGAAATTATTTACAAGTGATTAGAGAACACAAAAATTGATGTGAGGTATTTGTCTAGAAGAACTTGGAATTGAAATAAAAAAATAATAATGATAATAAGAGGAAGTGAAGAAAAATGCTCCAACCATCGCATTGTTCAATGTGTACCAAACCAAAAAACAGTGTACACCCTTTATTTCACTTCCTTTTCCTTTATTCAATATAAACTTAACAAATATAAACTTAAAACTACCATAATTAAATACTCCTAACTAACCTAAAACTAATCTTACATTTACACTTCATCTACAAAAAGAGTGTCCATAACTGTCACTACTTTTTTGTACAGCTCTATCGAAGAGGTCTTTGCTTTACACCTTTCCTGCAGAGATGCATAATTCCGATCTATTTCGGCCATTTCCTTTTGGAGTTCCCTCCGTCGGTTATCCATTTCAGCCATTTGTCGCTTCATGGTAACCAACTCGGCCTCGCTAGATCGGGCAGCTCGTTCTGCTTTCTTGCATCTCTGCAGAAAAACACTCATCTTTTCACTAACCTCTCCGATAGGCTGTGGCACCAACACCTCAGGATCCGCCGGTGTCGCTGGCAGCGGTGGTAGTCGCGTCACCAACGGCGACAATATCACCAACTCCGGAGAAGGACTCCTCGGAATTTCCACTGCTGCTGGTGCTGCTGCTGGTGTGGAGGCCCTCTTACGAGAGGTCGAAAAACTACCTGCATAAGGATTAGTCCTATTGCAAGTAGCTCGGTACTTTGAAATAGGACCAACCTTTGCTGCAGGTCGTTGGCAAACCTTCTTCACAGCCCTGACTTCCTCCTCCTCCTCGAATAAGTCAGGGCTAGAAGATCTGCACCTAACTCGCGAACGCGAAGTGGTTGGCTGGTCAACCGTCACCGCTCTCGAAGATGCTGCCTCCTCCTGGTCAGCGGACACCGGCAGAATAGACGCCACAGCATTATTCACCTCCTGTGTATTGGTTGCCATTCTGAAAAAGAAGAAATAATACAAAGTTAGTTGATATAAAAAATAACATTCCTAATTTACTTACTCAAATATCAAGTTGGTCGTTGGAACGTACTGCCTTGTTGTGGAGTGGACTGCTCTCGATGAGATGACTTCTCGAACTGAATGTTGTGGAGTGCTCTCCGGAGGGTATCGACTTCGATGCGTGAGCGTGGGAAAATGGTGGGAGCGCACATGCGCGATGAGGGTAGGGGTGTACATGCGCAAATGTTGGGAGTCGGGGGGCGGGGCTTCGGGGAGGGGAGGGGCGGGGCTTCGGAAAGGGGGCGGGGCTTCGGAAAGGGGCGGGGTATCCGAAAAGTTGGTGGCGACGGGGGGGGGGGGGGGGGGGGGCGTGGCCCTAACGGGCCCGCCCACTGCCTGGGCTCCGCCCAGGTGGGTGGGGCCTCCGGCCCCAGGTAGGCGGGACATCTGGAGAGACATCATCTCGCCCTCTTCGCGCGCGCGTTCGTAACATAATATGCAACCGAACACCTAACCTAACGTATTAACGTATTAACGTAACCTAACCTAGTACGCTAACCTACCGCTATGCAACCGAACACCTAACCTAACCTAACCTAACCTAACCTAACCTAACCTAACCTAACCTAACCTACAGTAACTATTAACCTAACCTAACGAGGGAATACTAACCTAACACCTAACCTAACGTAAGTATGCAGCTAACCTAACGTAGCTATTAACCTAACCTAACGAGGGAATACATTCACCATGTTGGTTCCATTAATACATCATCAGTTGGTTTTGGTTTTGGTTGTATTATTCTATGATTTGGATTAATGTTCAGTCCTGGATATCCCAGTCCACCTGATGATGATGGCCTGACTTTATAGTTTCTCTCCAAAACTTCTTTATGGTTTTTCTCCAATACTTCAACTCTCTGTTCCAGTACATCATACTTTTTCATTGTAGTCCCTGTTATGTTTGACATAGCATCAAATTTTTTATTTGTAGACGCTGTTATGTCAGACATTTTTATGTCTACATCACTTGTAAGTTTGTCAAATTTACGAGTGAAAGTTATCCGAGCCTCTGCAATTTTATCGTTAAATGCTTGCCGGGCGTCCCGAGCAATATTGCCTATTGTGGATTGTATTGCAGCTTGTAGGGCTAGAAGTATAACTTCCTTTGCTCCATTAATTTCCCCCTCAAGATATGATACAGTTACACAATCACTCTTGTCAATTGGTTCACTTGTATTTTTCAATATTTTCCTTTGCATGTCATAATGACCATCTTTTGTTAATTTAAAACCATTCCCAGGAGGACCTCGAATGACATTACCACCCCATTTTCTTTTTCTACCAAACTTATCGATTGTTTTAGACATTGTGCACTCTACGATGATTCTCTTCAAACTGATATTTCTGTCATTTACATTATACTATATATTGCAGTAATTGATTAGGGAAATAGAAATAATACAAATAAAATTTTAATCATTTTATATTCATTACAGTAATACATATACATACATACATAATACATTAATATCACATTACTTCTATCATATATTATTAATTATAAATGGCTACATAAATATCAATATTGAATTTTCCGGTTTTGAAGATATTGAATGATATTTCAATCATTGATCTCGGCAGATAATAAATTAATCAATTGATCCAATGGAGTCTCCTGAGATTGTGATTGTTGAATAATATTACTTATCCAACGAATGTTCTCATTTGGATCGTTTTCATAAAATTCAATATCATTATGACCCCAAGGAAGAGTGTGGGTAGTATTCGGAATGATAAATCGTTTATCATCGTGATATGATAATGCAACTTTATTTTTTAATTCAGTATACATATCATGTAACACGCTTCTAAATGAATTCATCTTTCTGAATATCATACCACCTTGTTCGACGATTTTTTGATAATCTTCGCATGTCAATTCATTCTTTATTACAGATCGTTTAACCCCTTTGGCTTTCTTAAATTCACCATCAACAGATTTCACATAATATGCTTTAGCACCTGTACCATAAAAACTCATGATTGGATCATTTGGAAATTCATCTTTGAAGTTACCCAAGACTGAACTTGTTACTGGAATATTGAATTGGTTAACTATACTGTAATTGGATGTATCAAATCTACTTATGTTAGTTTTTATGAATTCATAAAAATTTTCTGTGTTTACTTTAAGAATGAGCGAGTCGGTATCTGTGTAAAGTAAAGAGACATTTTCATCAAAGTGTTGTTTGATGCATCCATAGAAAAAGTCATACATGACTGTTTTAGATAATTCTAATATGGAAAATCCCAAATATAATGGTTTATCGTAATGAACCTTCACTCTACCCAATTGAATGGCAACGAAATTATCAGTGAAAATTGAACAATTTTTGAAATTTGGTTTGGCTATGAGAGTGCTGGCACCTATATTTTTCTTTATATTTTCCCAATGTGTAACGAGTCTAACATCAATTCGATTATCTACATTCTCCATTGTCTTTCCATACACCGCATTATTCATTAGTTTATAGAAATCTTTAACAGATTTGTTGTTAGACCTATTACGCATTTCAGTATTAAGATCTATATAGGGTTTCATCCAGCATGATTGTTTGAATTTCAATACTCTATGTGTATTCATTACAATCAATCCATTTTTGACAGCTTGCTGTAGATTCCTATAATGAACAATATATTTTCTTTTATCATTCAAATTTGGAATTAATTTGGGAATTTTCGATTGTGTACGAGGTGGTATTATTTTTTCGACTAAAAATGGAAGGTCAGAATGTTTATCATGCAACTCTTGTGGATAATGAATGTCCACTTCAAATACATACCCATACGGACTATCAGTACTCACATCCATCACATCGAGATTAAGAATTTCATTTGGTGTCAACCATGTAAATTCACTTGTTGGTAGAGGTTGTGACATACTGTGACCGTATAGATTTGTTGCATCTAAATATGTAATGAATGTGGAAGGTTCGTTGGGATTATAATTGGGTAAAAATCTATTATTTGCTATATGTTTCCTCTCGCTACATTGACTAATTCCACCTCGTATACCTTTTTGAAAAAAGTGAATCATATCAATGTCAGTTAGTAATTCCAATTCAACATTAGTGAACTTCAACATGGCATCCCATGATAATCCAGGTGCAGTGTAATATTGTGCCGGATCTAAGTTATATATCTCTAAACTTGTGGTGCGGAAGTTTTCAAAAATATCACATAGTAGCAATACATCCGACTTCAAATACAAATCAGAGTATTCCCCCAAATTCTGACACTCGAATAAATTCCAAACTTTTCTAGCCCTATCATAATCAGTTTCCGATATATGTTCACAATTGAGTGTGTCATAAAACTGATTTTTTGTCGGAAGTAATGGATAATTCAATTTGTCAATGTCATCAACAAAACTATATGGAAATACACCTTTCTGTCTCATCAAATTGAATTTCTCAATTTGTGGGAAATGTTTGTGCATCTCCAAACATTGATCGGAGGTCAAGTTTGCACCCAACTTCTCCAACGAATTAGTCATAAATTTATAACTATCGATAAATCTCATTTTGAGATAATTCTTCCTAACCACACCATCTTTATCGGTATAGCTGTGTGTAAAGAGATGCTTCGTGAAAGATATATATTTCTCTTTAGTTTGCGGGATAACATCAACTTTCTCTTTATTCCTATACAATTCTTTTATGAATAAATGACAATCATAACCACTTAAATTATGAAAAATGATAGGTATGAAGTTTGGTATTTTGAAATTTAAATTACATTTCGAGTGAGCGGCATGTGATCTTTTCTTTCCTGTGACATGACAATGATCTCTTACTTTGACGTCACCATCAGTAAATGCTTTATTACATATACCACAAGTTCTGGCTGCAACAAACTGTTCTTCTTCTTCGACAGTTTGTGTATCCATTGGTTTAGGGTTTCTGAGATGATTTTCATGTATCTCTTTCAAATCATCTTCAATGCTACTCACAAATTTCTGAGCTGCATCTACACCCCTATATGTAACAAATTTTGTCAAATCATCATTATATGAACACTTTATCAAATAAGCAAATGAATATGGGGCATGTTTGAATGTTTTAATCGTGTATGAACTTCCAGGATTTGGCTCATTCACATGAATCGGTTTAAGCACTGATTCAAAATCAGCATACACTACAAATGGCACCCTCATTTGCCTCTCAAAGTTTTCAAACATTAGTTTATTTTCCGCAACCATTCTACCATATTTATTGATCTTTAAATTAGTAGTTGGTGTTGTGGTACTAATGTGATTACAATCATACATATTATGACGTAAAAGCAATCTCTCATCAGAAAAATATATCAAACATCCGTCACAAAAATATTTTTCTGTCTATGAGCTGATAGTTGATT
This sequence comes from Leptinotarsa decemlineata, assembly GCF_025532065.1. NCBI lineage: Eukaryota > Metazoa > Arthropoda > Insecta > Coleoptera > Chrysomelidae > Leptinotarsa > Leptinotarsa decemlineata. The sequence goes on from NW_027412532.1 coordinate 23,994,030, forward strand.
AGAAACTAATCTTGAAAGATCTTTGATCCAACAATAGTGACCATTACCGGAGTCATCAGTTATAAACAACAAATTGACATGTCTCGGAGTCTTCTCTGTGAGTATCGCAATGGACCAATCACTTCATACTTCATTTTACCCTTCTCAAATGTACTCTCTAAACCGTAAACATTAATTGAAATATCATTCCTATCTTCGAATATTTCGATACTCTTATTATTAACTTTAACCGGAAAATCCATACCTGTGACATCTAAAACAGTGGAAAAATGTGGATATGACGTAAGTTCGGACACTCGACTATCTGCAGGATATAATGCTGATGTTATAGCCCAAGCAAAACAATATTGATCTTCATTACGAACATTCACAACAGCTTTCTTCCATTGAATACATTGAGGCAGCTTCACATATGAACGTCCTTCCAGTGGACTGTATTTATTAATGTTGACCTCGAGAAACAATATTTTTTCACAAGTCCAACCTGAATTATAAAAAAAAAAAATATTACTATTCAATCTTATTGAAATTTTTAAAAAATAAATACCTGAGTCACGATCCTGGAACTCAGTCGTTTGTGCCACAATTACATCACGGAATCCATCAAAAACAGCATTCAAATCTGAAGATTGGTCCACTATTTTATTTTGGGAATTAAATGACTTCGTGTCCCTCGAATCATCAGTCTGAAGAATATAATTCCCAAAAACTTCCATATTCACCTTGATGCTTTTATGGATCCTGATGGCTGATTCCAGTAATTCAATGACCTTCTGCCTAATCTTATTGAAAAATGAAATGTAGTCACTGGTTACAATCGAACTCTCCACCCTGTATGTAGCAATGCGGCAATTGAATGCATTCGTTATAATTTGAACACCGTCAGACAATTGAACACATGCATTATTTTTATGACTCATGGTTCTTCGGTGAGAATTCACTTGGCTCATAGGAATTGTCACATTACAACAATTGCACGTATACATAGGTGTTGCATTATCCACTCTCACCCGTTTCACTGCAGGCCCTCCTTGGCAACTCTGGAGCTGATGCCGACGAAGATTATCACTACGAGTGAAAGATTTACCACAGTCACAGGAATACATTTTATATAATAGTTCTCACTAACTCACTTGATGTAAACTGACATAGCCAACACTCGTACGCTTCTTAAATACACTCTGATAGGACCCGTCAAGACGTCATAGCCAACCCCACTTCTCAACTACATGCGCCAAGATTACCTCCCAACTGAATGCGATAACAGATGTCGATATACGAGCAAGCAGTGGTCGTTGCGGTCTCGGAGAGGGTAGACGCTAGGCAAACAGTCCTCGGCTGCCGTTGTGTCACCATCGATAGCGGGGCTAGAGCGAACCTTCATCGCTTCAGGAGAGGTGAGGGCAGACCGATGAATACGCATTACTCTGCCACACGTCGTGGAGTGAACATGTCGCTCTCTAGCCGTTGAACGGTTATTGCTGTGACGTCACTCCACTACTAACTTGGTGCCCTAACACCGATGGAGCATTTATTACTTGGAGGATCTTCGAAGTATGCAGACGTATGTTTGTACATAGACAAACAAGCACATGATGAAACCCTGTACCGTGCATTCTCCTACACACACACATAAACACACAAAATCTCATATGAAAAAAAAATCTGAACGATCCATGCACCAGACACTTCAAGGTCACAATGCCTTGACTTCACTGCACAACAAAAAAACTTCACCAAACAACAACCAATAAAAAAAGCAATTAATACGTCATAGTGGTGGGGGGAGGCCGAGAATCAGCTGTAAACAACTACTGTAATCCAACACCGTATTCACCAGATTTGTACCCCTGCGACTTTTCTTGTTCCCAAGATTGAAGAGATTCATGAAAGCACGACAGTTTATATATATATATATTATAATATATATAATATATATAATATATATATATATATATATATATATATATATATATATATATATATAATATATATATATATATATATATATATATATATATATCAAAGAAACCGAGTACATAAGTTATGACGATAGTTGACAAGACATCTTTAATGATAATATGGAGTTTTCAAATCGGCAGAGAATTTTGGAGCAATGACACATACAGACGTCAATGACTTCTTCTTACTTCTTTCTTGTTTCCGATGACTGGAAAATAACCGTTTATAATTTGTCTCTTACACCGTTGTATTTCGTAACTGTAAAATGAATTATGGATTACGCAATATATACTTAGGTACCATTCCGTTTCTCATGAGATCGTATATACTGTTAGTTGAACGATTTCAGTTTCTGAAAATTGCTGGAAACAATGCCACATTATTGCATCTATTGTTCTTTGTGAAACGGTAAAGGATTATGATTGTCTACAAAAACACCTTCTCTTTGGTTTCGCCAAGTTTTTGAAATCTCATTCAAGTAATCAGACAATCATATTCTAGCGTTCTGAGAATGAACAGTTTATTGAGTCTCGCATATCTCATTAATTAATTAGTTAGTTTCAGATGAAGAGTTATGAAATGAACCTATTTTTGTGATCATTGAAAGTACCCACCTGGTGAAAGGAGGTGTCAATCAAGTATCGACTAACGAGCTACATAATGTAAAATTAACAAAATTCCGAAGTTCTGTCTCTTGCATATCCCATAAGATGATTTGTATCGATTTTATGAATGCTATTTGGATAAGCTTAGACGAGGTTTTAGATGTTGATAATGTTACTCGTAATGTTATTGAAAAAAAACTTTTCACTGGCTCTCTGCCTAGTTCGAGGAATGATACTCTGAAGGAATCGGATTTTTAATTATTGGAAATAACCTGCTCCATGTTGATGATAGACACTACTTACTGAAAAGTGGCCAAACAGCCCGAAACCGGTCTGCAAGTGTGTTCAAATAATTGAAAATAGATTCCAGCAGTTGTACTCAAGTGTTCAAGGTGCTCCTTTCATTATGAAAGTGACTCAACAAAAGTAAGAAAAAAATCGTAAATAGTCTAAAAATCTATTCTGAATGACGATTAAGTATTGAGAAATATAAATCGTTTATTGAATTATTGTTTGAAATTGGTGCTGCAATTCGTTGTGGCATTTAGCAATTACAATCTGTTACAGTCGGTTTCTTTCTTCTGGTTTTCTCTAATTGTATTCCCAGATGTGCTTTTGTTTTGAACATGGTATATAAATCAATCACCGTGAAAGTGATTATAAACTTCAACGAGAATGAAAATAATTTTCAGCTTCACTAAGATCGGTGAATCACGGAGTAAATCTAGAGAAATTTATTAATTTAGATATATTATAGAGTTCCTTGTTGGGTTATGCTATTGGTAATGTTGCACGTACCCTCAGAAATAATTATCAACAAACTCTACAAATCATTTTACCGGGCGTGAGATATCGAGTTTACCCAAAAATTTATATTGGCGTAACAGAAATATTCTTTCCCAAAGAATTAAAGAGCATAGCACCATTTTCGTGAATGTGAAAACCAATTCCAGTGAATCTACTTCACGACGTTTCGATTGTTAGTATCTACAGTCGTTTTCGGGTGATGACAGTGGTTGCGGTTTTGTAAACTATAGAATATCTATATTTCACAATGAACTATATTACTTAAATATTTCATAATGGATGTTCATCAATATTGATCACTTATTTTGTTTTTTACTTCATGAAGAGTAGAATGTGGCTTGACATAAGCTTTTATGATTGAAATATGAATAAACTTTGTTTGAGTGTTAAACAATTCAAAGAAAGAAAATAAAGAAGGAATTCCAAAACTTTGTAAAAAATATTTTTTTTTGATATTCTATTTAAGGAGAGGAAAAACAAATACATTTCACTCACACAATTTTCTCAGAAACACAAAAGTTCACTCTTTTAATTTCAATTAAATTATTCCTTATATTGTATATCTATTATGAAGGAAATGAACTTTTCAGGACAAACTTCACATATTTTCAAAATGAACTTTGTCGTACCCTCGGAAAGTTAGCACTTTTTATGCAATTTCTGTTCTTGATCATCAACTTCTAATTTCCCAATCAACCTAACTTTAATTACCCCAAACCAAATTTCAATCACAGGCTCCGTTCAATATCAGAAGTTTTAATGATCAGGAACACAATTCCGAAGACCTAACAGCCAAGTTGATTTGTTTAACAAAATTAGTTCGACTTGCAGTTCCTTTCTTGTAGTTGAGATACGCCAAAATCAGATATTCGATATCTTCGGATTGGCCTTAGTTACCAGGATTCGGGTTGGGAAATGTTAAGGCCGCCTATCGAACGGGATCATTAACATTGCTAGTTATTTCGCTTCGAAACACCAAATTGATTGAGTGTTTAGACGAGATGTCAAATGCAGGTAATGGTTTGATTGGTGGACTTGCTATATAAAAGAAAATTGCTTCTTTGGGCCAAGAATTTTTTATTTCTACGGATGCTATATGATGTGCCACTTGTCTCATCGCTTTCATACGTTCATATGAAATATTTCTCACGTAGTGAGAAATATCCGCCATTACAGTGAGAAATAATTTCTCACTGTTATCATGATAACTCAAGTCAGTCATGAATTGTTACATGTCAGATTGATATGACACGTTCTCCATGTTGACAACGCTACGCCAACGATTCGCGTGCAATATCCAAGTAGCCCATTGTCGGCGTTTCCATAACAACAAAACCGAAGCACTGCATAATTATTGCTGTCAACTTACCCAACGAAAATAGTTTTATTGTTGATTGTTAAAGCATAAATAGTTCAGATTTATTAAATATCGAATATAATGAAATATGAAGATTTAGAGTTGGAAAATACATCTCCAGAAATTGTTCAGAAAGCAATAGATGTTTGCAATAATTTGCTACCAAGCACATCAAGAGAAAAATATGAAATCGCTTACAGAAACTTTATGGACTGGAAAATGAAAGCCAAGGTAAATTCTTTTTCGTAAATACCCGCAATACGTGCATTTTTAAAACGCAAATCTGAAAAATATGCTCCAAAACAGTCAAAAACATTCACTTCTTAAGAAAATCAACAATTTTTGAAATATGCATCTGATGAAAAGTATTTGCTAATAAAGGTATGAATTGAAAATTTTTAAATTGTTATCGAAAAATGAATGTTTGGTTTTGATTTCAGGCTGCTTTAGCTATTGACTTTACAGGGGCATGCCGTTGTGATGAAGTTCGAAAATTAAAAATTGATGACATGTGGAAAATTTTAATTCGCCCCTTTTAATAAAATTGCTCGATACTTAAACCAAGGTTCCTAGAAATTTCACAGGAGAAAATTCTACCAAATTTACAAAAAATATGTGAAGCTTCGACCATACACAAATGAGACACGTTTTTTTTCAATTACAAAAATAGCAAATGTACGAAACAGCCTGTGGGGATAAATGAATTTGGCACCATGGCGAAAAAAATAGCGAAATTTTTGCAATTATCGAACCCTGAATTATATACTGGCCACTGTTTCCGAAGGTCATCGGCGACTATTTCAGTTAATGCAGGAGCAGATCTTTAAACTTTAAAACGCCATGGGAATTGGGAATCCAGCAATGTTGCTGAATCTCATATCGACAACTCCATAGATAACAAAATAAAAATTTCAAAAAGTATAGTAGAATCCATTCAGCCTCCAGCGCCATTAGAACCTGAACACAACAATGCTCAGTACGTTTCCCCATCAACTTCAACTTCGACCGCAGCTAATATTTCAATTACCGAAAACATGTTGAAACAAAACAACCTACTTTACGAAATTTTCAAATATAACTGTTAATTACTATTTTAAATGAAATATAAAATGAGTTAATGACATACAAGTATTATTATATATGTATTTTAATTTTCAATACTTGAAAACAACGCAACCGTAAAAAAAGTACAGTGTACAATGCGTGAGAAAATGACATATTTCTCATTTGTACCATATACTATTCCTTGTTGTGTTCACTTTTTCTTTCGGTTTGTAGTGCAAACATTCGTAATGAAGTTTAAGCATATCTTTCGATCTCCAGATGTACTTCACAATTCCGTATCAGCACCATTTTAAATGATGACAAACTATTCACTCAATCCTCACAAAAACTTTCAGTGTCATAATGTCACTGAAAGAAACACATTAGCTCTTATTACAAAAATACTTCATACTAAGTTAATTCGATTCCACCCCATTTTTTTGTCAAATTATAACACAAAATCTTCCCGGAGTGCTGTCTATCTATCTGAGCGCTATAGACTCAAAAATTACTCAAGAGGGAGGTTTATGTGTAGATTTAATAATGTTTTTTTTGAATTTGTGTTACTTAGAATATGAAAATGCAACACGTAATAAGTCAGGGCGGTGGTGCTACCCGGGGACGAGTCCAGGGAGCTTTCATCAAAAACTCTGCCTAATCGCTCTGAGATATTATAAAACAATTCAACAATTATTTTTCTTTGATTGGCCTACAAGAAAGTCCGCGATAGCATGTATCTATCTGTGAAGGATAATTCACTACCCATTTCATTGTTTGAAATAGTTAATAGTCACATACAGTGCATTTCTTCAATTCCCCCCCCCTTTATTTTTGGAACGGGTCAACTCAAAAAATAAGTTTGGGATAATGAAATCAAGTAGGAATACTTAATTTATTTGGAAGTGAAATAGACAGATGAAACTTTGAAAATGGCGATTGGGCGCCATCTGGGAAAAAAAATTAAATAGAAAGGTGGGTCTTGTGATCATTTTGAAGCTCCTGACGAATACTTCTCAACCCTAGAATATGCAGTCAATATCTTCACCTACTACAAAATGGCGAAACATTTAATAATTGCCTGAATACATTGACATTTAACTACATAATATGAGGTAATGAGCTTGAGGTCAGTTCAGAAGATCTTCGAAATGGTTGCCTTGAACTTCTTGATATATGAACAGCCTATCCGATATTTCACGCCAAACATTTTCGAAGACAGTAACATCAGTATCTCCACAAAAATTTATTATTCCCTGCCGAATATCCAATATTGAAGCAGGTTCAGTTTCGTACACCTTTTGCTTCATATAGCCCCATAAAAAAGTCCAAAGGTGTCAAATCTAGCGAGCGGGCTGTAAGACCTCGACGGCTAATCCAACGACCGGGAAAAGTAGTATCCAAATAGTTTCTTACTTGTCTGGAGTAATGTGGTGGAGTTTCATCTTGTTCGAATACAATATCCACATCGAATTCATTAGGATTCGCTTCAAAGATTTCAGTGATGAGAGGGTCAGCAGTAGTTTCCAGCATATTCAAATACAGTCCCTCTGTCAAATTTTGATTAATAAATAGAGGTCCTACAATATGGTTTTTCAATATTCCTGCCCAAACGTAAATTTTTTCTGGATATTGGGAAAACCGAAAACTAAATGAGAATATTCTAACTCAGGGGTCTCTAAGCTACGACCCGCGGGCCAAATCCGGCCCACCAGTGTCATCAATCCGGCCCGCGACAGCCAATGATTACCTAATTGTTGTTACTATTGCTGTGATAAGTTGAGGAAAACACAAAATGATAATTACTTGGTTTTATTTACTTGCAAGGGAAAACTTAACGACAGAAATGGTGACAAAGAAAACTCAACTTAAGTATCTAAGTTTAAGCATATTAATAACTAACAAATAATTGAAATGAATCGCAGTAAAACAAAAACACTAATGAGATTTATGTAATTGTGATTTTCCACCGACAATACTTTGTAGTTGTGGATCAATTTTACTTGTACCAATTATCAAAAGAGATTTAGGATGCTCATCGGTTAATTGAGATCTGTAAACATTCTTTGTGTACTTCATCTTGGAAAACGTTTTCTCACACAAGTAAGTAGTACCAAAAACAGAAAACAACTCACGAGCAAATTTATGCAAATTATCAAATTGTTCCAGTGGAAGACTCTTATGAAATTCCAACAAAGATGAATTTTGATATTTGTTCTTAAGCATATCACTGCACCGTAAATCAATACTTTCTATTTGGACTTCCGGAGCCAGGGTTTCAATGTCAGAATCAAAAGGATTTTGAAAAAGCTCAATTTCATTCGCAATGACATCAAAATCTGAAAAACGAGTATCAAAATTTATTTCAAAGCACTCAGTTTCGATTACAAAATTGACGGGTAATTCAGTCTCTGTAGTGTGGCTGAATATTTCACATGTTTCAAAATGTGTGATACATTTCTTACGTAATTGCGATTGGAAAAGTATTATTTTCTGCCTGAAGGATTTGATATTGGTGTATAAATCAGGGAGAATCTGATTTTCTCCTTGCAATCTCAATGCAGTTCGTTCATATGATTGGTCAAATCGACATAGAAGGCTAACTTCCACATCCATTCACTATTTTCTAATTCTTCAAAAGGGCGCTGCTTCTCATTAAAAAAAATTTCGATCTCTGCTTGAAGTTCAAAAAAGCGCTTAAGGACTTTTCCGCAACTAAGACAGCGTACGGCAGTATGATATGGTAAATCTTTTTCTCCAATCTGTTGAATAAACTCGCGGAATTGTCGCTGATTCAGCCCGGTGGATCTGATGAAGTTTACAACTGATATGACTGGTTTTAAAACTTCAGACATATCCAAACATTTTCCGTACAAGGACTGTTGATGAATGATACAATGTAAGACTAATGGTTTTGAACCACCATCATTTTCTACAGCCTATGACACAAGTGCAACCACTCCTTTATTTTTACCATACATATTTTTGACTCCATCAGTTGTTATAGATTTCAAATTTCTCCATCGAAGGTTCTTTTTATTAATGGCATTTTCAACTCCCTTAAAAATATCTGCCCCAGTTGTCGTGACGTGAATACTATCAATATCAATAAGTTCTTCATAAACTTCATAGCTTTCATCTACTCCGCGAATAAAAATCAACACCTGAGCAGTATCTGACACATCCGTTGACTCATCCAATGCTAGAGGAAACCACTCATGATGTCCATTTTTGTCAGACTGTTGAGATGATATATTTTCTGCGATGTCTTGCACCCTCCGAGCCACGGTGTTTGCTGACAAACTGACACTTTTAAATAAATTTACCTTATCGGGGCATATTTCTTCGGCTACTGCAATCAAGCATTCTTTTATCATTTCTCCATCGGTGAATGGTTTGCCACGTTTTCCGATTTCAAGAGCCACACGAAAGCTGGCGCGAGTTGCAGACTCTCGTTCAGTATTCGCTTTGGAAAACAAAGATTGCTGCGATTTGAGGCCGCATTTCAAAGCTTCAAATTTTTCCTTCCGCAAACTTCCTGTATACTTGGAGTAACTTTGAAGATGTTTCGATTTATAGTGTCCTTATAGTCTTTGAGAACAGCTATGGTTTCATTACAAATTAAACATAGCGCCTTATTACTGGACTCAATCACAAATTACTGAAAGTTCCATTTTTTTTTGGAACGTTCTGCATTCACTGTCGATTTTCGCTTCTTTTCCATACTAACAAATCACACATAAAAACCTTAAGTCAAATCAAAATACTTTTATTGACGGATGATACTTTATTTCACAATAGACAGTTTCGCTTTCTTCGCCTTTCCTACGCAGAATAACTCGCAGTTGAATGAATGAATGAATGAAAATCGTTTATTTACATTTGTTTGATAGTTACATTACATTTGTTGGGTGTGTTTGTGTGGGGCCCTGCTATAGGCTAATGCCTCTTCAGGGTAAGTGTGCTGTATGTGTGTGTGTTTTGATGTGTGTTGGAGTCTGTGTTGTGTTGTTTTTGTGTTCCGCTTATTCATCTAGTTTTTCTGTTGATCCGTATGGTGGTCGGGTCCATTGCAGGGGTCATGGTTGTACTTTTTGGGTACGGTTTTTGGCCGGGACTGCATGCGGGTGAAGCTCAGGTCTTTCCAGGACGCTGGTATCCGCTGTCCGCTTATCTGATCCTCAGTGGGAGTTCCTTTAGGATATCCTGGATCGGCTCCGGTAGGTCTTCCATTGCTCCCAGGGGTCTGGCTGGGGGGAAGGGGAGCTTTTTCCTGGGTATCCTCCTGGATCCTCCACGGGGAATCCAAGGCGTGTTGATGGCATCGGTGTTGTTGCTGCTCATCGTTCTGGTCGCATATCGTCCTTGAAGTTCTTGAAATCTTTGGTTGATTGGTGTAGTATTGGTGGAGTTGTATAGGTTTAGGGATGTGTATCGATAGGGAAGGTTGTGTATATTTCGAAGGATTCTTCTCTCGGTTGTAAGGATTCGGTGTGATAGTCTCGGGGGAAGTGTACAGTATATCATCGCTTTATAGTCCAGGACTGGTCTTATGTAGGATTTATACGTATATAGGAGAGTTTTACTGTCACATCTCTCGAGCTTGCTTCTCAGAGCCTTTAGAAGGTTGGCTCTCTTACGGACTCTGTCCAGTGTCTCTATCAGGTCAGTCTCCCAGTTGAGGGTCCTCGTGAAGGTGACACCCCAAGTAGGACACCGAGTCCTGGAGTATGAGGTTTTCCCCCAAAGGTCTAAAATCCAAGTTATCGGGGTTTAATTTTGGACGAGTAGAAGAGTTGGGATGTCGGAATAGGATAGTTTGGGTTTTGGTGGGGTTTATTTTGATACGCCATTTGTTGCACCATTGCTCGAAATGGTCGATCATGTTTTGAGCTTGAGTTTGCAAGCGGCGGGTGTTGGGGGCGGAAGAGTAAAGGATGGTGTCGTCGGCGTATTGTAGCATTTTATGGGTAGTGGGTACGTCATGAGCGTAGATGAGGAATAAGGAGGGAGCGAGGACTGAGCCTTGGGGGACTCCGGCTTTTGGAGTGAAAGGGGAGGAAAATGCTTCACCGACTTTAACGCGGATTTGTCGGTTAGATAAGTAGGAGGCTACTAGTCGGGTGAAGTGATGAGGTAGAGGTGTTTGAATAAGTTTCCAAATCAGGCCCGCGTGCCAGACCTTGTCGAAGGCTTTTTGGATATCTAGGGAGATTGCAATGGTGCAAAAAGAGGCGTTGATGTTTTGGGATATGTGAGTATGTAGTTCGACTAGAGCGTTTTGAGTGGAGTGTTCGGCCCTGAAACCATGCTGGTGGAGAGGAATAATTCTGTGGAGTATGAGGAAGTCGTTCAGACGGTTAGTCATTAGTCGTTGCAGCAGTTTGCCCAGGCAACTAAGCAGGCTGATAGGTCTATATGAATCGGAGTTAGTGGGATCCTTATGGGGTTTGGGTATTAAAATTGTGTTAGCCTGTTTCCAGGCCGTGGGGAAGTAGGCGTGTACAAGGCAAGCATCGAGGATGTGTTTGAGGAAGGGAATAGCAGTGTTGGGAAGGTTTTTCAGGACTCGGCGGTTAACTGAGTCTGGACCAGGAGCAGTATTTCTACCGCTGTGGATAGTGTTGAGGATGTCTTCCTCGCTGAATGGGGATCTTGGGGGCAGTTAGGTTCGAGGGGGATTTGACCTGGGTGCCTACCCAGTCTCGCGGGCAACTGCTGGTGAACGAGGTTTAGGAATTGGTTATCGAAGTAATGGTCTTGGGGGAGACGGAAGGTGTTTTCGAGATTTTCACGGAAGGCTTCTGCTTTGTCGGAAAGGTTGGAGATGATGTTACCGTCAATCGATAGGTGACTGTCGGTTTTCCTTTTTTGTCCAGTGAGGACTTTGAATTTGTTCCAGAAGGCCGTTCCATCTCGGTAGTCGAGTTTTTTAGTCTCCTCCATTCACCTTTTCTGTGTGAATTGGTTGATGAGGAGACGAATGCGATCGTTAAGACGGTTCCACTCGGTTTTTAGGATTGGATCTCTGGTTCGGACGAAAGTTCTGTAGAGTGGAATCGTTTAAGGTCTGTGAATTTATGATTTTTATAAGAGATGGTTTCAGGACTTGAGAGAATAGAGAACCCTAGGAACGTTTTGACGATGATGGGGAGAAGATCCGACGGAATAGTGTCACCGATATAAGCAAGATCATCGACCTCCTCTATCAGACTGTCAGAGCACAAGATGTGGTCGATGATGGATGCCCCACGGTGGCTCAAAAACGTCGGGTCAGGACAGGGAATTCTATAGATATTGTGTTCGAGTATAAGGTTGGCTAGAAGGCGGCCGTTGGCATTGGAGGTAGAATCTCCGAATTGTGTATGTCTGGAGTTGAAATCTCCTATTAGAAATGCTTTAGGGAGAGAGGATGTATATTCGATTAAATCTCTGGAAACGGATTGAGTTGGATGGTTGTAATAGGCTATGATGGTTATGTTGCGGAGTTGGAGAGTAAGTCGATAGCAAGGCAGTCGAGTTCGGACAGGGTAAGTGGAAGGTTGTGATTTTTGTAGGCTAGTCCTCGTTTAGTTAATATAGCGATGCCTCGTGAGTGTAAGTCTTTTGGTCGGTGTGTGGTGTTGAAACCGGTGAAATTTGGGGGGTTTTTGGTGAGTGTGTCGGTGATACATAGAATTTGGATTTCTTGTATGTGGAGGAGAGTCTTGGGGTGTTGTCTTTTTCTGCTGAGGCCCTGGGCGTTTACTGTACCGAAGATTAAACGCCCATTATCCCGTATTATTGGAGACTCAGCCATCGAGTTCAGCCATCAAATCAGTGAACGTATAGTCCATTTTATTGCCACTAACCGTGGCGAAGAGTGAATGTCCCAAAATGGTTTTACATAGCTCATTGGTGAGAGCTAGGATTTCGGTTCTCATTGTGGGCATGAGATTGAGAAGGAGCGTGGTCTGGATTTTAATGACAGCTTTGATTTGCTGAGAGATGGGAGAAATGGTTCAGGGGGTTTCGACGGTAATAGGGGCGACCTCTTTGGGGTTGTCTGGAGTTTTGACCCTTTTGGGACATTTCAGAGAGAAGGCTGGATGGTCGCCTTCACAGTTGGGGCATTTAGAGTTTGAGGTTTTAGTGCATTTTGCTGCTGGATGTGCCTCACCGCAGTGGGGAGACTTGGTTTTATGAGTGGGACATTCCGCTGCTGAATGTCCCGTTTCACTGCAAATGTTGCAGTATTTGGGATGGGGGGTAAAGGGTTGATGTTTGAGGTCTCACACTCATGGGTTCGGCCATAGATATTGATACCGTGAGTCAGGCATCTGGTGTATTGTTCTTTATTCGCAGTGATGACGTGAATAAGGGTGGTGGGTTTGGAGGTTTTTTTGGAGGTTATCCTCCAGATTTTTAAAACTTGTAATTTAGCTGCTTCTAGGAAGCCGCTAATTTCTTCAATTGAAAAATCAAGGTGGAACCCTTGATAACGAAAGAGATGTGTGGCTCTTTGGGAGCTGACGGTTGGGGATTTTTTGTTTTGAGGTCAATGACTTTGATGAAGGTGTGGCCTGTACGGTCACGCAGGAGTTTCTGAAGTTGTTCAGAGGTTTTAGAATTGTTGTTTGTTTTAGAAGTGCTGTACGGTTGTTTTTGACCTTAAGTTCCGTGATTTGGCCATGGAGGAATTCGTGGGTGTTCAGTAGATTAAAAAGTGCCCTTTGACTGGCTAGGTCATCGGGGATTTCTCGGATGTTGAATAGATTATGATTAGATAGCTAAACTAGTGTGGATGTTGGAGGGGGAGTCATAGTGGGTTCGCGCTCGGGAGACGAGCCGGAAAAGGAAGGAGAGGGTTTAGTGAAAGGGATTTGAGTACATTTGGATTGGCGAGTTTGTCTCGCCATAGTTTTTTAGTAAATTAGTAACGAGTTGTACAACCTTATGCTTGGATATCCTTTGATAGCAGCACCCCCAGGTGCTGTCTCTGGAGTTTAGCTGCACCTTCGCCTTTTGGATTAGGCTCTGGTGTCTCTATCGGAAGAGTTTGATTATAATAATCAGTGACTCCTCACGCCGGTAGACACTTATGAGGTAATCCTCTGGGTTTAGGTACTCACTTCACTTCACTTCACTTCACTTTACTTCACTTACGCTTTCACTTTCACTAGTTAAGGTTTCAACCTTTGCAGGTCGAGCTCGAACACTAGCGCTAGCCTTTTTATATGCAATTATTCCTACCATCTCGAGGTGATCGGAATACGCTAGCTAGAACCAGAACTTCCTCGAACCAACGCGGTAATTCCAAATATTTAATTACGCCTAATGCCACCTAGCGGGTAGCTGAATAGAACATAGTACCACTACTCGCCACTAGATGTCGTTAAGTGTCACAATACACAATAATAATTGAAATGCAAAAAAAGCGTAAGTTTGCTTAGGTCACGCACTTTACGACTATCCTAGTCTAGAAATATAGTTAAGGGCAGAAATTGGCCCCTGGAACAAACTGAAAAAATCATTATGGCCCGAAGACTTCAAAGTTTGGAGATCCCTGTTCTAACTGAACAATAATGTTCATTGTCGTACTGACATTTTTTGTCGGTTTTATAAACAAAAATAACAAACCTTATTGCGTTGATGAAATTATCATATGGCAGATAAAAAGAAATATTTCAAGAAATATCGTTATTAATGTGTTTGTCTTCAGGAAATTATTAAATGTTCCGTCATTTTGTAGTAGGTGAAGATGTTAACTTCATATTTTAGGGTTGTGAAGTATTCGTCAGGAGCTTCAAAATGATGTGTAACAAGACCCCCCTTTCCATTTAATTTTTTTTCCCAGATGGCGCCCAGTCGCCAAATTTCAATTTTTTGAGTTTACCCGTTCAAAAAATGAATGGGGGCATTAAAGAAATGAACTGTATAATGTGGTAATTGGTACTTAACCTATTCAGATGGATACTGTTACTTCTACCAAATAATTCATTCGGCAGTCGATATCAAAAGTTGACTGTGCAACGGATCCCCTTACAAAGCCTCATTTAAGTATCTCTTGTATTCTTGGATTAAGTCTTGTGTTGACTTGAAAGATGGCGGCTTCGTAATGGGATATGTCACAGCGTCAAAAACAGTTTTTTAGGCGTAATTACACGATTTCAAAAAATAACAGGTTCCAGATTTTTTTTATTTTCTCTAAAATATAATCAAATGTGTGTAGATTTCATTGTTGTACAGTTGTAAATGTTCTTTAATGGCACCTTAGCTCGTAATAAAGGGTAGAAAAATCGCCATAATCACTTCTTCCTTCATTTATTGATAAAACATCATCTCTAGGTAATAATAACTCCGTTCTCATTAGTAGACTTCACTCCAATTATTGGAGCTATTAAATAGTTCGACACAAACTTGTGTTACGATGACGTGACATATCGTGACAACACTCCAGCACGACTGGAAGTTATCACTGAAATAAGAGAGAGAAATAATTCAACCGGCCCGGTATCACAAATCAATGCGACACGTTTGATGAAGAAAGGTAGCAATGGCGTTGGTTTATTCTACGCTAGAGTTTCCAGTTTTACCTTTTATGGTTGGTTCTCCACCTAGTCAATCACTTTGAAACTTAAGTTCAGATGTTTGTTTTGTGTTGTATATTGCTAGCCGGGTACTTACCTATTGTAAAATGGTATATAGTATATAGATAAGTAGTTCTAAACAACGTTTTGTTTGAGTGAATTTTTGTATAGGTCATTATTATTTTCAAGCTGCTGTGACACTCTGAGAGAAAAAATGTAGGTATACTTATATGTTTTGCCACCTATTCGAAGTTAGTGTGTGTTACTACTGATTTATAATAGGTATTGGTGATTTATAATTGGTGGCAGGTAACTGGGGTAAAAACTGATTTCTGATTTGTTTCCTCTGAAATTTATAGTATCTCAAAGATAGGCTATACACACACGACATCGATATTATTTTTGTTTTTCTCGGTTCAAAACTTTTCACATACCAGATTTTTTTGAGATGTTTTGGGAAGTGATTCCTTTTCGTTTTGTAAGATAAAAAAATTTGTTAAAAGGAATAAAACTATTCCAATCGAGGCATTTGTCAACAATGTTTATCAAGTGAATATTACTGGAGTTTTTTCCCAACACCAAACCATTATTTGAACACCTCGACACGTGTTTCGATCACTAAATGATCATCTTCAAGAGGAAGATCAAACTAAATATACTTACATTGACTATTAGATAAGGCAATATTGTGAAATTAATTTAAGACACTCAAGACGCAGGTACCTAAAAGCAGGTATTTATGGTATCTATGAGGATACCATTGTAAGTATATTTCGTTTGATGATCATTTGGTGATCGAAACACGTGTCGAGGTATTAAAATAACGGTTTGGTGTTGGGAAAAAACTCCAGTAATATTCATTACTACACCAAAGGTTTCAAACAGTGCATCACATATGTTTATTAAGGTTTTTGAAACGAAAAGGAATCACTTTCCGAAACGTGAATCATTCCCAGGAAAGCTAAATTGTTCAGGATTGAAAACCGAAAAAAAAAAAACAGTACGAAACATTGACTTCTCAAAAAAACAGTTTTTGATTTGAAAGTACATTGAAAATCTTGTATTTAATTCTTTGGACATTATTATTTTTGTGGATAATCATTTTCCATACGTGAGTTTTTAAATCTGATAATTCATCAAGTGTAAAACAGTATTTAGAAAATGTTAATGGTCGATAGCTTTTTCCAATCAGTTTAGTTAACCTACTAACATGTAATCTGATAACATTGGCATGCGAAGCAAAATTTTAAAATTGAAAATAAAAAATATGGCACATCAGCATTTCGATATGTTTCTGAATCACTTTTATTTTATTTGTGCACTGACCCAAAAACAGGGATATAGAAAACCTAACCGTAGTTTGACATGTAATAATTTTTTGAATGATAATATTCCCGTCTTTTGGGAAAGAATGGTTTTGGCTTTCTACTTTGCCATCTTTATGCCAAAAACGTAGGAAACTTTCGAAGAAAGGAAGAAAGCAATCAATTAAAGAAAACTCAGTACAAGCCCTCTTGAAACAGCTACTTTGGTCATTCGGGGCGTATTTCGAACGAATATTTTTTCATTCTTCTGAACTGTAGAGAAAGTTTTATTCAGTTTTTCTTATTAATAATAAGCCACGACCTTCCGGAAAATCATAATAACATACCTATTTACAGAATCTCAGTACTAGGCGAATACAAACTGCTTGTTTGCAACCGCCAATAATTAATCGAATATAGTTGTTAGCGAAACTTCTAGACTTTCAGGACCGCTTGTTATCGAGAAACAGGTAACTTCCCTGCATAAACGTATTGTGTTGAACTTTACGGTTTGACCCAGGTGGTTGAAACGAGTGTTACCTATTATAATGAAAATTTTTTGCCAAAAAAATTATCCTATCAAATTTGTCTATTTCTAGTCATGTGTGTCGAAATAACCAATGAAACCATCATTACACTGATAACTACCCATGGATAGTTTTCACGGGTAGTTATCACTTATGTCATGACATTGCTAAGCAACCAACACAATAAAGTTGTTTGATATTTCAGTAATTCAATTTATTTCGAAAATGTCACTTCCTCGCTTTGGTGTTCAAAATGATGCGGCAATTGACAAAATCATTGATAGAAGAAAATACACCAAAAAATACTGTCAATAGTAAAAAATACACTTGGAAAATATTTATGTAGTTTTGTGACGCGATAACTGGTATGACAATATGCCTCTGGGTAGAAATATAATCAACGGATGGACGAAATCTTCTGCTGAAGCAATTGGCTTGGATACGAAACAGAGGAAAATAACCAATCACTCTAATAGAGCAACTGCAGTCAGTCAGCTAGCTAAGAGTGGAGTTCAAGAATAGCAATTGTTGAAAATTACTGGGCACAATAATGGAAATTCCATAAAACCTTATTTGAATATTGATCAGGAACATCATAACCAAATAATAGTATGCGTGGAAACACCTATGCAGTAACCGAGGCAAATACAGCAAGATCAACGGAATATCATTATACGAATTGTTCTTTTAATAACTGTGTGTTCAATAAATAATTTTGTTCGAATTGCAAAAAAATTTCTCACCGAATATCCCTCGAACATTGATAAATAACTCATAATTTTATCACAACTTCCTCAAGCACGTTATTTTAGGTAACATCCCTCCGCCTTCGGCGTCGGGATGTTACCAAATAACGTGCTTTCGAAAACTGTGATAAAATTATTTCGTTAGTTATCAATGTCCTTGGGATATTATAGCTGAAAACATTATGCTCGTTCTACTAAGATTTAATATTCATCAAGTGTTATTGTTCTACATCATCTACATCTGAATCAAGTATCTATTATTAATTTTTTGTATTTGTTCATTTCTGATAGTGATGCTGCTTTATCCTCAAGACACATTACATGTTTATGATAATTAAACATGTTAACTCCACTAGATTTTCAGACACTATCTGGATTATAATGTTCCCAAGCATCTTCCAGGATCTTTGTTGCAGCGACTTCTTATAAACATAGTATATTTCGAAGTATTCATACAGTGACTATACATGGGTTCTGCTTCAGAATTCATTGTTGACTTCCAACTGATAATTGGCCAAAACTATTTATAAATCTGCTATTTTTTCATTGAATATCTCATTAGTTTTGTTTATACAGGGTGTTCCATAATTGAATGCTGATCCTAAAGGGCGATAGTCCTTGGATGATTTAAACAACAATTTGTGATATGAATATAGGTCCAAAGATACAGGGTGTTGAAATTTAACGAAAATATCATTTATCTCCTAATTTATCTCATACCACTTTGTTTGGTTTTTCAACTTTGGTGCATGCAAAGTACGCACGAATGGTAAATGTTTTCTTTATGTTCATATGGCATGCCATATTTTTTTCTGAAAATCAAGATAAACCACTGAACTTGTCTTGGAACAATCATGTCGCTGGAATTGCAAAAGCTGTTTCTCAAAAGCTTGGAATACTGTTCCGAATCAGAAAACTGTACACACCTTAGCAACTTTTGATGCTTCATAATGCTCAGATCAGACCTTCTTTGGAGTATTGTTCTCATGCATGGAGCCCTGCCTCTAAATATACCCTGGAGTTGCTGGATTCCATCTACAAAAGAGCCTTCCACCTGATTGGAGACGCGAACATCACGTGCAACCTTGATATTTGTCTCTCTTCTATAGATACTTTAACGGGAAGTGTTCAAGTGACTTGGAACATTTGATTTCACTGAGAGCGATACATATCAGAAATACACGACGGACTGTGAGTATTCATCGTTTTGAGGTTCAACTCAGTACACATCGAACTTCACTGTTTAAGAACTCTTACATCTGGAGAACTGCGTTCAAGTGAAATAAACTTCCTGAGAACGTTTTTCCAAGTAGATTTAATCTCCAGCCATTCAAATCCAATGTGGATCGCTACTTTCGCACAGGTACCACCATTCTGAGAGCGCCGTAAGGATTTTCTTTCAGTTCTTGTATTTTGTCCTCAAAAATAAAAAAAAAATAAGTGTTTCTTATATATAACGGATCAATTCTGTTCGTTCAGTTCTGAACATGTAGAACACCTCATTTGTAACCGAAATTCGATGAAGTACACCCAAAAGTTATTGCAATATACTATACTATATATACAATATATTATTTCCTGTTGAGGAATAAGAATAATAAGAAAGTAAGCAAAAACTACAGCAATGTTCTTTTTAGATGGTATCCTTTGAAAAACTGTAAATAATTTAAATGGCAACGTTAGTTTTATATATTATAGCATTAGTTGTCAGTATTTTAATTCAAGTTCAAAGTTCATTAACTTCAAGTCTAACGAATGGTTAGATTAACAGAAATGCATAAAATTATAGTTTTACAAATGATTGGTTACGGAGGTAAAACCCGAACACAACAGGACGTAGCTCGCCTGTTTCGTGAGAAATTTCTCAATTTACTGCCCATATCTCAAGAAACAATAAGCAAAATAGAGAAGCGAGCTTGGTCATTGTGAAGCAGATGAAAAAAGCAGCCGCCAATGCAAATATTGATTAACTCAAATTAGATGTGATGCATTGATTTGAGGAAAACCCACATACGTTGTGGGACAGGCATCCACTGCATTAATGTAAGCCATACATACACTACAATTACGTATAAAAAAACAAAAATTTTTATCCTATAAAATGATACCTACTCAGGAGCTCATGGAAGACAATTTTGATAGAAGAAACTTTTGTGAGCAAACAGCAAACGATGGACATGTTGGATAACAATATCATTCAATTAGAAGTCGTTATGTTTTCTGATGAGTGTACTTTGTCTCTTAACGATCATGCTAATCGGCAGAATTGCCGCTACTGATCAACGGAATATCCTCACTGGATGAGAGAAGAACACGCAATATCCTCACAAGGTTATTATTTGGGTAGGGATTGTAGGAAATTATATCATTGGTCTCTTTTTCATTGAAGGCAACTTGAATGGCGATTATTATCTGGCACTACTTCAAAATGATATCATTCCAAGTTTAGCAAATTCATATCCTGATCCAGGAAACCCTCAAGTTCAAATGAATACGATATGGTTTCAGCAGGATGGAGCACCACCACATTAACCAAGTCAGTGTCCGGCAATTCTTCGATACAACATTTCCCAATCGGTGGATACTGAGGCGAGGATCAATTGAATGGTCACCGCGATCACCCGATCTTTCATCATTAGATTTCTCTTTATTACATATATATGGATATTATACGTAAAGGGCAATGTGTATAAAACTAAACTTTCAGATTTGAATTACTTGAAAGAACGAATAACGCTTGCGATAAGGTCGGTCACGCCTGATATGCTAAATAATGTTATAAGTAAGGTTTATTTGAGATTAGGTTGTTGCTATGATGTTCGCGGTGAACATTTTGAACTCCTACTTCAGTAACATCCATAGTTGTTTTTCAGATTCTAAATTTCATTACGTTTTCCATTACATTTTAGTTGTTGAGTGTATTTTAATGAATTTCGGTAACCACATGATTTTAATTTATTTTATTCTAATTGTTGCAATAAACTTGAAAGTGATAACATTTCAGAATTGAGAATGAAGAGACCTTTCAAACGATATATCACAAAC
The DNA here is from genome assembly GCF_025532065.1 of Leptinotarsa decemlineata. Taxonomy (NCBI): domain Eukaryota; kingdom Metazoa; phylum Arthropoda; class Insecta; order Coleoptera; family Chrysomelidae; genus Leptinotarsa; species Leptinotarsa decemlineata. Next base: position 24,014,993 of record NW_027412532.1, read on the forward strand.
CTATACTTCCCATTTAAAAATTCGGGGTTGTACCTATCATTCGAATGGGGTTGAAGGTGGGGGTGGTATTTTTACGTTGAAGAATGTCAAATTATAGTTTACATTTGACTTGTTTCGGGATTTTCTTTAATACGTACAGTAACCCAAATAATCAATTCATTCCATTTGGCTTTCACACACTGTATATTAGCGGTGGTGGTTTATCTGTGATTTGAGTAAAATGAATAATAATGAATAGTAAGTATCCTAGAAGTAACCAGATCGTGAACATCCGAATAGGGATTGTCGCTGTTATTTCTTGAATCTGGTTCCGTTGATTATCTGAAACAAGGGATAAGACATGAAGTAGTTGTAAAGCAAGATAATGAATACATAGTCTTGGGATCTGTAACAGATAATTCAGACGATATTTCCAACAAATTCCATGATGCGTGGATGATTTTTTTTGACGGAGGCCTTTCCTCGTAGTGCTAGTATGAGACCTGTTGCTTTTTCCTCATTTTTCCACCCATTATTATTAAAACTACTGGTACAAGTGGGGATAACGTTTCCGATTTGAATTTTTCCACGGTTATCCTTTTTTTGTCCGGTGATTATTTCCGAAGTTCCCGTAAAACCTCTTCAAACTTTTTGTCGACTCCTTCAAATTTACTCCAAGCTCTTTTTCAAATTTTCTTTCAACCTCCCAAGCTTTTTATCCACCGCTATTTCTAATCCCTCCTTTGTTTCCTGAAATAAGTTTCCAAATTCCTCCTTAACAAATTCCTGTACCTCCTGGTTACTCACGTGGGAAGATTTCAAATCTTCCAATAAATGAAGGTACATCTGATTGTATTTTTTCCTGCTTTTCCTGTTTTCCCTGAAAATTTATCAGTAATATACGATCGTTCTCTTTGTCTATTTCCAGATTTTCCAATAATTTACGATCTTCCTCTCTTTTGCAATTATCTTCTTCTCTTCTACGATTCTCATTCTCCTTCAGGCTCGCTTGCAATGCCTCGAATATTTTCTCAAGTTTTTCCATCTCGTTATAATCGACACTTCTTGTTTTCACCATGAAACAGAAAATTGTCAGTCAATTATTCCACTTCCGACACCAAATGTTACGTTTTCTCCGTGGGTTGACCAATAATTGACTACACTTACCAATAATCAAACTTAACTTTATTTCATTTTAAATACAACAATCACTCCAACTGAAACTTCAGCTATTATTCGAATGAATATTACTGGAGTTTTTTCCCAACACCAAACCGTTATTTCAATACCTCAACACGCGTTTCGATCTCCAAGTGATTATCTTCAAGAGAAAGTTTGATATTCCTCTCGAAGATGATCACTTGGTGATCGAAACACGTGTCGAAGTGTGAAAATAACGGTTTGGTGTTGGGAAAAAACTCCAGTGATATTCGTTACTACACCAAAGGTTCCAAACAGTGCATCACAAGTATATTATTCGAATGTCTATCGCCTTAACACTCCACTTGACTGTTTCGATGGATGAGGGGATGGCGCTTATATTTGGCAATCGAAGGCGTCAGAATATTTCTCGAAATTCCATCGAAGCCGGTACCATGATTCTCGAAGCAACGCCACGCCTGGAATGTCGGCGAACATCGAACATTTGCTGGCTCTTAGCTACGTCACAATTGGTTTATGTCTACCAGTGGCGGCCGGATCTTATATGATATTCTGAATGATACAAAATTTTTGCGGTTTTTAAAACATGATTTTTGTGAAATGCTCAAAAAATGTCTCTCAATATAAGGTAGAGAATGGCATGAGCCAACCAATACGCCGATATCGTCAGCAACTTCTCTAATAGTGAACAACATTTGTATCAGTTGTTAATGTACAGAGTACAATCATCATATGCCACTGTCAAACATTATAATTGTGTTTACGCACTTAATTCCAATTTTACATAAAACTACATTATACTTTTTATTTGATAGCAGTAATTCACCGAAAACGCAAAGCACCTTCAACTTTTTTGTGTCTTACCAACAAACTAAACATGCCAAACAGTTGAAACTGTGAATATATGTTCGAGACGAGTGTACCAACAAAATAATAGAAAAATCGCCAGTCAAATGTACTTAGCCCGCGAAATTTGAACATTCTTCTTATTTTTTGAACAGACCTCGTATTTATATTCTTGGTTTTTCAAATTATTTTTGACACTGTTGTATATTCATTTTCTGCAATTTTTGATACCTGATTTAACTCAAATAGCTGTTTATTTTATAATAACAACCAAGATTTTGAACACTCGTTATCGCCCTGTTCATCTTCACATACCCTCCACAAAGTGCTCTACTGTTCGCAAACAATACCTTTTTGTAGTATAGTTTGTGAAGAGGAACAAAGCCATCGGTTCAACCATAATATAAACCATTGAGCGATAAACAAAACATACACCTTGTGCTCTGTATAAAGCATCGTATGGAACAGATAAACAACACCATGTGTTTGTGCACCATGTACCCTTCCCGAACGTATATAAATAAACGTAATGGAGCGTTGCGTTAGACGGATAGGTACTAGTTAATTAAGTCGGGAAATTAGTGAATTAGTGCTACACCCTAGTCCCATACAATTCGCTGCTCAATTAATTTCATGGAAAAGACTTCCCTAATTGTACGGTTGCTGTTTGTTTTCAATCACCTGATATTTATTTCAATGGAGATTTTCATTTCTCAAAGATTTCAAAAATTGTAGTAATATTGGTTTCTATTCGGCTTCGGAAGGTTATGATATGATATGGGAAGTAAGATAGTTTTTGATATAGGTGTATAAGTCTAAGTGATAGACATGATTTCAAAATAACTATTGGGACACTGGTATCAAAAGAATATCAGAAAATAAAACTATCAAACTGAAAAAAAGAGTATTTGCATTTCCAGGTAATGTCAGTGATTGTGATAAACTGTTTGGAACTTTTGGTGTAGTAATGAATATTGTATAATGATCGCATTATACAGACATTCAATTCTTTGTGCAGGACAAATATGTGGTTTAGGACCGTCTAGGCATTATTTCGAAGTTCCGTTGATTACAGTATACTCATTTATAGCTGATCTGAGTCCATAATCATTTAGAATATTCAAATTAGATATAATATCAACATTATTTCCATTCCTTATGTATATGTAAAATTTTCCAATTAAGATCTTGAAATCAGCTTTATATTGTTCTTGCTGTTCTGAGTACTATGAAATCGTAAGGAGGCAGGGAAGGACATCTATATAATAAATTGATGGATGTAGCCGTTACTATGTGGTAGGAGATCATGATGAACCACTTGTTATTGTTTAAGTTTGAAAATGTCCATATAGGACGAAACTGCAGTAACGTTAGTTACAAATGAAAGTGGTAAAAAACATAGAAATTTTCATTTCTCTTTTCAACATCTATATAATGTTACTAGTTGTTGCCCGCGGCTTCGACCGCGTAGAATTTGGTTTGTCACAGTAAGTTTCGTGACAGACCATTCCAAACAAATAGTTAAAATATTTTTTTATCAAACCAAAACTTCAGGTTTTCTACTTCAAAACTGACAATCCGTGAACCCTATTTTCCCCCTTCGGGGTGGAAATTCCTGTTTCTCTTTCTTGATGCTTATTAACGCTATACAAAGAACCTACCTTCATATTTCAAGATTCTAGAATCAGTAGCATCGGCTGTACGTTAATATAAGAGGGGGCAACAGCTAGTAATCTATATTTCTACTTTAAAAACACAGTGATGCCTCAGAAATATGCCAACTGCGTAATGATTAGCTTCGAAAATCGGATCATGTTACTATAAAGAAATTCGCAAAACTAACACAACCGCCAACGACGTCTGCCCTCACGCGTCTGCCCGCGTTCGGGTTGGGCCGTCCCTTCACCCACTGGTATCGTTCCCCGTCGTCTTATACACTGTTAAAAAAATTGTGTAAATTCACATAACATTACGTTGGCCACAAATAACCAACGTAATGTCATGTGAAAATACCACAGTGGTCGTAACGAAGACAGTCCATTATAAATTAGGTAGAACAAAAACCGTTGATATAATGGAGAATAACACAAGAACGTATGTGTTTTCCCACAAGTACTAATGAAACAGTAATGAAATAATTCTGCGTGTGTAATGTAATTTCAAATATTTTAAGTAAATTTCCTCAAAAGTAACTCAAAATTCCGTGATGGGTAACGCAATTTTGCAGAAGAACTAATGTAATATTTACCTTATTTTTTCACATTGTATATTTCCATTTTTACTGTATTTTTACAATATATTATAACAATGTATTTTCACATATCAAATTGTCATTTTACAATGGACATATTTCACTTTTGCATTTATGTTAATTTAAAAGTTGAGTGATATATATCAAAGGAAAAGTTTTATCAAGCATGGCACTGAAATAAAAGCAAAGTATGTCTGATAAATCTTTCTCTTGGATTTATATATCAGAGCATTCCAATTGTTACCATTTTCAGATTGAAAATTCCACGTAGCTAGCTGTAGCTGCCTTTTGTGAATACTAGATCTTCTTACGAAAACCACACATGTGCGACTGACTTCTATTGATGACTGCATATACTTGCGCTTTTATTTGTAACCCTGTATTTGCCCAATCTATGCCATTTGACTACACCATATTGATAAGGGCCAAACGTCAAGAATGTATACCAAATTTAATAGAATTCAATAAATTAAAGTTCAACTATTCTTTGGAACATGAATTTCAATACATACAGAGAAATGAAACATATGACATCTAACAATAATAACCAACTAGAAAATAAAATTGAAAAAATGTTGTTGAAACTTAACTAGAATTCAATTCAACATCATCAGTGCAGCATATATTGCATGAGCATTAGAAAAAAAATACATTTCAAATATAAAAACACATTAAATTAGGTTTCTGTTACAATGAAACTTGAAGAGTATTATCAACTGTAAGTTATAAGTAAATAAATATTACTGGAGTTTTTTCCCAACACCACATCTTCAAGTTTTGATATTCCTCTTGAAGATGATCACTTGGTGATCGAAACACATGTGGAGATGTTAAAATAACAGTTTAGTGTTGAGAAAAAACACCAGTGATATTCATTATTACATCAAAGATTCCAAACAGTGCTCCACAAATAAGTACATAAGTTAATTTCAAGCACATTATTTTATAAAATCGCCACTTTTGAAGTTTGACGAATTCGTTTATGAAAATGAAAACTATTTTCATCACCGGATTAAGCCTTTTATATTTGGAACCCGAATTTGCTGAATTTTCAAAATTAGACGCTGTAACAACTCTAATATTAGTGAAAAACCTTTTGGATATTGAATATTGAGGAAGTATAAATCAAAAGCCACCTTAAATGCTTCTGGGAAATTCACAAATACTTCTACATTAACTTCTTCCTGCTCGACGTATACATATTAAACGGTATTGATGCACACTGCCTACGAGCAATTATCCTTTTCCGACAATACGATAACACGCTAATGGACTGATTCAAATATACTTAATATACACTGTAAAATCTACCCATTTTACATGTGAGCTGTAAAGAATATAGGTAGTGATTTTACCAAATTTTAGTAAAATTCACAGATCACTTCCTGTACATTTACTGATTCCATAACTTCCCAGAGAAACTTCACATTTCATCTGAAGTTTCACAAAGTAAAATAAGTTTTACCTCATTTTGTCACCTCATAAGCCACAAGAGGAGACTAAATCATCTGTCGGTAACAAATAAGACAGATGGGTCCGCGGCTAAGCTAAACAGTGGAGACGGGAGTGGGTTAAACAACTTAGCAAATTTCAAATAGATCTTAATGGGCGCCAGGTAAATTTAATCCTCCAGATACCCTAAGTAACTCACAATATCAATAACTTACCAATTGATATTGGAAATAAAAGATAAAGATCCCCAATATGATTTATTCAGTAATCCTAACTTACATGTAATAACCAACAACGCTTCTAAGACAACAATGCAATATTCACACTACTACGCGATGTTCAAATGTCAATACAAGAGCGGGGTGTATATACCCACGAATTCAATCAGCCATAAATTACGGTAGTAACGACGCTCAAAAAAACTACAATACTTCGAGTAAAACTACCACGAAAATTGAGTAGGTGAAATCGTAAATACTAGTATCGGTAGGTAAGACAATCTCGTTTGCGTCGCGAGAGCTCAGGCGTAGGCGCATCGGTGTCAACAAGCATTGGTGAAAGGACGAGAATACCTCAATTTCCGTTTCACAAATATCTATATAAATCAGGTATCAATAAACAAACTCTTAATCAATAAACGATAAACAAACACTATATCAAACAGGTATCAATAAACAGCAGGGCAAACAATCATTTAAATAACTCAGTATAGCACAAATATTCAAATAAATCAATTATAACTTCCGTGCTCCTTTTGGGCCACCCGGTATATGGTGTTAGGCTACCCCGTGGTTCGACGGAAGTGGATCACCCTGTAGTACTGCTGAGATGGATCACCCTGTAGTACGGCGGAGATGGGTTACCCTGTAGCACCACCAAGATAGATCACCCTGTAGGGCACGACAAGCTGGACCAGTAATGGATCACCAAATAAGATCCACAAAGATAAATAAAAAAAGGAAAGAAGAAAAAAAAACCCTACGGAAGAAAATTCTCAATCAGAATCAGATAAAAACAAGGTGAGATTCAACCCCCATTCAATAGGGACTATTTGACTTATCAATACCCCTGGTATATTTTCATTAAGCAAAGTAGCAAGATAACAAGAGTATATTTTTGGGTGCCCTGTATAACCATATGACCCGTAAAAATCAAGACAATTGAATGAGTGTTGAAACCTCTCTTCAATACTAATATTCAGTTGAGATATAACGATGGAATCAGAAATTACTAAACTCATCAAAAACACATTTAATGGTAAAATTCTTACCCTGGCCAAGGGGTTTTCTATACGTTTCTTCGTGTGCGGTGCTCTGCACGGAAGTCCTGCTGGGACTTGATGAGTGACTAAGGGCCTTCTGTTTCTTATGAATCTAGAGACGAGAAACGAAGGTTGTAGAATTGAAGAGGTGATGTCATAGCTAAGACCACATGAGAGATGCGACAGTGATTCAGACATACCTAATTTCGGAAATCCTTCCACCTGGCACGAGTTCGGTAACCACCACAAATCCTCAAAAGAGATTAAGTTTCAGACTGCAAATATCCACACCAAAATGACCAATCAGTCTTCCACTATACAATCCTGACTTGTAGAAATAATCCCCGTGAAGGATGGCACAAATACAACCATATATATCCTACAATCAGTCTGATGGTACGTTGAACTCCGAACCAAGCTCATCGAAGGCTAACTTCCGAATACTAAGAGACTGCCACATCTGACAGCTAACCAGTTGTTGCCACAGTGCGTCCAACCTACCCTACAAGCACCAAGGGGGCGCTGTGCACAACATCATACATCTTTCAATTCCTCCACAGCCACTTGAGACAATATCAACAAGTCCATGACCCATCAAAACTCCTTCTCAAAGCAATGCAACCCTAAACAACCCTTGACAATTTGAGTAACCGATCAATCCTCCACCCGTGAACAACTGTAGAACTAGTTCGGTGTAGTTCGTCGGAACGACACTACGAAAGTTCGGCGGATGTCAACCAACAGCTGTCTCTTAACCTTGTATTTGAATGTCTACAAAAATATTCACTCCAACCTATTTTCAACTATTTACCAATCCTTATTTAAGCGATGGAATAGAAATATATAAGGTAAGTCGTCACATCTTTCCCATCTTTCAGTACGAATATTTGAACATTCATATTATGCAGAATATTTATCGAAAATATCAAACAGTATTCAGAAACCAGAGCTAACTAGTATTGTTTTTCAGGCGATATGGCTGTAATCCTTTTGTAAGTGATGAATAACAATCTATGCAAGAAATATTCTTGGAAGGTATAGAGAATAAGGCAGACAACGGCTGAAAAATGATAGACGTAGTAAACTGAGAAACAAACAATAACAACTATTTCAACCTAGCGAGGAATTTTCGGATATCCAACGTCGATTGGCAATAGGAGAATGTGTAAGTACTGGTCAAAGCAGTTAGTCAGGGAGCATACATATATTCTTGTACATTTCAGGTATAGTTTTCTATGGAACGGAAGATTCTCATTACTATGATGTTATTTGAATAAAATCAACTTGTAACTGAATTACATTGTGAATATCCTTTGAATAAAGATCTTAAAAGGTAAGGTAGTGTTTTGAAAGGTCACATAGGAGCAGTATTGATCTAGTGCTAAATTGAAACGTAACAATTTGTATTGATTTATTACACAACTTTTCATTTTTACATTATATATCAGGTTATTACACTAACACAGAGTTTTAATTGTGAATATTTCCTAATATGTTCTGGAAAATTACTTCAATTTTCAACAGTGTAGTAGGCGCGACGCGTAATGGCTTACTATGTTGCGTCAAGTTAAGTTATCGCGATTTTTCTCTTGCTTGCTTCCCAATTCTGTAGGTATCCCTGATATCAGTATATTCGCATTCATTATTTATAGTGTCATTAATAAATTTGAGGAAAGTCCTCTATTTCGTTCTTTTCATCTTTCAATCAGAATTTTTTCAAGTTGCATTCGGCGCTTTTCAATCTCGTTTTTGGTTCTCTATTTTGCGATTTCAGTTGGGTGTTTTCTGCTTTCACTATTTTTTTTTCTTCTAGAATTTTTTTCAGGCTTTGAATTTCACTGGTAATCAAGTTCTTTATTAAATTTTTTTTTCAAAGTGTTTTTTCAGTTATCTTCCAGTATTGTTGTTACTGCAGGTTGAAAACAATTATAGTCACTGAATTTAGTTCTTGACAAAAAGAATGGAATTTTTATGTTCATTTTTTGCATATTAGGCTCAATAAACGAGGACTGCCTATTCACACAAAACTCACACCTTCAACATTCGATGCGAATCATCATATCGCCATATGATATTCCATCGTTATTTAATTCAATATTTGTGATTATCGTGAGGGATATAAAAAGAAATGGAATTTCTAAGAACGTGCCATAAGAAATCCAGATACACACGCAGCTAATATCGATCAAGAAAGCGTTATGAGTTGCTACAAGCCCGGCTGTCAGTGGAGCCTGGTTGAATAAAATGAATTAGGTGGCATTAAGTAGTTAATGGTCGATGAAAAATACATTAGGACGACCCAATTAAATCCAGTGGAGGAGAATTGAAAGCGGAATCGCTTCCTTTTGAAGGTATTCAGACAGTCTCCTTGGTTACTTTGATTTCAATATGGAAGATTGGGTGCATATTTAATTATTTTATTGAGGTGTAAATTAAATTGGTGGTGAAAACTTCCATGCTTTGTGAATCGAAGGCATTTCCATACTTCATTTAGAATACCTAATGGGAGTTTTTACGCTATACTATAAACATCTGAGTTTCCAGTTTATTTTCCAAGTGACATAAGTGAGAAAAGATAAGAACTATCTCAACCCCATCGTTATAGGGAACAATAAGAGGCCTTTTCTTCAGATGTGATCAGTGATCAGAGTTTGAATAAACTCGACGTGTTTTTGCATTTTTCTCAGAACACATGTGTTTTGAAGACATTTGATCTGTTTCATATATATATAAATAAAAAAAAGAGGGATATTGAGTGAGATGGTATTATCGATGGAAAAAAGGTTATTCGACAAAGCACTCATATATATATATATATATATATATATATATATATATATATATATATATATATATATATATATATACAATACCCACACACACATGTGTGTGTGTTTGGGTGTTAGATTTCTGAATAACCACCTCCTAAACGACACATTCTTGTAATAAAATAAATAATTTATTGTCATTATATTTGAAAGTAGTTGTTTCGGATGAGCTTATTCTTCCATTTCGCATCTGAAACAATCTTCTGAGCATGATTTACATATTTTTGTAAAGAGATCATTTTGAAGTTAAAATTATATTCTTTCGTTATTCTCATAGTTCCAACATTTTCTTTATAAAGGTGGAGAAGTAGAAAGTAAAAAGTTTTTTCCCCAAAAAATTATCCCTTCCAAGGAATATACCCTTTTCAATTCATAAAAACATATTATTTGAAGTTACCGTGTGAAGGCGTAATTTTCTTAAGAACGCTCATATAATGTTTCTTTTGCGTGTTGAAAAGTCTTTAATACAATATCTAGTATGCAATATTATTAACATCAGTTATATCTAATAAAAGAGAACGAACGGTATAGAACGATTATATAAACCCGTATATGTTAATTGAATAATGGTAGATTGAACTAGAAAATATGTTTACGTAACGGTTAAATATGACTCGTAAATGAAAATAGTATTCATTAGCCGATTTCAAAGGTTAAGGTCCAGTAAGTTACAGACATGGTTTTGTTGTTTTTATAAATCATTTGAATGTTTTTTTTTTTTTAAAGACATTTGTAAATACAGACTATCGCAGTAGAAGAAATCTTTTGGCCGACTTCTCAGAAGAAAAACAAAGTGAATATAAACTTTATAGAAATTTCCTGACAAAAGTTATTCGAGAAACTAAAAACAAATTCTATAGTAACAAAATATCAGAGGCTAAAAATGATTTGAAGAAAGTCTGGCAGAATGTGAATGAAATAACTAACAGTGGAAAAAAGAAATCTTCTAGTTATGATATTGAAGATGAAAACAAAACATAAATTCTTATCAGATAAAGAAAAAGCGAATTTTTCCAATAATATTTTCGTCAGAATTGGTGGAGATATAGCAAGTAAAATAGAAAAGCCTATATACCCCGTTTTAGAAAGCCGCAATGATATCACCAATTCAATATTCCTACATCTAGTCACAAAAAACGAGTTGATCGATATCATTTCCGGATTGAAAAATAAAACTCCTCCTGGTCCTGATAAGATATCTGCGTTCCTTATCAAAAGGTTCCACAAGTACTCTTTAGAACCCATATGTCACATTTTGAATTTAATATTTACTGTATAAAACCTGAATCTTTCAAAGACTCAATCACAATATCGATTTTCAAGTTTAGTGATAAAAAATTAGTAACAAACTTTCGATCCATAACTTCTCTAAAATATTCGAAAAATGTCTCAAAAATAGAGTTATACTATTTTGCAATAATAACAATATTTTTTCTGAATCACAATATAGTTTTCTATAAAACAGATCAACAGAAAACGCAGTTTTTGAGATTGTTAACCAAATCAACAACTGTTTTCGAAATCAACAAAAATGCATAACTGTCTTTTTGGATTTGGCCAAGGCATTTGATACTGTGGATTATAATATACTCCTTCAACTTTTAGCTAACATTGGTGTGAGGGGTGTTGTTTTGAAAATATTTGAAGACTATTTGACAAATAGAACACAGATTGTCGAGATAAACGACTCTCTCATCGACCCATTAAAAATTACTCGGGGCGTACCCAGAGGAACTATATTAGGACCCATCTAATTTAATATATTTGATTTCAATGGTGAAATAACTTCATTTGCTGCTGACACAGCTATCACTTTTGTTGGAAAAACGTGGGAAGAAGTATACACTCAGTCTGAAATAGGCATCGAAACGAATTTCAACTGGTTGAGTTCTAATTTATTGAGTGCCAATGTTAAAAAAAACAAATTTATTGCATTTGCTCCAACAAACAACAAGAGATCAACCAGCTACAAACATCATAAAAATCCACAAAACCACTTGTGCAAATGTTCCCAATTGTAGCTGTACTTCCATACAGAAAACGGATACAATCAAATACCTACGGGTATTAGTGGACCAATCTCTTCGGTGGAATGCACACATTGATTAAATAGTAGCCAGACTACGTAAATTAATATATAAATTTTATCAGCTCAGGAATACTAACAGGAAAATGATACTGATGGTGTATGATGCCTTGACTAACTCCATAATACGTTACTGTATAATAATATGGGGTGGTACCTTCAAGACATCACTAATTAACTTAAAAGTTATTCAAAACTCATTAATAAGAATCATGAAAAAAGATCGGAGGTATTGTACCCAGTCGTTATATGATGAAACTGGGATATTCGGTGTTAGAAAAACCTACATTTTTCAGAGTTTATTATGGACTGCTAATTCTTCAATCAAATTTGTATAGCACGCTTTCAATACTCGTAACAATTCAGTTAAGACCATGAATGTTCCACGATGCAGACTCACGCATAATCAAAAACTTATAACCTATCTGGGACCCAAACTTTACAACACTCTACCCGTATCATTGAAAGGCATGAGAAACAAACTCAAATTCAAAATAGAGTTGAAAAAATTTGTTAACAATAATTATGATATGCTTCTTCTGATACTTGAATAAGAAATATCTATTATTAGAGGTGTCTTTCAGAGCGCATCACAGACATATTTTTCTCTCTCTCTCCCTCGTCCTCTATCTTCTTCATATCTTCATAGGTACATGTATCTTTATTCATTTATTTTATTTTATGTTTAGTTCTATTTCAATTTTATTCTATTTTATTGTATTTTTTATCTTTTTGTCATAGACGACTATGTATTTTGTCTTATTACTGAATTGAATGAATTTACTTACTTACTTACTAGATTTTTTTGGTTTTTGAGATAGAGGGGAAAATACTATAATTTTGGATATACTTTCTACATATGCAGTAGAGGAGATGTAGGTAATGGGAGATCTCTTAAGTGGGAATTGAGTTAAAATCAAATCTTCAGATCGAATATTTATTAATCACTACTGTTTTTTTTTATTTAAGGACAAAACACAAGCACTACATGAAAATTCTCAAGGCGCTCTTAGAGTGGTGCCTGTGCGAAAGTAGTGATTCACATTGGATTTGAATCGCTGAAGATTAAATTCATTTGGAAAAACGTTCTCAGGAAGTTTATTCCACATAAACGTCGCTTTCCAAATGAAACAGCTTCTTAAACAGCGAAGTTCGAGGTGTACTGAGTTGAACCTTAAAACGATGAGCAGTCACAGTCCATAGTGTATTACTGATATGTATCGCTCTTGGTAGAAACAAATGTGCCAAGTCACTTGAACACTTTCCGTGAAAGCATCTATAGAAGAGAGACAAATCTCCAACCTTTCTTCGATGTTCCAGACTATCAAGGTTGCTAGTGATGGTGTCGTCTCCAATCTGGCGGATGGCTGTTTTCTGGATGGAATCCAGCTGTTTCAGGGTGTGTTTGAGGGCGGAGCTCCATATATGGGAACAATACTTCAAAGAAGGTCTGAGCTTAATAAAGCATCTAAAGTTGCTGAGGTGTAAAACAAAACTAATCAATACAGTTTATTGTATGATTTTCACTATAAGGGTTTTACAAAAACCGCGACATGTGTTTCGCTATACAATAGCTTCTACAAGCATAAACTGAGAGTAACTTCTAAATTTAGAAGTAACTCACGTGTCGAGGTTTTGTAAAACGTGTTTCGCTATACAATAGCTTCTTCAAGCATAAACTGAGAGTTACTTCTAAATTCAGAAGTAACTCTCAGTTTATGCTTGGAGAAACTATTGTATATAGTCCAGTCATTATAGTAAGTTCACCTCGGAATTCGTGATACCCAGCTGTAAGTCTGTAAATACTTGTATATTGACACCCTTAAAGTTGTCTCAAAACCTACATATGGTAGGGTGTAAGCAACTATTAAATTTCAAGGTCAAAGGTCACAAAAATCGGTTTTTTTGCGCTTTTTTTACAAATATCTCATTTCCTATGGGTTTTTTGCTATTTGTATTCATTATCATAATTGTAGAATACAAAATTCTCTACAAATTTTGTTTAAAAAAAAATTTTATAAGGTGAACCGTTTTCGAGATAGAGGGCGGAGAGCACGCGGTCACAGCATTACTTCAAGTCAACCGGTGCCTCCGGTCGAAAACGCGCCATATATAGTTGATGAACTATCGATAAATCAATGATTATAAATATTTGTCAATTTTTATCAACTATTATATTATATTTTATAATTTTTTTACTAACTTATCCACTTTTTATTCAGTATTAATTTATTTAACAACACTTACCTGCCCATGTAATTGCAGAATTGTTAATGAAAATATAGGAATTATATTTGAATTTTAACCTAATTAATATTTATAACTTCTTACACGATGAAAAAAAAACAAATAATTTATGAATTAATCTTTTTATTAAAAAATATCATTCAATACATTTATTTTTATTGAAAGTAAAGAAATAGAATAAAGGGTACAAAAACTACAATTTATAATTTTAATCATCTTCTTCCTCTTCATCGTCGTCTTCTGGCTGCTGGTAAATTTCAAACTGGTCTTCATTATCGTCTTCAACGACATTTGTCTCAAGTTCTTCCATAATTTCGGGGTCAAAGGTTCCATCTTCGTTAATGTCGCTCTGATATGGTAGAACATTGAGACAAGCTTGCCCATTACATTGGCCACAAGCTAAAGAGCATTGCAAGCCCGCTTTCCTGCATCCGCATCGCGAACCACAACCACTCTTGCAGTTGCAGAAAATTGTATTTAGCAAATCTTCTGGAGCAGGTGGTAAAATTGTCATAGGCTCCAGAAAATCGTTTCGCATTGCCCAACCCCATACCTGGGTTTCCAAATCATGTCCTAACCAAGTTTGAACTTGATAATATACACGGTTGAAATGTTGATGAGCAGCTGCACTTGTTGGTGGAATATTTGAAAGCTGCACAGGTTTATTAAGTTTTGTAGACTTGACGTAATGCATATAACGAAGATGATCGAGACTTTTCACAGATTTCGGAGCATTATAGACTGCCAATAAGGTTTGAGTTCCACTCTCTAATAATCTCTGGGGCGACAAATTTTCTTCCTCAAATGCTGCAGCTAGTTCATCCAAATTTGTCAGTTTCTCAAAAACTTTTAAAAATGATTTTTTTTCCTTTTTAAAAAGCGCAGAAGTTGTGTCACAGCCACTTAATGTGTGCAGAAATAAAATATGTTTTTCAGAATGAGGATAATTATCAAAACTTTTAGTCGAGTATATCTCCGTTTTTACATTACCTTTCCCAACTTTTTTAAAGAAAATTTCTTGTTCGTAAGACAGTGTACGCCCAATTAAAATGACAAGTAAATCAATATCTTGTCCTATTATAACTGCAGTTTTTTTAGACTTTGATTCTTCAATTGCAGTTTCAACAATATGAACATCCGCATCATCTCTGGCTTGTTTAGTAGTAATATTTGCAGCTTGTAATTTTTCAATTAACATATTAATGAACTTATCTTTGTTATTTCGATTTGACGTAGTGGAAGAATTTTAAAATTTACAGATTTTAAAGAGGCACTAAATTATTTTCTATTTAAAATATCATTAGTGTAAATGGGAATGTAATTATATTATGTTTTAAGTTTTTCTCTTAATCATTTTTTTATTTTAGTAAACGGTTATCAGTATTATTGAATAGATATAGATTTAATGCATGAAGAAAATGATAAAATATAATATAATAGTTAATAAAAATTGACAAATATTTATATTCATTGATTTATCGATAGTTCATCAACTATATATGGCGCGTTTTCGACCGGAGGCACCGGTTGACCTGAAGTGATGCTGTGACCGCGTGCTCTCCGCCCTCTATCTCGAAAACGGTTCACCGTATAAAAATTTTTTTTAAACAAAATTTGTAGAGAATTTTGTATTCTACAATATTGATAATAAATACAAATAGCGAAAAACCCATAGGAAATGAGATTTCCAAAAAAAGCGCAAAAAACCGATTTTTGTGACCTTTGACCTTGAAATTTAATAGTTGCTTACACCTTACTATATGTAGGTTTTGAGACAACTTTTAGGGTGTCAATATACAAGTATTTACAGACTTACAGCTGGGTATCTCGAATTCCGAGATTCTTACCTAATTTAAGCTTAAATGACTGGATTAATAGCGAAACACGTGTCGAGGTTTTTGTAAAACCCTTATAGTAAAAATCGTACAATAAACTGTATTGATTACTTTTTTAATATGGATTTTTATCAAGTATCGGCAAGTTCTATTCAATTGCTGAGGTGTGTATAGTTTTCTGGTTCGGAACAGTGTTCCAAGCCTTTGAGAAGCAGCCATTTCAATTCCAGCGATATGATTGTACCAAGACATATTAGTATCCATTTTATTAACCCCCAACAAACTTATTGAAGCAGAAAGCGGAATTGTCTGACCTGACATTATTACACCCGGTTCGGAAACAATTATCTGTTATTAACTTTACCTAAATGACTAACAATTGAGGACATCTTCAATCAATTCAGTTCATTATTTCAGGAAATATATTGATTGAAAAAAAATCAAGTTTGATTATAGTTGTCAACCTTGGTTGTTAATCTTTGTCAGAGTGTGGCCAATTGTAGTGAACACAGTGCAGTCGGCATGGGTCCAACGCTCACAAGAAATACCACATTTCATTGTCTTGTCCGAATTCGCCACATATCGGCTTTTGAAACACCGTTTTCGTCGTCTTGGTATGAGTCGTCCGTAATCATGTTTGATATCGAAGTATCATTCGATTGTTCCAGAACTTGCTTCTGTGGCTTGCCTATGTTTCATACGCATTTGCTTTAACATCTGCTTCAACATCTATGAAAAATATGCTAGTTGCTTCAACTCCCGCATGCAATACTTGAGACCAACCAAGGAAGCTACAGCGTAAAGCGTTATTCTTTCTCTTAACCGAATGTTCAAGAAAAAAGAAAAAGTCACATTCTCTTCTGTATGCCGCTTTGAGTGACCCAAAAATTGACACATCCAATAGCTTCATGTAGGGGCAGCATATGGATATGATTTTTTTTGCAATGGTAATCGATGGCCAGTGAAACGTTATGCATGATTATCAATATTCATCTGCATAAAGTTGGGCACGCATGGGAGCGCCGTTTATACTTGATATGCGTGAATTATTTCTTCAAAAACATCGCATTTGATTAAAATGTATACAATTTCTCGGGGGAAAAAATGACGAGATTGTTTCACATTCTCTGAATGTGAAATACCTGATGAAAAAACCAAGTTAACTATGCAGGGTGTCCCGTAATTCATGGATCAAACTTCGAGGGGTGAGAGGGGGAGTTATTTCTAATCAATAAGCACATATAACGTTGGTTCTGTACTTTTTTTGTTTTTACAAATATCCGTGTTCATAAAAAGTAAAACTTAATTTCATTTTCTTAATTTTTTTCTAAATTATCTTCATTACTCAAATACTCTTAACTCAATGTGATACAACAAAAAAGGTGGTCACTTCTGGTAACAACTACTGAGTACAACAAATTTCAAGTTGGTACATTAGTCAAGACAATACCTCGTTAATACGTTTCAACTTGTTTGCGATTATTTTGTACTAGTTTATAATTGACTATGTTGCACGACATGTGACCACTTCTTGTTGACAATTGCGGGCGATATGTTCAATATCTGACAGTGGACTCATGAATATGATAGATGAAATTTGGAGAGAGATTAATCAAAATTTAAAAAAAAACATATTGAACATTTCCAAGTGACAAACCAAATCGGAATATCTACCCTGTATAAAAGTTTAATGAAAATATTACGATGACCGTTAAAAATGTTTCCTAGCGCATATTCACACAAGGAACGTTGTTAATATGTAATATTTTTCCCGTGCGTGCTAGTTTTTCAACATGATTCCACCCAGTGGAGTATAATATACTCGTATGAATAAATGTATTTCTTGTGGTAGAAAGAACATTTTCTTTGTCGTCGGACGTGTATTAATGTGTACATGAGAATCTATCTATGAATGGTAAATGACCATACAAGTAGAAAGTAAATTATTTTATAGGTGGAAATCCTGAACAAAGTTTATTCAAGTTACTTACCTGTTCCTTTTTTAATACATATAAATTTAATTTATGTCCAGAAATTTTAGAGTGGTGGCCGTTCGATAACTGTATACGTATACGTTACTGAGTTTATCCATTAGTTATCGGTCACTACAAATTGAACAAAAACCTCCGCACATTAATAGGATTTTATTTATTGTTCACAGATTTGAGTATTGGGTAGGTTTTGTAGACGATGACAGAAAATTCATAGAAAATACATCAATTATTTATAGTTCACGAAATGAAAATTCAATCTAGTTCGTTATTATTGCCACCTGTACACTGTGAATTTTGTGATTAATTACAATTTGAGAAGGTATTTTCATTATAATCTGGATGTATATATAAATCATGAGATAGCAAATATTTATGGAAATACAAGCTGGTGTCTTATTCCATAATTACCAGAGGTAAAATTCAGTAAGAAATTGAGGCTTCAATGTTAAGAAGCACTTGGATTTTTCCTTTTAATATTAATAATCCGTGATAAAAAAATTCCTTGATATTTATCAACTTTGTACGGGTAATATCAAAGTTAAAGCATGCTTCACACACGACTAGAAACTATAAATTTCATTTAAGAATAAAGTGGAAAATGAAGCAAAGAGGCAAGTGCGGCTCCAACAATCAACCCAAATTATGTTCACCTATTGTGGTTCTACTCGTTTCTAAGAGGATCGATTGGTGAAACTGGAAGGAATATCGAACGACGCGGCGCAGGTAGATCTGATTGAGAAATAGTGATGGTTGAGAATAATCCTGCATCTTTATTAAGATGCAGGATGCAGAAGAAAGCTGAGTAAACTACTAACGTAATTGTATTATTTTAGTTAAGCATTATTGTATTATATAGTGTAGTTTTTGAGGTGTAGTTTTTGAAATTACTATGGATCTTCATCAAGTAACGGCCGAATCAATCAGAAATATTATATAGTAGTGCTAGTGTTTTCAAATTGTATATTTGTATTGTATTAACAGACGTCAATTCACTAGTTTTCCATTAGAAATCGTAGGAGTAACAATATCTAACCGTCTTTCCGACCCAAGAGGACAGTTCAGAAAGTGAATCGAGCGTCTAAACAAGAAATTCAAATACTTAGTGGAAATGAATTAAGCATTAGTTGCTAAGTATTGTGATAAATAAATTAGTTTATTGTAATAAATAAATTAGTTTTTTTTTCTGATTGATGCGGCCGTTATTTGATGAAGATCCATAGTAATTTCAAAAACTACATCTCAACGATTTGATCTCCACAAACTCTATTTGAAAAATATATTACATGTTTCGGTTTCTAACCGAAAGATGTTGTAATTCTTTCTCGGTTTTTAAGAAAACAAGTTCAATAATGGTGATCTATCCAAATCTAGTTGGTCATTCATTAGTTTGTGAATAGTAAAATATTGTTGAAAATAAATTCCTTTAAGACAGTTCATTTATTTATTTGTCACAAAAATAACAAAACTTGAATTTGGCATGATTTCACATTTCTGGGAAAATCTGTAGAATGTGAAGAGGTCGATGAGAAAAATGAAATAATTTTTAACTGAATATCTACATTACGTTTCCAGCCTCTGTAAACTTTTTTCCGCCGTCGTATTACTAATCTTGTGAAGCGGAATCCTGGAAAGTTGAATGATGATTTTTCTCATTCTTTCATACTTGTTGATTCATTTTACATTTGGCTATCCTACTGAGTCGACTTTCTTCAGTCGATTCGGAATGCTCTGAAATTAAAATACGGATTCAGTTCAGGAATATTTTTCAGCCCCCAATATTGAGGAACACCATTCACATGAATTCTGAAACTCAGTCTTGAGATCATGAATCATTCATTCGTGCAAAATCATATTGGAAACAAGTTTCTGTATTTAGCGCCTACCTGACCCATAAAGCACACAATACTCATTCTCTCTGAGTTACTTTCAAAATCAGTCAATACAGAGGTCAACACTCTCTAGTTTCCGAAGAATTTTTTTGCCAACTGAGCAATGCTTATGATACTTTTGAAACAGTTGAAATCATTGGAAACCGAGAAGGTATATATTTCCCTGGGAATCATAAAAGATCAAAAACCACCGTGAGTGAATCAGTGAAGCAACTTAACCTCAACTTCACCTCGATAAAAAAGAACCCTCCCAATATCAAAATAAATACACAGTCAGAATTCACTCTTTCACCACTTCACTATTTAAAATTTTGTGATTCAATGAATAACTGTGATGATTTTTATTCATTCAAGGATTAATTTCTTGCTTTTTCTTTACCTCCAAAGTTATTAAAAGCTTATCAAGGCTGAACGAGCATTGCAAAATGTCCTGGTATTGTAGGTAAACTTTTTGAATGAGAAATCAATGTCACCAGTCATGTAAATCTTTTGTCAGGTTTTACATTTCCTGAATTTAATTATAAATCTGTCACTTTAATTAACAATGTTCGCCGTAAGTACTACAAAATTGCTGTTTACTGGGACGTAAAATTGCACTCTATCGTGTAAACATGCGAAGGGTTATGGTTTTTCTAGGTGAGTGAAATGCAAAAGGATCTACTTGAAAAAATTGAAACTGAAATTCTCAATAAAAATAATTAGGGAATATTCGAGAAACACCTAACCTTAAACTGCTATATATGCATTGTGAGGTTTGGAAATTAACCTTCGTTCGTTAAATATCTATGTTTGAAAAAATAAGGTGTTTTTTTCATTTTTCTCAAAAAAATATTTATAATTATTCATAAATTTCTATTTTGTCTTCCGCAGAGTATTTTCCCACAGATTGTTGAGATTTTTATCAAATGGAAAAATATTGAATGAATGTCAATTTGGCTTCCAAAGCTGTAAAAACACTAATGATGCAATCTTCTCATTTTTGGAAAAAATATACTTGAATATGTGTTAGGGTTTTAACCCGTTACCAATGTGGACTGTATATAATTATTCACTAGTATTAATGAAAGCCCAAGTACTTTCAACAAACTATATTTCCAAATATTACACAATGTGCAATGTATGCACTGTCTGTCTTCTATTCTAACGTGTTACCATCGTCACACTTGACTAACTACCCAAAAGCTCTTAAAACTGTTATCTCTCTATGCGCGAGGGGTGTGTTGGCATCGTTGCCAGATATATAATTTATCCTATAATTTCTAACATACCCCCCACCTTGAAAGATTGTCTTTCAAAACGAAATGTAAAGTTACAAGAAAATAACATAATTTTACAACTACAAATTAAGCATCAATACATTTATGTGATTGCATTGTCAATTGGTAAAGGACACACTTTGGAAATAGCTCTTTTAATAACACCATTTTTTGTTTTAATGGAAACAACACGAGCCTTCCCATCAGGACCTGAGAACACTTCACACACACGGCCAAGTTTCCATTGGAGAGGAGGAAGATTTTCTTCACGTACTATAACCAGCTGTCCAGTCTGCAGGTTATCTTGCTCAATTTGCCATTTATGACGCTGCTGGAGTTCGGTGATATAGTCCTTTGACCATCGATTCCAGAAGTGTTGGTACATCAGTTGAATATGCTGATATTTCGAGAGTCTATTGATTGGAATTTCCATTAAATTTGGATCAGGTAAACTAGTTACTCTTTTTCCAATCAGGAAGTGAGATGGTGTCAAAACGTCCATATCGTTTGGATTGGAGGAGAGTGGGGTTAATGGTCGGGAATTCAAAGCTGCTTCTACCTGGGTGAGCAGAGTTGACAATTGTTCAAATGTTAATGAAACATTACCCATTACCCTTTTCAAATGAAATTTAGTTGATTTTATCCCTGCCTCCCATAGACCACCAAAATTTGGAGAATTGGAGGGAATAAATTTCCAAATTAC
Organism: Leptinotarsa decemlineata; assembly: GCF_025532065.1. Classification (NCBI taxonomy): domain Eukaryota; kingdom Metazoa; phylum Arthropoda; class Insecta; order Coleoptera; family Chrysomelidae; genus Leptinotarsa; species Leptinotarsa decemlineata. The sequence goes on from NW_027412532.1 coordinate 24,036,781, forward strand.
GCCTTCATTTGCAAAGTAGTTTACGAGTGGAATCTCATCGTTTTTCAAAAATTCAGCCAATTTTTTCAATTCCAAATTGGCACCCACGAAATTTGTGGCATTATCAGACCATACACAATTCGGTTTACCTCTACGCGAGCAAAATCTTCTGAATGTAGCAATAAATGCTTCAGATGTAAGGGAGGAAATTAATTCTAAATGGACTGCTCGAGTGGTGAAACAGACAAAATAAACAAACATAGGATTTTGAGAGCCTTGCACCACGACCAGGTTTATCTTTAATTAAAAAAGGACCTGCATAATCCACTCCAGTGGTGAAAAATGGTGGCATTGGACGAACCCTTTCTTCAGGAAGAATACCCATAATTTGAGAAATACCTTTCGGTTTAGTTCTGAAAACATCTAATACATTCGAATACGATTCTTCTGGCTAGGTTCCTACCTCCAATTATCCAGAAATTTTCCCTTATTGAACTCAACAACATGAGAGGACCACCATGAAGCAGTCGTTCATGTTCAAACTTGACTAAAAGATAGGAGAAATGATGTTTTGATGACGAAACTACGGGATGTTTCTTAGCATAATCCAATTCTGATAGTTGAAGTCTTCCCCCCACCCTGAGTAGATGTGATTCATCCAAAAATGGACTTACGCTAGCAAATGACTTCAACTTAATCGGTTTTTCCGCTTCAATATTATTTATTTCTTCAACAAAGGACTCCTTTTGAGACCATTTTACTAAAGTTGTCATAGCAATTTCTAACTCGAGGGGTGTTAACGAATCATAACGTTTATCAAATTTACTTTTACAATTGTGAATGAACCTTAAACAATAAGCCAATGTGCGTTTCATTTTAGTTAACGATGAAAATTTTCCAAATGGAAAATATGAGATTTTTTGTGCTGCATGACAAGATGAAACTTGTCTTTTTATTTCTGGTATATTTTCTGGCTCAATGTTTTTTACAAATAATAAGGGCCATTTTTCCTCTGCAAATGATAGCCAACTTGGACCTTTCCACCACATTTCACAATCACCAATTCTCCCAGGGCTTATACCACGAGACAGAGGATCTGCAGGGTTGTCCTCACTTTTAATATACCGCCAATCTTTTGGATCAATGAGATTCTGTATTTGCGAGACCCTGTTTGCGACAAAGGTCGGTAATAAATGTGGTGATGTATTAATCCAACATAACGTCACAGTTGAGTCAGACCAGAGCACTGTTTTTGAAACTTGAAGGTCTAGAGAACTTTTAATTTTGGTTATTAATTTAGCTAAAACTAAGGCACCACACAGTTCAAGTCGTGGAATTGTTAGAGATTTTAACGGTGTTACCTTTACCTTAGAACCGACCAAACAAACGTGAATATTGCCTCTTTCATCTATGCTTCTTATATACACGCATGACCCGTAAGCCTTTAACGAGGAGTCAGCAAAGCCATGTATTTCCAATCTAGTAGGATTTGCACAAACTACACGCCGTGCAATTTGTAAATCATTGAGAGAATTAAATTGATTTTTCAATTGATACCATTGTGTATGGATATCAGACGGCAATGTTTCGTCCCAAGTCACCTTTAATGACCATAAGGTCTGTAACAATATCTTGGCAATGATAACACAAGGACCCAATAAACCAAGTGGATCAAATATTTTTGATATATCAGACAAAATTGATCGTTTTGTTATTTTGTTTGACTTTGAAAAATCAATACTATGTTTGAGTACATCTAAACTAAAACACCAATACAAACCAAGCGTTTTGTTCTCTTCCTTCTCACCGAAATGAACATTTTCCAATTTAGAAAAATTGCCATTTATTTTTTCGGTAACTTGCGGATCACTGCTAATCCACTTCCTCAGTGGAAATCCACTCGCTTTCAATAATGATGACACATCATTACATAACTGAACTGTCTCTTCAAGAGAATCTGCACCAGATACAAAATCGTCAACATAAAAATGATGTAAGATAGCTTGTGCCGCCTTTGGGGCACTTTCTAAGTTTTGAATACCAACTTCCTTTAAACACCTCATAGCCAGAAAAGGTGCTGATTTTGTTCCATAGGTAACAGTGTTCAGAACATATTCCTTGATACTTTGTTCCGGATTTTTGCGCCACAAGATTTTTTGAAATTTCTATGCAGAGGATCTATCCAAATTTGCCTATACATCTTTTCGATATCTGCGCAGACTGCAATATTGAATTGACGAAAGCGCAACAAGATTTTCAAAAGATCGTCTTGGTTATTTGCACCTTTATACTGTATGTCGTTGAGAGAGATGCCGTTACTTGTTTGTGCGGATCCATTGAAGACAACTCGTAATTTTGTTGTCGAACTTTGTTCCTTTAGGACACCATGATGTGGCAAAAAATATGACACTTGTTCATCATATGAAGATGGAGGTGCCAATGACATGTGTCCCATCATTTCATATTCTTCCATGAAATCACAATACATATTACTTAACTGTGGATTCCTTGCCAACCGCTTTTCCAAACCCAAAAACATATCTAAAGCATGTTTTTTGGAATCTGCCAATTTACATGGTGATTCAGATAGTGGCATTTGTACCATAAATTTTCCATCAGAAGATCTTTTTGTTGTGTTAACAAAAATCTCTTCACATTTCTGCTCATCCTCAGACATGTAGTTGTTCAAGGAAGGAGGTTCCTCTATTGTCCAAAACTTCTCCAATTGATCGTGTAGATCAGAAGTTTGAGAAAGATTGTTGCTAACAAGATTACACTGTGTTATCATGTTTCCTGTGTGTGTCTACCTATAGATCCTGAAACAATCCAACCAAGTGATGTTTTTTGTAAAATTGGGTTTTTTAGTCCCAACTTTATTTGACCAATACATAACAAAGAATAAAAAACTTCTGCTCCTAACAAGATATCTATCGGACTGGATTTCGAAAATCCAGGATCTGCCAATGGAAGATGAGGAGGAATATTCAAATGACTCACATCAATGTTATAGTTTGGAATGTTAACCGAAATTTGAGGAACAACCAAGCACATTATATTTTGTTTGAAATTATTCTTTATAGATTGAAATGTAATGTTGCACCTATTTTTTATTTCAGATACCGACTGGTTAATGCCAACAATTGATATCTGAATATTATCCAACTTAATTCCCAATTTTCGTGTAAAACTATATGTGATAATATTAGATTGAGATCCATTATCAAGAAGAACTCTAGCGATTTGAGGACAATTATTTTTATCCATCACATATACCAAAGCTGTGGACAATAGTACTTCATTGCCTCCATCATGTACTATATTTTCATTGAGTGTAGTTAATGTAGATGTGTTAGCTGAAGTGATTTGTGAAGTACCCATTTGAGGATCAGCTGATCCACTTTCATTAATTTGCCTAGAATGTTGTGTTTCAAGGTTGTTTAGTGACTCATCAATAGGTCCTTTGTGTTTTTGTACTTCATAGTGCAACAAAGTGTTGTGTTTCTGACCACACTTTCTGCAGTTACCACTCAAACAATCTCGACTTATATGTGAAGCTCTTCGCAAACAATTTAAGCATAATTTTGAACGTTTAGCATATTCATATCTTGAACGCACACTCATTTTTCCAAATTTTTCGCAATTACCAATTGAGTGGTTACCATTACAACAAGTACAAACTATATTTGACACTAAAGCCAAAGATTTACTGGGTTTAAATCAGATTTGAATCTACCATGATTAGATTTTTTATCAACATGACTGTTTTCTAATGTTTCTAAGAGTTCGGCCCCTTGATTTCAGAAATTCTTTGAATTCACTCAATGTTGCTAATTTGTCGCGAGGCCGCTCTTCTTCCCACTGACGTAGTGTGTTTGAATCTAACTTCCCACAAATAAGAAATATTATAATTATGTCCCAAGAATCAATTTTCAAACCCAGAGACTCCAGTGACCTCAAATGTTTTGTCATTGCATCCATGAGTTTCCGTAATTCGCTTGACGACTCTCTCACCAATGACGGTAATGCAAATAATGATTTTAGGTGATTATTGACTAATAACGATTCATTGTTATACCTATCACAAAGTAAATCCCATGCAATTTGATAATTTATGGCAGAGAATTCCAGTGATTGTATTATTTGCCTGGCGTCACCATCTAAAGCACCTCGAAGAAAATGGAATTTTTCAATGTTGCCTATAGAGTCATTCTCATGAATCAATGACTTGAATGTGTCTCTAAATTCCAACCAAGTATCTACAACTCCACTAAATTTGGGAATAGGAATAGGTGGAAGTTTAGGTTGTGACATTATAGCGTTAGGGGCTCTCAAACTGTGTATGGACAAAACAGATGCTCTTTGTGACATATTATCATCGAAATTGTCATTAATATTTACATTGAACCCATCCAAAACTTCCTTGCAAATGGCTATAACTTTATGATAAGTATCATCAAATTCTTCCCTGATTTTCAATTGATTCTCCAAGTCATTTTCGTCTACCAACATTTCTATTGTTGTTTGAACTTCATTAAAATCTGATAATAATGCGTTATGTGACTGCATCCTTGATTCTAATTCTATCAAAGATATTTTTTCAATGAGCTGACCATTAATTTTTTTATCCAAATACACATCTACAAATTTCTTGAAAAGTGTTAGGCGAGCTTTCACTACACCCCTTTTTCTGTTTAGTGTTTTCATATCCTCTGCCATCGTTTTTTTATTTTTGTAGGTAGTTAAATAGCACAAAATATGAAATAAATATTGAAAATAGAACAATTGCCAATCTATAAACACAGTCAAAAAAACAGCCTTAATAGGTATAGAGGTACATGCATAGACTCACTCTCGTTCTTCCAATAAACAAACCAATGTACCCACTGCTCTTCACCACGTGGACCTCGAAGTTCACGTCGTTAGAAATCCTTCCGTCGCCGTCGCAGATGACGCCCACCGCCTATCCAACTTCAACACCGGCAATTCGTAGAAGTTGTCGCTGACAACCCCTCTGAACGTATCGGCAGTCAAGGGGCGATAGAGTTCAATTTTGCTAAGCACTACTTCTGGCGACCTCTCGATGTGAGGGTGTTGCTTGTTGCTATGCGGTCTTTCACCGCGCTCAAGTGACTTATGTTTCGTGTTGAAAACAGTTTCCAAATTGTCTCAATAAATGAAAGTCTCAACCACAAATATAAACTATCGGCATCCGTAATTTTCACTCTTAATAGCAGTATTATCCAAACTTGATGCACTGAATTATGCTCGAACTAACAGTAATCCAATGGTGAATGCCAAAAATTATCCAAATATATATCCGGTTCACAGGAACAAATCCCACTCGAAGGACCAAATGTTAGGGTTTTAACCCGTTACCAATGTGGACTGTATATAATTATTCACTAGTATTAATGAAAGCCCAAGTACTTTCAACAAACTATATTTCCAAATATTACACAATGTGCAATGTATGCACTGTTTGTCTTCTATTCTAACGTGTTACCATCGTCACACTTGACTAACTACCCAAAAGCTCTTAAAACTGTTATCTCTCTATGCGCGAGGGGTGTGTTGGCATCGTTGCCAGATATATAATTTATCCTATAATTTCTAACAATATGAATGAGGGAGAAGCAATTTTGGCAGTTTTCTGCGATTTTTCGAAAGCCTTAGACTGTGTCAATCATGATATACTTATAAAAAAATGTACTGTTATGGCATAAGAGGAATAAGTCTTGAATGGTTCAAATCGTACCTAAAAGGTAGATCCCAGCTGACGAAAGTCAATAATGTGTATTCGGACATTTCGGCTATTGATTGCGGGGTACCTCAAGGATCTGTTCTAGGGCCCATTTTATTCCTATTATACATCAACGATCTTGCTACAGTTGATATTGAAGGGTCATTCACAATTTTTGCCGATGACACCACATTGTTATGGCATGAAAAAAATACTAACAATTTGAAGCAAATGATATCATTAGATTTAGAAAAAGTCAAACAGTGGTGTGATTCTAATTTACTCTCCTTCAACGTAGACAAGACCAAAATTGTAAACTTCAAATTTAGCTATGACAACTTGCTATTAAATGGTAGGAAGATAGAAGAAACGACTTGCACAAAATTTCTTGGTCTGCATATTGACAATAAATTAAAATTTAAATAACATATCACATCTTTATGCACAAAATTGGCTTCAGGATCATTTGCTGTCAGAATTGTCTCCAATGAACTTGATATATTCACTGCTAGATCGACTTACTTTGCCCTAGTAGAGTCTCATCTAAGGTATGGCATTGCATTTTGGGGATTCTGTAGTAAACAACTATTGAACCAGGTCTTCGTGGTGCAAAAGAGATCTTTGCGGTTTTTATGTGGGGCAAACCATAGGGATAGTTGTAGACAACTCTTCGTTAAATACAGAATCCTCTCTCTATTCAGCATCTTCATTCTTGAAGTTGTTTGCCTGATTCATAAAAGATATAACACTGATTCTCCAGATACACATAGAATCCACAACACAAGACAGAACAGTAGTAATAATTTACATCTGCCAATACCCAGATTGACTCTAACAAAACACTCTAACATGTACGAAGGAAAAAAAATGTTCAACCATTTACCACAGGTAGTTAGGGATATAGTAGAGCAGAGACGTTTCAGGGAGTCGGTCAAAAATATACTTCTCATGAAAGCTTATTATAGCCTGCAGGAATATTATGATGACAAATTGTAAATATTCTCAGTGTTCTGCCAAGATAAGCTAAACAATATTATGTATTAACGGTCACGTTTTTATCATTATCATTATTACTATTATACATATAGTCTTGTTTTATTCCACATTAATATGTGTATGTGTAAATTGAATTGTGATACAATTGCATTTATAATGAAAATGCAAGGTTTGTTTTGTTTTGACAAATATGTTTTACATACTTTTTAATTTGCTGTTTTATTTATTTATATTTTCATATGTATATATATACACATATATTTATATTTTCATCACACTTTGTCAATGAGAATTTATTCTTGGACAATAAAGTATACTTATCTATCTATCTATCGATATAATACACGATCCGTTTTCATCTCCTGAATCGTCGCATAACGCCATGTTTTCAGGGGTCTTTTTAATTTCGGGAGCGGGAAAAAGTCTCAGGGGGGCAAATCTAGTTAATACGATGGCTGAGGTATGATTACTGTGTTGATTTTAGCCAAAAAATTACGAACAGGGGACGGGTGAGCAGGTGCATTATCGTGATACCAAAGCCATGCATTTTTCACAATCCTGGACGTATTGCTTTTCGCAAGCGGCATATAAATTCCAGATAATACTCCTTATTGACCATACGATTATGTGGCAACTTATTCCGTGACATTGAAAAATCGTAATTCATGAATGAATTGTGTGTATTTTCTATAATGTTATCCAATTTGGTACTGAAGAGCCTTGGGGTAAGTGTCTTAAGGCGAAACATCGGTGTATACCAGTGAGGGTGACAGTGTTCCATGTAAGTGCAATTTATTACCATTCATTCAAAATAGAACTCATGTGAATGATATCTGATAGATTATGTCAGCTTGGGACCACTTGATGTCATGTTGATGAATCCAAACGTGCTTTGCTATTTCCGATTTGCTGGTTTCTCCTCACTGTGTTTCTCTTGAGCTCGGCAATGAGGACTTTCGATGGCTTCCTAGTTTCATCGATATAGGGTTCGCCGCACTCACAAGGTATCCGGAATTTTGGAATTGCAATTTTTCATCTTTCTCGACTATCTTCTGACATAGGAAAGGGTAAGCACTGCATCTCTTCCTTGTGAAACTCTTGCTGTCTTCTAGCAAAAATATGTAACAACATCAGCAGAGGTATACAGCCGGTTCTGGGCCTCCCCCCACCACCATGCCGTCACGGGGGTGGATGACATAGACCGACTCATGTGACCTTGAAAAATATGTATGGTGCATATGACCTTGAAAAATATGGTGCATAGGTGGTATGTGTACATCACAGATTACAGCCGTTTCTGGGCCTCCCCCAGAAACGGCTGTAATCTGTTTGTAACATCAAGGCGATGTGACCTTGAAGGGTCTGGTGCATGGATCGTTCAGAATTTTTTTCATATGAGATTTTGTGTATTTGTGTGTGTGTTTGTGTGTGTGACATAGTGACGTAATTACATTTGATTGGTGTGTGTGTGTGTGTGTGTGAGAATGCACGGTACAGGGTTTCATCATGTGCTTGTCTATGTACAAACATACGTCTGCATACTTCGAAGATCCTTCAAGTAATGAATGTTCCATCGGTGTGAGCCCACCAAGTTAGTAGTGGTGTGACGTCACAGCAGCAACCCTTCAACGGTAAGAGAGCAAGATGTTCACTCCACGACGTGTGGCTGAGTAATGCGTATTCATCGGTGTGCCCTCACCTCTCTCGATGCAGTGAAGGGCGTGACGTAACGCATCGCTCTAGCCTCGCTATCGATGTTGACACGCAGACGGCCGAGGACTGTGCTAACGTCTGCCCTTTCCGAGAGCGCAACGACCACTGCCTGTTCGTATCGACATCTGTTATCGCATCCAGTTGGGAGGTGGGCTTGGCTGTGACGTCGGGCATCTCTAGTGGGTAGCAAAGTAGGGTGAACTGAAGAGAGTTGAATAACGTGCATTTGTATAGATAATACTGTAGAATCTCGTGAAGTATTATTCTGAAAATTATCAACTTGAGCTGTGCCAAGGTATGGTTAGGGCGAATTAGATAAATATAACAATTGACAGAAATTCTCCCTAATATAGCAAAATTTGACCTCACATTTTCGCTTTGAAACCTCATTGAACTATTGAGGCCCGCATCGGACTGCAAAGTTAAAGGTTATTAGAGATAAGTAATGAGAAAAGTTCATTGCATGTATTCGAATGATTCAACATGAAACAAACCAATAAAGCACAAGTGATAAGAAATGAGAGTTCAGAGAGTGAATTCTTGTTGCTTGTAATTATCCAATGGAATTCAAGATCTGAATCTTGTGCAATGTTATATTTATGATGACGAATAAGAGAACAGTTATTATTTAGGTCTATTTTATGCACGGCAAACACTGAAGAGAGTGAAATTGAATTACAGAATACATATTCGGAAGAGAAATAAATATATTAGAATTTGGAAAAATCTTGAGGATTGGTTAGAATTTAGAAATTGTCGAAAGGGACAACTGCTTTGATGAGCCGATTTTCCATAGTTTGTGCCTGTATTTCTTGGTCCCGTATGACAAAAACTTGTCGATTTTGATATTGCACGTAGCTTTTGCATTCCGTTGCGACCTCCACAGCATATGACATCAGCGTAACTGAAAAGTAGGATGTGCCATCACTTTGATCGAAAATAAATTCATTAACCTGTCATTGCCAGATTTACCCGTCAAGTTTGATTTGACTTTGAAATAAATGCAAGGTTATTATCTTACAGGAGAACAGACTGAGATTTCTCACGCATATGCATGTCATATTTAATGATGATTCAAAATGCTACACTATATTTTTTCTTGAAATATAATTACATTACAATTTGAAGCAACATAGTAGATGATATTGACGTAACTTCAGCTGAAACGTGGGTATCGCCCCACTTTGGTCTCTTTTTTTTCCACACATTGGCAAAATCTGATGGTGAAGTTTGGTTTAACCTTGAAACTAAATACTAGGATTTTCTCTAGGGTCGAGTTTTCATGTATGCCGATGACACAACATTGTGACGTCCCCAAATCTAAATGAAATTCAAAACAAAACGAAACTGGTAATCAATGAATTCGAATGTTGGTGTAGAACCAATCATTTAATAAATAATGAAAATAAAACAACATTTATCCAGTTTTCAAGTGAGTATCAACGCCCTGTCCAAATAAATCTAGGTTTCGAAACGACAGAATATACAAAATTCCTTGGAACACAACTTGACAATGAATTGTCTTTCAATAATCACATCGAATACTTGTGCACTTCTCTGAAAAACGTATTTTGCCTTCCTAACAATGAAATTAAATTTTTTGAGACCTAATCTCTTGGATATATACTATGGTCTAGTGTATTCTAAGTCTGATATAAATATTACCATTTGGGGACACTCATCAGAAATAAATAGAATCTTTATAAGGCAAAAACGCTTCATTAGACCAATTTTTGATCTCAAATACAGAGAATTTTGTAAGAAACTATACCAAGACAAAAAATTTTTCACGTTACCATGCATTTATCTTTACAAAATATTAAGCTACGTTCATGTACATTTCCATTTGCTAACAAGAAATGAGGAAATTCACTGTCATTAAACGAGACGGAGAAATGACTTCCATCAGGAAAAAATAAACCATAATGAGTACAAAGGTTCGCCACTTTATGCCGAGGCAAAATGTATTAACTTATTATCACACAGCATCAGAAGTGAAACAAATTTCCTCAAATTCAAGAAAAAAGTCAAAAGACTTTTTGGTAACAAGTTGTTTTTACTTCCTGATAGAGTATGAAAATAATATTTTTGTGTAACATGTGCTGTTATTGATATAAGTGCTATAAGATGAAATATCTTTTGTAAAATGTGACGTGACATATATACATTCATGTATCAAAAATGATGACTAAAATTTGACTTTGACTTCACCGCCAATGTCATGCTAGACATTGGCGGAGAAGAAATGTCAACACTTGACATTTTACAGGAGAACAGACTGATATTCCTCACACATATGCATGCCCTTCATGAACTTCCGCATGCTTAAAAATGATGTAATAATTTAAAATGTCACACTACGTTTTTCTTTTCGAAACATAATTTATTACAAATCTGAAGCCATATAGTATATGATATTGATATTATTTCAACTGAAAAGCAGGTTTGTTCTCACTTTGGTCTGTTTCTCCACCACCATGTCAAGATCTGACAGAGCAGTTTGGTTTGAGCTTGAAACTGAACGTGAGTTTATTCACTGCCCAGGTTATGCTGGACGGAGATTTGCGGAGTTTCCAAAAGAGATGCGTAGGGTCAAGCCAGTTTGCAGTAGAATAGATTGATATTTCTCACACATGCATATGCTCGCCTAACAAGAACTTTCACGTATTGCAATACAATCTAATCATTTGAAATGCAAGACTGTACTGCAATATCTGACGGCGGAGTGTGGTTTGACTGTGAAAATGAATACAAAGTTCATTCTTTGCGAACATCATGCTAAACGGGGTTCGGAAGTTACCCAAAACAATGCATACTGTCACAACACACCATTTTACAGCGGAAAAGACATATTTTTCACACCTCAATATATTCTCCACATGAACTTTTACATGTCGCAATACACATGTTTCAATTTGAAATATATTACTATCTTGTTCTTAAAACCCAATATTATCCAAGATTCAAGCCAATATACCATATGACGTAAGCGTGTTTTCAACTGAAAAGGAGGTATTTCCACACTTCAACCTGAAAACTGATTCCTCACCTCCAGCATTTCATGATCTGACCTTGAAGTTGAGTTTGATCTTCAACTTGACTACGTGGTCATTTTCTGTCGATGTCCTGCTATACTGGTTTGTTAGTCCCCAAATATTACATAATGCACACATTTTTCGTACATACACACGCATGCTTCACACCATGCATGCTTATGCTTATGTTGTAGTATTTTTCTCGAGAGAATTTATCTGGTTGAAGCTGCGATGATTCTGCAACCCTGTTAAGAATCACACTTTAAAAGGTAAGACCTCGTTAGTCCTCAGCTTGCACAAGTTTCTCAACTTCTGAGAGTTGTCGTTCGTATGGGAGCGACAGCCTTCCAACCACGGGTCCCGAGTTCGAATCTGTTTCAGGAATATTCACTTTTTCAATATTTGGAGGTTTACACAATGTAATTTCAAGAACCGATTGTAGCAAAACAATATATTATTATAGCTAAATCAGGGTAGCATCTGATGGTACTGATTAATGACCCATCAGTCACTGCTGTTATTCATGGGTATTATTGAGGTCGAGCAAACAGACGTATAGTGGGTACATTGTACAATAGTCGCGGATGAATAGATTTTTTCCTTCCATATCCATTTCTTCATAACTTGTTACAAACATATCAAAATAATCAGCGAATGAATTCAATCTAACTTTACTCAACTTAACACCAATCTTCTGAAATTGTCACATTTCCTTCAACTCAATGGTTTATGTGAAAAGCTCGAATATCCCACAGTTTCGGGATGAATAACCAGACAAATCCGCCTCTATTCATCAATCAACTCTTATCGAACACGTATAGACGAACTTCATTGCGAAAATTGGAATGAACAGGAAAGAAAATAATAAAAAACTTGGATTACCAGATTGCTTCACGAAGTCAATACTCATTAGGAAAATCTCGAGGAAATCTCTCGCACAACCGTCACGGGAATTTTTCAGAGTTGTTTTAAGAGTTCAATAAAGTCCCAGATTGAGCAATTCATCACAGGGGAAAACGACATTTTCTATCTTGCTATATGCTTTCTTGTCAGGATGTAAGTGAACCAATTTGGTATGTGCTGCTTGCACAGAGGCATTATGTGTAACGGATTTTCTCAATTCGTTGTTGACTTTTCGTGTTGACTTCGAACTTCTGCAGAGGCTATTTCAACAAACATTGATTCTACAGATCTCAAATCATCCAATTCACTGCGTCGTGTTTCGAATAACATTTTCAAAGGTTAAATTCTAACCCCTGCTAGTTCGTACTTAGAATCATACATAAGAACTAGATTGTTATTGAAAAAAATATTTTTTTGTACTTTCACTTCTGATCTGTTTAATGAACAATTACCCGAAGACGATTGTGGATACTAATAATCGAAACATCATGATGTAACTTGGTTTGAAATCTTTCAATGTATATTTTCTCTTTTTAATTTTCAATTGCATTGGTTCTTTCTTTTCATTTCATTATAGACAATAAAAGTCCAAACTGATGATTTTCAATAATTACCAAATTTCACCTCACCTGTAGCCAAAGTATTTTTTCTTGTTTTTAATGTTGAATGTTTCTGTATATAAGAATACACCTATAAGTATACTCGGTGATCCCCAGTTAGTTTCCAAGATGTTATGGAGGAATTGAGGACTGTTTTTTTGTTAAGGACAAAACACAAGCACTACAGAAAAATCCTCAAGGCGTACTAAGAGTGGTACTTGTGCAAAAGTATCGATTCACATTGGATTTGAATCGTTGGAGATTAAATCAATTTGATAAGATGTTCCCAGGAAGTTTATTCCACAGAAACGCAGTTCTGCAAATGAAAGAGTTCTTAACAGTGAAGTTCGAGGTGTACTGAGTTGAACTTCAAAACGATGAGCAGCTACAGTTCGTCGTGTATTTCTGATATGTACACCGCTATTGGTGGAATCAAATGTGCCAAGTCACTTGAATACCTCTCGTGAAAGTCTATATAAATCTGATCAGATCTGAGTTTTATAAAGTATCAAAAGTTATTGAGGTGTGTTTAGTTTTTGGTTCGAAACAGTGTTCCAAGTGTACTGTAAAATTATAGTCGACGTCAAATGCAACGAAACCAAACTTCTGACCTGGTAACCAAATGCCCTTTCAATTGTGTGAGCGATAAAATTCAATGTTGAACGGTATCTGTAGTAGCTGAAATCCTACCTACTACAGGGGAAAGTTGAACCGAAGCACTTTTCACTTGTAGTAAAAATACGATTCTGTAGTTACACAAAGCACAGGAGTAGTTCACCGACAGCGAGGAAAATTGTGTTGTCTAATCTATCATTGACGGTCAATTTGCTCTGCTAGATACGAAGTGCTAAGGGAGTACAGGGCGAAGAAAAGCTTGGGTAAGAGTAGAATGTAAAGGAAATAAGTAAGATAATGATAACAAATGTCAACCCGATAGTTGTGGAAGGAAATAAAAAAATATACGAGTTACTTCAATAAATGTGTGATTTGAAGGAAGCAACTTGAAGTGTACAGATTTTATATGAATGTATACTCATAAATTCGAAAGTCACTCACTTAACACTCATTCATCTCTGTTTTTTCGTAATGGTAAGTTCTAGGAAGCTAATATTTGGTATATGGGTGCATCTTAGGTCTTAGATGCGCACTAATAAAGAATTTCCAAATATTCCAACTGCGGATATCCCCGTGGTGGTAAAAGGGGCGCGTTTACATATAAAAATCACCTTTTCATCAGTGTTTTGTATGTATGGATGAAATTTTGTATGTAGGTTCGTTTTATGCTGTATATGTGCAATAAGAAATGACTTTTGAATATTTCAACTGGGGCGATCCCACTGGGGATACAAGAGGCGCGTTTACATATGAAACTTACCTTATCATCACTGTTTCTCCCTAATGCTATACTTTCGGAAGCTGAAATTTCGTTTAAAGCTCCGTCTTATGTTGAAAATGTACAATAAGTAAGGATTTTTAAATATTCCAACTGGGGCACCAGTCGCGGGGAAAAAGGCGCGTTCATAAAATAAAGTTACCTTTCCATCACTGTTTCTTCATGCTCTTCCATTTCCCTTGGGTGAATTTGTATATTAGTATTAACATGAAACCAATTGGAACGAACCATCGCTGACCCTCTGTCCCAAATCCCCTGTAATTGAAGGGGGATGAATTATATAATGGATTCAGGAATGATTTTTCATTTGTGAATTCACGAAAAAAGTGTGCTCCATCCAAAATATCCATATTTTGTGTTTGATCATTTTTTATATACAGAATAGTACAGGAAAATTACCTGAGAATTTAATTAACCAAAATGAGCGTTATGAGAAATTGCTCTTCTAAAAGATGAGGAATAGCTCCTCTCCTGTATCATGCATGTTAAACCCTGATTTTGAAATATTGAAGTGTTTTTTCACTCGTTGATTCTCGAAAAAAAATTAAATAATCGTTTTCCAATAATGATTCTGCTTGATATGTTTGGCAGGGATTTGAAGTAAAGCAATGGATTGGATAATGAAAGATGTCATTTCAAAATTATATATTTTTAATATTTTTCAATTTCCAACAGAACAATTCCATGGCTGAATGAGGGTGGTAAATTTTCCCTAACGAACACATCATCTATAGAATCAACACGAAACTCAATCCTCTAATATTATAAACACACGAGGCTCCCCAAATGCGGTCAGTTGAAAAACCAAGCTTTGACGTCGACTACCGACGAGATTCGTCTTCTGTGTCTCACCGCAGCTTTTAATGCAAGGCAACTAGTGCTAGACTGAATCACAAATGCATTGCAGTAATCAATTTTCGGTAAAGAACATGACTGAGTAAATAATGATGATGACATGATTTGTAGTTATCTACTGTTTGATTTTATCCAAATATTTTCATAGTTATTTCAATCATTTATTCGAAAGTTACGCTACTGTAAATCTTGGTAAAGTTCTCTTGGTGTTATGTTAAATTTTCATAACTCACTGAATTCAGGATATCTTTTATGAGCCGCCAAGAAAAGCGCCATGAAATATTCAGGTCCGTATTCATGAATGATTTGTTGAGATTGTCCAGAGATAGGAAATATTGTAGCCTATTCGCATACGTCTGCTACTTGAGAAAATCCCAAAAGAAGAAGTTTAACGAAGTCAAATTGCATGATCTCGGTGGCCGGTTCACGTCACTTCCACGTGAAATGACCATGCTCCCAAATGGTGTTGGTGCTCAGATCATCCAATTTAGGCCAAAAGAAGTTGGTTATTATTGACCTATAGTGCTTGCCGTTGACAGCCCAAAATCCACACCAAACAGTGGGATGCATTGGACGCTTTTGGATCTCATGTGAATTGATATCATCCCAAATTCGACAATTTAAAAATGAGGGGCAGTTGCTAACTGCTCCGGAGCCCATTCAGCAAACATACGTCGTTGTCTATGGTCGTTTTCTTTCAGTTCCTGGGTCAGTTGAATTTTATACGGGTGCAGGTCCAAGTCACAACGCAAAATTCGCTAAGTTGTGGTCTGCGAAAGGACGAGTTCTCGTGAGCAACGCGACATCGACTGCCTCAGATTCTTCTGCACACTCTCACAGACAACGGCGATGTTAAAAAAATTCAAAATATGTTTTTTTTCGTTAACCAGCTATGACACCCCTACAAACGACAACCCTCAGAAGTCAAAACTTGTGCAAGCTAAGAACTAACGAGGTCTTACCTTTTGATGTGTGATTCCTAACACGTGTTTGACGATAGAAAGTAGATCACACACTTGCAGCCCGAAACCGGTCTGCAAGTGTGTTCCAATAATTGAAAATCTATTGCGGCAGTTGTATCGCCAACAGCATATGCAGGAATAACTTCAGTGGAAAATCCTGCACTGACACCTGTCGGATATAATCCAACGCCCTTCGTGGTATTAGCCAGGGGAGTAGTTGTTTTCTGATACGTGTCAGTCCATTAACCTACTGTGTAGGGTGTTGAGACTGGCCTGAACGAATTGTTCTTTTAGATGATTTGAAATGACAACTAATTTGACAGATGTAGACCCTATATAAGTTCTTTGATATATTTTGATATTCTTAATAGTAATGGGATCAGAAAAAAAAATAGTCATACTCATCTTTTATTCAATACTTTCAGGAACTAATAAGCTCCAATAATTTTTGATAATTGTTAGGCGGGTCAGGCTGAAATGTACCCTAAATAATCACAATGGAAAAGTGACCATCCGGTATGATTTCGATATTAGTAGTTTCTCGACACCGATTAAATCATTTCATTCCAACACCAACCTCAAAACAAAATATCTTTTCATATTTACCTTCAGCCACTCAACAAAACCTTATTTATTGCTCGTTTAAAAAATGGACGCAGTTTCATTTTGTTTCTCTTTCAAAACGTATTCCGTGTTCGCTGCCAAATACCTTATATATTGAAATAAGTAATGGAAATGTATTAGAGACGTACTGGGGGTGAAATCGAAGAAAGTTTGCCGTGTGCGCCTAAATAAAGAAAATCCTTGCAGGAAAAACACGGCAAACGCTTTTCCAAATATTTGTCGAAGCTGTTTCTCAGGCCATATTCCAAACGTGGTGGCTTTAAGGGATTTCATTTGAAAGAATGCTGGAACGAGGCGAGAGGTATATTATAGTAAAGTAGGGCGCTAGATGCCATAATAAAATGCTGGAGCGAAAATTTGAATGCAACCTTTTATCACACCATTCGCGATTTTGCGTTCAGTCACATTGAACATACATTGAGGACAAGATTTTCTGAACATGGACTGATCTTACAAAATTTATTGTGGGGTTATTTATTGATTATCCATTTTTTTCAATATTTATTTATTTATTATTCAAACAGGCCTACAAGACCTTATAACATTAATAAAAAAATTTTAAATATAAATTTAAATTGATACATTACTATGACTTTCAGTCTAATATCCAATACATGCCCAATTGAAGTTTCTTATGTACTGTGTAACGAATGTTTTTAAAACGCTCAATGCGCCCAATCGCTCAATCTATATCCATCAATAAGTTGAATGTATTGGCTAGTTGCGACATGATTATGAGCGGTGATCTAACAGTAGAACAAACTAGGGGTATATTGAATATAAGAGAATTTCTCATTCTTCTTGCAGGCACAATTAATCTTATCCATGTAAGGAGTTCAGGAGAGTTGACTTCATGATTCAGTCAGTATTTTGAATAGAAATATTAATATATTTTGGTTTCTTCTATCGTCCAGAGACAATATTCTGAATTCATTCCTACATTGTTGTTCTAACTATTCTATAGTCAGGATAGATATGATATTTTTTGATATTTCGATCAGAGAATGAAATAAAAAAATTGGGAAATTTTGAGAATGAAAATATGTTTTTCCTTCTAGTTAATGGAAAACAGATTTTAACAGATATTGCCAAATTTCAATAGTGCAGATTGGTCCGATAACCTGAATGATTTTCCAAAGTATGCCATGGAGAAAAACTCATACTCCATTAGAAAGTTTCATAAAAACAAGTCATAATTCAACCATAAAAAGCTACTACGAAACCTCTTGAGGCAATACCGTTCTCAAAACGGACGGCCAGGCCTCTGAAAATATAAATTTCATTCGACTGATACGGACCAGAACATTTCCAATATCTATAAGCGATATTGTACAAATAAATAATAGGAAACACTCGACTTCGTATTTTATGGGAACTGTATGATGGTGCTTTTTCTCCTTTCGCGGGTAAATTTATGAACGTGATGGAAAACCAAAAATACTATGAAGAATATGAGTGAGAAATACAATTGGATATTTTAGACTTTCCAGTATCAAATAATGAAAGACATTCATTAATTTTATTGTCAATGAAAATTTAGAATTCATGAGGACAGAAACCTAACAGTAAAAGTTCACAGCCGATGTTTTTCATGGCCAGACAATCAATCGAAAGTTACCTATGGTTCGTTCCATTGAAAATATTTTCCAATGAAGTCCTTTCTTTTCCATCAAACGAAGGCGTCATCCAATCCGCTAACAATTATTCTTTTTGTTTAAAAAATAGACTTGTTCATTACGTAGACAAGAATAATACCTTAAATGAATGTCAGTTTGGATTCAGAGTACATATGTCAACAGAAAATGCTGTTTTTCAGTTGGTTCATAATATATGGAATAATTTCAATTTTGGCAAAAAGTGCCTAACAGTCTTTTTAGATTCGGCGAAAACCTTTGACACTTCAATTATCATTACTTACTGAGGCGTTTAGAAATCATAGGAGTAAGAGAAATCATGTTCTTAATATACATCAATGACATTCTCAAACTTAAAAATATCCAAAGCAGCATTGAGTATATCTATGCAGACGATACAGCTCTGTCATTTCTAGGCGATACGTGGGACAACGTCTTTAAGAGAGCTGAAAGGGGACTCACATATGTTTTCTGTTAGTTAAACACAAATCTTCTGAGCGTAAACATCCCTAAAACAAAATACGTAACGTTTACCTGATGGGACGAACATGTAGACCAGACCGTAAAAAGATTTAGTAAATTATAGATTTTACCAACTCAGAAATCTCAAAAATAAAAAGCTACTAACAATAACTCACTCGCAGAATCAGTTCTGAAATACTCCATTATAATATGGGGTGGCGTCAGTAAAAGCCTGTTACATAATCTAGAGAAAATGCAAAACAATATCCTGAAAATCATCATAAAAAAGATACTCTACTGGAGACAAAGAATCAGACTTATACACTTATCACAGCATATTATGGATGCATAATAACTCCACCCTCAATATAAATCATAATAATGAAACCCGAGCCAAACTTCATCAAAAAACGAATGTCCCTCGTTGTAGATTAACTTGCACGAAGATATTTATATCATACTCTGGCCCAAAACTGATAAACCTAGTTTCTTCAGACATTAGAGCAATCTTCAATAAATACAAATCCAAGTCAAAACTAAAAGAATATGTGAATCAAAACTATGACATATTGAAATCTGTCTATGAACTGGATTCCTAATCGAAGTTCTCTCTAGGCTATGGATATGAACCATATCCTATTGTATGTAAAATCTTGAATGACTTGAAAAATCCAACGTCGCCTTCTTCGTGTATATGTGCGTGTATATACGTATGTATATATATATATATATATATATATATATATATATATATATATATATATATATATATATATATATATATGTATTCGTATGTATATATATATATAATCAACATTTAAGTTGTTTATAGGTTGATACTGTAGTATCAACTTGAGTTGTATCAAGCTCTGCTTAGGTAGCTGTCAGCCTTCAAAATTGTTTACTTATCATTCAATGTTTAAATAAGTATAAAATATGTAATTACCTAAATAAATTTATCTATCTATCTAAAATCATAAAGAATTTTCTCCATGTCGCAATAAGGGATTTCGAAAGGAATACTTATATCATTTGAAGTACCGCTGTGTAAATTAATTTTCCTGAACTGTAGCCGTCCATTCATGAAAAAAAAAAAACTTTTGAAGTGAGAGGGATATATTTTCAGGAGAGACTAATTTTTGGTGAAGAAAGTTTTTTGCTTTCTACGTCTCTATATTCATGAAAAATGGGAAGCGAAATTTCATCTCTTTCATATACTATATTATGTAGCGATCCTATTAATGATGTCTGATTCAATTCCATAACGAATGGTTGGAGTAAAAACTGAATAGGAAAAAGTGTTTTGTTTTTTTCTATAATTCAATGTTCAAATAACAGTACGATGTGTGCATAAAATAACCTGAGTTTTCATTTTTCCCAAAAAATATTCATTCCTCCATCAACTTTTATTTTGTCCCTTCCAAACTAATCGTCCTTAAATAAAATACACTTGTGCCAGCATTTTTTTCAATCTTCAAAGCAGTTCGATATGTAGTTTTTGGTATGTTTTTGTTTGGTATGTTTTGGTAGTTTTGGTAGTTTTTGGTAAAAATATTCATTCCTCCATCAACTTTTATTTTGTCCCTTCCAAACTAATCGTCCTTAAATAAAATACACTTGTGCCAGCATTTTTTTCAATCTTCAAAGCAGTTCGATATGTAGTTTTTGGTATGTCTGAGCTGTCTCAGCGATTTGGTTTTTATCTCCTTACTTGTCGCAAAACGCAGTCCTTTCATGAGTCCCTTGATCAAAAAGTTACAAACAAACAATGACGATTGAGCAGGTTCATTATCGTGATGCCAAAGCCATGAATGGTTTTTCTACAATACCGGAACGTTTGCTTTCTTCGTTTTCTTCGTATAGCTTCTTGCAAATGGCGCATAACTTTGAGATTATACTCCATATATACGAAGAACTTCTGGTGTGTGGAACATGACCAAACTCTGATCAGAATCATCAAGACTTTCTTGTTTTTGGTCAATAGTAAGCTTGCGCGCCACCCACTTCGAAGAGAGCTTTCTTATAGTCAAACGTTCATGTGAAATGAAGCCAACACGCTATTTTCATATCTTCACAATGTAATCTGATTCATGCAACTTAAATTTTCGATCATTCAATACGATATTGTGAATTTTTATATGTTTTCTGGTGTTACTGCCTCATTTGGACGTCCACTGCGTTCTGCATCATCGGTGTCTCTACGACCACGTTTGAAGTCAGCAACCAACTTTCAATTGTTTCTAATGGAACGGAGTCCTCATAAAACTTCTCAAGCAATTGCTTCGGTTGAACAGTATTTTTTCCCATCAAGAAGCATTGTAAAATTAAAATACGAAATTGTTTTTGATCCATTGTTTCGAAAATAACAAAACATAGTGTCACTCGTAGCACAATAACTCACAAACTTATGAGTAGAATAATATGAAATTTCAACAATAAAACAACAACTGTTAATGATAACTGAATAAGCGGTGAATGCAATAAGACTAGCGGCATCTATGTATTGAGCCCGAGACATGTAGCTGTGGATTGTACATCGAAACCACGAAAATAATTAATAGGACCCGGCTCTTTGGATTCAAAGGAAAGTGCACATGTACATGATCATGCACTCAGCGAGGGTATCCACGTTATGGCGTTTGAAGAGGCCTAGTTGTCAACCTTGAATGTAGTTACAGTATAATTTCTCTTGGAGTGGTTGTCTGTCTGTTTCGCATATTCGATAAATTATATCAAGGTCATTGTTCTGCAAAGTTCGCAACTATACTATAACAATTTTTAATTGAAGGTGATTCATTAGCAACGTCGCACTTGAATTGACCAACGGATAATCCTTTTACCAACTCTGCAGGGGCGTACCAAAATAATATTTTTATTTATTAGAACACATAGGTCATTACGTAAAAATTGTTATAGTAGGTGGCACTACCTGGTGTCAGTGGTAAAACAGATTACATCTCCTTATTATGCCCATTACAGTATTTCAAAAAAACAGAAAAATTTACAAAATAATAATCATGTTCCTTTTGTATAGAAAAAGAAATACAAAGCAAAGAAATAATTACTAATGTTATGCATATGAAGTTTCAGAATCCATTGACTCGTCCGAAGAGGAATCGTCAGTCACACTTGAATCTATTATTATTTGGTCGAAAACAGTGTCTACCATCCCGTCCAATCTCCACATTTTCTCTTCTTCCTTGATCACAAGGGCTACAGCATTAGCCCAATCTTCTTTCCGTATCCATTGAGAGTTCTAATGAACGTTGAACATCAGAAATTTTATATGTCACGTTCTCACGAGCTACGTAATCCTTAATTTGAGCCCAGAGTATTTCTATCGGGTCTAACTCGCAATGGTAAGGAGGAAATCTCAAAATGGTGATACCTTCAGCACGAGCTATTGTAGCCACCACATGCTGACGATATCTGTCACGATGCTATTTAATGACACTCATAAGCTCGGCCTCAACCATGTCCTCGGAAAATGGAATTCTTTTTTGTCCTAACCAACTATGCATGTTTGCTTTTCTGGTGGTCATAGTTGGCAGCTGTTCTACTAATCGGCTGTGATAAGAAGCGTTATCCATTACTATTACCTATTCTATTACCTAACAATTGGTCGTTGCCCTTTACCTGTTGGTCCGCGCAAACGCCCACAAATGCTTGACGATAACTATAGTCTATTTCAAAAGAGTGTAGAGTAATAAATCATGAAGTGTCATAAAATTTGCCTGAATTTCGTTGTCGTCCATGGGCGTAGGCAAATCTTAGGATTATTAAACTTAATAATTAAAGTAAATTAAAAATTACAGACATAGATAATAATAAAAGGCCATTTTTGGGAAGTAATTTGGTCTAAAACTAAGTACCTACATGTATTTAGGTAAGTAAAATTTCTTAAAAAAAGATTAAGATTAATTTTAGTGGTTCTTGTAAACTTATTTAATATGCAATTTGGGTTCATATACTTGAGCATGATTTCTCAAAAAAGGGTTAACACTTAGTTCCGAGGTGCCATGTCATTATAATAATCCCTTTTTGACCCTGCCCACCAATCATGCAATACCTATTAAACCCAGGTAATTAAGAAAAAGGGTTTAAATATATTGTAATGGTGTCTTAAACATTCGAGTTATAATAGTAATTGTTACTACACCAATTAAACGTACAGTGATATTGTGATATAGAAATAGTGAAAAAGTTATAAAATGGGGACATTTACTCCAAAGAAAAGAAGTGTAAAAAATTCTCCGCTATCTGTTTGCGAAAAAGTTATAATTTTAAATGTATATGATTGCATAAAACACGATCACCCTAGTTTGTCTGTGCAAGAAAGTGTTGAGCGATGTGCCCGAATGACTGGAATTGGACAGTCCACGATTTTTAAATTATTGCGAGAAAGAAAGATATCAGGCCAGGTAAGTCCATGCAAGAGAAAATCAGGAAGACCAATAAAAATCTTAGATGAAGACACCAAATGTGACATTCGAAGAAAAGTTCATTCGTTTTATTTTAAAAAGGAAATACCCACTCTTGAAAAAATATTTATCGAGATAAGCCAAGATAACGATATTCCTTTGATATCCAGAAAACTTTTATGGAAAACTTTAAAAAGTATGAATTTTGCCTGGGAAAAGCACAATCGAAAGGCACTATTACTGGAAAGTGATGAAATTGTTTGCTGGAGACGAAAATATTTGACAACTATAAAGCAGTACCGCAGAGAGCAAAAGAAAATTTTTTATCTTGATGAGACGTGGATAAACGAAGGTTATATAGTCAAAAAAATGTGGCAAGATGAAAATATAACAAGTTCTCGCCAAGCTTTCATAGAAGGCCTTTCGACGGGTATTAAAGTGCCTTCGGGAAAAGGGAAGAGGCTTATAATTGCTCACATTGGAAGCGAAGACGGATTTTTAAAAGAAGGTTTGTTAAGCTTTGAGTCGTGCCGGACGGGAGATTATCATGAGGACATGAATTCGGATGTCTTCGAAGACTACTTCGGGGAAATGTTAAAATTTCTTTCAGCTGATTCGGTCGTGGTTATGGATAATGCAAGCTACCATTCAAGGCGCTTAGAGAAGGTACCAACTTCAGCTTGGAGAAAGCAAGAAATTATTAACTGGCTGTCAAATAAAGGTATTCAGTTTGAGACGAATTCAGTAAAGAAGGAACTACTAGCCATAGTAAAACAACATAAATCTCGCTTCATGAAATATGCCGTAGAAGATGTAGCAGAAAAGTATAAAGTAACTGTGCTGCGCCTACCGCCATATCATTGCGAATTAAATCCTATAGAACTTATATGGGCACAAGTTAAAGGATATGTTGCAAGGCACAATACCACATTTAAAATGAAAGATGTCAAGGTATTGTTTGATCAAGCCATTATGGAAATCACATCAGAAAACTGGCAAAAAGCAATCCAGCATGTTTTAAAAGAGGAAGATAAAATGTGGGAACTGGACAATTTGGTCGATCAGGTGGTTGACCCTATAATTATAACACCAGGGGATGATGACAGTTCTTCGGATGAAGACTATACTGATGTAGAATAATTTAATTGAATTGTAAATATACTGTAGCGGGATAAGCAATCTAGACAGAGACCAGTGTATCAGTGACAGTGACACTTTTGCTTAGGTTAGGGTTTAGAATTAAGGGTAGTCTGAATAATTATTTTCTCGGAAGGTTCTCGAAAATTGTACCTAGTAATCTCTAGAACATTCAATTAGGGTATAAATAGAGTGTTGTTAAACGTTAAGGGAAGTTCACAGTTTTAGTATTGTTCAAGTGTCAAATTGTAATAACGTATCCAGTAAAGTTCTTGTCGTTTTTGTGAATAAATTGATTTAAAGTCCCCACAAGTGTTTCAATACGTAAAGTTCGTTCGTGTGTGTTTGTGAGTATTTCCCGATTTCGGTTCGTATATATTTTATTGTTACATTTTATATTTTTTTAATAACACTGTTCTGCTGTATTAAATTTTTATTTCCTTTAATATAATTTTTATGAATGCATATTCTTTTGGCAATTACCCCACTAGCGCGCCTCTGGCTCAGTATTTATCCGTCGATAACAATGGACAAATCCCTTAAAACAGGGTGATACCTACCTGCTCTTTATGAAACGACATAATTTTGCAATGCGGACTAGGGAAGTGACAGAATTTATTGACGGATCACCCTGTAGCGCTTTTGAATACTTAATGAGATTTTATTACTCTACACTCTTTTGAAATAGACTATAGTTACAGTAGTATCTTGCCAGATCTTAGATACTGTGTGACCAGCATTCACCCACGTTTCGTCCAGATAATAAATCTTTTTGTGAGTAGGACGCATTTCTCTAATAGAGCGAAGATATATCCGTCGAGATGAGACTATATCTTCTCTTTCTATTAAGACAGATTTACGGGATCGTTTGGCATATATAAATTTTAAATCTTCTTTTATTATTTTCCCTAACTTCTCTTTGCTCATTTTTGGAATGATATCATTATTCATTACCTTTGTCCCAATGGATTCGAGGGTTGGCGCTTTATTATCAAAAAAGAAAGAATGAATGGTATACCTTACAAAATTTTTCTGGTACTCGTCCAATTCAATTTTTTTTCTACCACGACAATGTACTTTCGGAGCTTGCACAATCCCAGTCACCTTTTTTTCACGTACAATGCGTTCAATTGTCGACACGGAGATTCCCATTAAAAATGAACACTGGGCTACAGCTTCCACTGTACTGAATGTATTTTTTGAATTTTCGTACACTCTACAGACAATCTGTTATTTTTTCTAACGACATAAATTTCCGGTTTCTTTGTACATTACTTGGACCTGCTACGGCATCCATATTAATACTATAATAATAATAATAATAAAATACAATAATATTATTCAGCTATTTGTCAGTTGTTTACTTACCTCAAAAACTATTTTAAAGTTGATGTATTTTGAAAAACACTTTATTGTGAGATTTTCACTAGAACAGATTAACAAATCCGCAACACGTGTTTCGCTGCACAGTAGCTTTTTCAAGCGTGTTCACTAATAAACTGAATCCTACATACATTGTGATTTATATATTTTTTGAAATATTACTATCTACCTAGAAACTAATAAAATTCTAGGAACTAATTAATGACAGTTATACCTGAGTTTAACGAACATTTATACCTGAGTTTAATGACTAGGTCAACTAATTATCTCACAATAAAGTGTGAATGTGATGAAAATCTATGTTAATGTATTTTGAAAAACAAGTATCGGCCAATTCTATCTTATATTTTAAAGTTGATAAATATAAAAGTCTATTCAATAAATATAATGAAATATATTCAATAAATTAAAAACAAAGTGACATTCACAAGAAACAGAACACACTACGCCTATGCAGATAAGGACGATTGATAATGAATAAACCGAATGACTAGTTCATTTTAAGGACGCAAATATAATAGACCTGCGAAGTTTTGATCAGTTTACTGATGTTTCAAAGTATTTAACGAACTGGTTCACCTATTCGCTGGTACATCCTATCGATATGCAGAAGCTATCTTGTTACGGGGGGCAAATTTTATGGAATCATCTTACTTTTCAATTATTTACAATGGCGATGCATAGACAATAAAAATGACCCCGGTAAGAATTTAGTTCTAACATTTAACATTGTTGCCGTTAGCTCTCAGTTCAATTTGTATATGAGTTACCTTCAATTGAAAATTGTTATAGTATAGGTTCGTTTCTCGATGCCTTGTCAACTTTAAATATCGCTCCGCATCAAGCACCGACAATTATCTGCCAAATTAGGTGTAATTAATATTTTCATGAGTGGGGCAAAGAAGATCAACAATGATATTAATTATTTTGATTCGTGAACAGGAGCCTAGACTATTTCCAACACTTTAAAATTCACGTATATCAAGTTGGCGAGACACTTTTCGAAATTTGTAAAACGAATGATTTCATAATTTGCCGCTATTCATTTGCTAATTAGTTGCGGAAAAAATATTTTTTCGCCCCTTTTTTTAAAAAAATACATGTTGGCTCGCTAACTTGATATCGAGTTAGCGATACGACATTTTTATTATTAAATTTTCCAGAACTTTCACTAGACCATTGGTTTAGTTTATTTATTCGGTAATTTGTTGCGGAAGGAAATATTTGTCTTACTCTTTATTAGAAAAACTACATGGTGTCTCGCTGACTTAACATCGATACGACTTTTTTTATTTAATCACTGTGAAAACAGCCACTAGTTCCAGTCATGGATTTGTCGAACCGACGCGACGCGAGAGATCTCCTATGAATTAACTCAATAACCTAAAATTTACTTCGATGACATTGACATTTTTCGTCAGATGTCGGACTTTATATGTCAGACCTTTTGTAGGGCAGAAAATCAACCTTCACCCATGTTTTTATCAATCCTACTCTCTAAAAACATTCGTCGATGTCAATTGTTTCTCATTAACATATATTATATTACATATTATAAACAAGTTACACATGCAAATTAATTTTGTCAGTCATTGAATCATCCCTGTTTTCATCTATTTTCAATAAAAATTGATCACTCCTTCCAAACATTCATGGATAGAATAAAAAATAAATTCACAAATGTTTTTTGGAATTTAATGATAACAGGGATGGAGGTTGATTTTTTGCCGGACAAAGTAATTTGACTTACGGAATTTGTTTAGTAGGTAATATAATACATGTTAATGAGAAAAAAGTCACATCCACGGAAGTTTTGAGAGAGTTACGAAATAATAAAAAGAGTGTGGGTTCATTTTCTGCCCTGAAAGGAGTCTAACATAACAGCTTTGATCAACTACAGTTTACATGGAAATCTCCAGATAAAGTTTTCACCCACGAAAATTTTATTGAAATTGAATCGTGGCTGTGTTCTCAATGATTTTTTATTATTGAGTTTTCCAGATCTTTGACTACACCATCAGCATGTTCTAGTTATTAGCGAATTACTTGCGGAGAAAAATATTATAATTTCCTGTCGTTTAAACAAATTCAATTTCAGGCTAATTTTGTATCCTATTGCCGAATTTTTTGCTCTCCGTTTAACGTAGATATCATGGGTCCTGCTAGCTTAACGTTAAGCTAGAAGAACTCACCCTTAGAAAAAAAAATTTTGTCAAATCGGATTCCATCATAATTTCAGGCTCATTTTAGGCACATCTTTTCCCTTATCGCCGATTATCCAGGTATTCTATTTTTTGAAAAAAATTTGGTTTCACGTTTATTTTCAGGACATAATTCAAGGCTAATTTTAGGCTAATTTTGTATTCTATTCCCGAATATTTTGCTCTTCGTTTAACGGATATCATGAGTTCTACTAGATTAACGTTAAGCTAGCAAAACCCATCATTATAAAAAACATTTTGTCAAATCGGATTCCATCATAATTTCAGGCTCATTTTAGGTTCACATTTTCCCTTATAGCCGATTTTTCAGGTGTTGCGTTTTTTGAAAATGTTGGGTTCTGGTGGTTTAACCATTAACCTAGCAGAACCAAATCTGAATCTTGAATCTGAAATTTTGAATATGCAATAATTTTAGGCTCATTTAAGGCTCCTTCATTAACACATTGAAACATTTTTTGATTTCAGTTAGAATCAATTATTTAGGGAATTACCTCCGGCACAAACGGTAAAAGATGAAATATTTCATTCAAATAATAGTTTTCAAGTATATGAAAAATCCAGAACAGTGAGAATTATAGGCTTATTTCAGGCTTGTCTTTCCCTCATCGCCTATATTCCAGATATTGTTTTTTTTTTTAATCGATGGGTTCTGCTAGTTTAACCGTTAAGCTGGCAGAATTAAATCTAAACCATCAAAATGAACCTAAAATTATCACTGTTTTGGTTTTTTACATACATGAAAAATATTATCTAAATGAAATATTTCATCTTTTACCGTTTATGACAATGGTAATCCCCCAAATAATTTATTGTAACTGAAAGGAAAACATTTTGCAATGTGTTGATAAAGGAGCCTTAAATGAGCCTAAAATTATTGCATATTCAAAATTTTTAAAAAGTGAAGGATTTAGATTTGGGTCTGCTAGCTTAACGGTTAAACCACCAGCATTTTCGAAAAAACGCAACACCTGGAAAATCGGCGATAAGGGAAAATATGAACCTAAAATGAGCCTGAAATTATGATGGAATCCGATTTGACAAAATGTGTTTTATAGGGATGGATTTTGCTAGCTTAACGTTAAGCTAGCAGAACCCATGATATCTACGTTAAACGAAGAGCAAAATATTCGGGAATAGAGTACAAAATTAGCCTAAAATTAGCGTTAAATTATGGCCTGAACATAAATGTAAAATTCCAAAGTGGTTCTGTTAGCTTAACAGGGGTTAATTTGTCGTTAAGTTATCTAGACGAATTTCTGAAAAGACATTAGATTCTATCTGATTATTTGATAATTATATGCCAGGGAAAGACATTTGTTGATCTACAGAAAATACGCTAGTCACACAACATATCGAATATTTGTAAATTTATTTAGATAACAGTGCAATAATAACAAATAAAGAAATACATAATTTGAAATGTCATATATTTACTAAAGTATATCACTTCTCATATGCCTAAACTTTCATAATTATACAGGCCAGTATAGGGTATAGGTCATAAGGCAATTTGTCAATAACTTTTATTTGTAAGTGATTATCTCGCTACATCCCCCACCACCCGTGGTGTTATTTCGAGAGTTTTTTCGATTTCGTGTCCTGCCTCAACGTAGATTCTGTATAGAGCTGAGGTTGTTGGTTTGTTCCGGAATGAGAGTTTGTGGTATCCTAATCTGACCAACAATTAGACTAATGTCAAAAGTGCAGAAAACTTGAATGTGTGTTCAAAATAACGAAAAGGAAATATTTTGGTTGAAGTTCTCAAAAATTCAATAATAAAAAGTTGATGTCAAGTTAGCGAGACTGAATGTTTTCAAAACAAAAGGTAAATCAAATATTTTCCTCAGCAACTAATTAGCGAATAAATATATCAATCCAATGTTATATTCAAAGTTCTGGAAAACTTAATAATAAAAAAGTCGTATCGCATACTTGACGTCAAGTTAGCGAGACACCATGTATTCGAAAACATATTTTTCTCCGCAACTAATCAGCGACTAAATATAACAAGCCAATGGTCTAGTCAAAGTTCTGGAAAGCTTTATAATAAAAAAGTGGTATCGCTAACTTGATATCAAGTTAGCGGGACAACATGTATTTTTTAAAAAAGGGGCGAAAAAATATTTTTCACCGCAACTAATTAGCGAATAAATATACTAAACCAATGTTGTAGTCAAAGTACTGAAAAACTTCATAATAAAAAAGTGGTATCGCTAACTTGATATCAAGTTAGCGAGACAACATGTATTTTTTTAAAAAAGGGGCGAAAAAATATTTTTCACCGCAACTAATTAGCGAATAAATATACTAAACCAATGTTGTAGTCAAAGTACTGAAAAACTTCATAATAAAAAAGTGGTATCGCTAACTTGATATCAAGTTAGCGAGACAACATGTATTTTTTTTAAAAAAGGGGCGAAAAAATATTTTTTTCCGCAACTAATTAGCGAATAAATAGCGGCAAATTGTGAAATAATTCGTTTTGCAAATTTCGAAAAGTGTCTCGTCAACTTGATATCTATTTGAAATTCGAATCAGTAGTAAAAGATTTCAGGCTGGAGCACAGTGTGTTTATTCAATGAGTGTGAATATACGAGTTCTGGATTATTTTCATTACCATTACCCACGATTGGGGATTGAATTGCCGTATTTCATTTTCAACAACTAGTGTTGTAAGCTCAGTTGTTATTGCCTCTCTTAAAGGGGATACAAAGCTGAAATCAGACTCTAAGGCAAACCATCATCAAAGGTATGGATAACATGGTTGATAAAGTATTCTAGAGTCATAGTGTTCTCTCTATCCTCTAGGCCTTTTTCGTTTCATGCCGTTGGATAACGTAATGAAGGAATTTCTGAAATTCGAAAGCCTGACACTTTCACTACTTCCTGGAAGTTGGGAGTGCAGTTTCAATTTCCTAGGTTGCAGCCAAAAAGGAAGGAAAGCTAACGAACCGGATGAGTACTATCATTATTGCCTTTTTTTCTGACACCCAGTTTCGTCACCAGCTAAGTTATTTGTAGTTATTTTCGAACTACCTTGTTTAACTATATAAATAAATTAGACTTGTTACAATTCTAGTACGTACAAGGCTAGGTATTAGTATATTAGAAAGTGAGTTTGTAAAGTCACGAAATATAAACCTTCTCTCTCTCTCTCTCTATTTCTCTGTCTCCAAAAAAAAGTAGCATTAATTAAACTACTTAGGAAATACGAACCACACGACTCCACTGAGATAACCAGTGTTTTACCCTACCTCAAATACTGCCTTCCGACAGAGCACTATAAAGTTTCGATACGATTTCACCCTTCAGAGTAACAACTAATAAAACTCACATACATTACATAAAGACTCCTTCTGAGCCAGGAAATAGCCCGTAGCAATGTGTGGCTAGGAATCGCACGTAGAAAGGTAAGACCTCGCACAAGTTTCAACTTTTGGGGGTTGTCGGGTCGTGTGGGCGATAACTGGTTCACGAAAACATTAATTTCAACTAGAAACAAAATTTTAAACAGTATTTGATGTAAGAGTAATCCGAGCACTTCGCCCGCTGCTTCATCGCCTTCAATAATGTACCACAGTAGCAGACGAAACGCCAGCTGTAAAACCTGCCAACCACGGTCAATAAACCATGAAATAGCTTCGACAAAGTTACATCCGATAACGAAAATTAATTTTTATGTTCTTTGTATTGAGATAACTTTCAATTTGAAATGAAGACTGACTGAATCTGAAAATATTTCTGAAACGAATGCTGAAATCGACAAAACTCGTGAAGTAAATTTTCGATGGGAGATTTCAAATGAAATATACGAAACATATCTGGAGACACTCTTTTATAAGGAAATGTTGCTATAGTGCAGTCGTTGTTATCCAAGGAATAATGAAAAAACATACAGTTTTCCCAACTCCGTAAAAGGTACTAAACAGGTGAGAGGTGCTCGTAGAATTGACTTCTACTGCTAAACTTTGCTAATAAGATATTGTTAGAGGAGAAATGTATGCTGGCAACGTGCAAGTCTCTATCACACATTCAACTCCGAGGAAAGGGAACGGGAGAATTCAGAAGAGCTGAGCGCGAAATACTCCAGTTGCATTAGAAGTAATTCGTCTGAACGAAATGCGTCTGGTTGGAATTCAATTATGGAACTTGTTGAAAAATTGATGTGACTAGTCGATAAATCAACGTCACGATGAATTACGTGTTGCATATTTCCATGTGATAATTTTGGGATTTGATCACATGATGCTGTGACGCACTGGCCAAGACGTTGTTTGATCCGCAGCTGGAATATATGTGAAAGTGACATTATCATATCTATGGATTAACTGGAAACAAGGTATTGTAGGATTTTTCCATTCAGTTTATGCGTACAGTATTGAAACTTCAGGCTGTTCAGTTGTTTATTTGATACAAATTCCATCGAAACTTCAATTTGTTCTCAGATTGGCTGATTTATTTTGATTCGTTAAGTACAGAATGAAAAAACTGCATAATTTTGGTCTAGATGAGGAATCCGCGGTAACTTCTCTGTAACTCTTCTGAGGTTGTTGTTAATTGCAAAAATTCTTGTGATCTAACTACTCGCCTAACTCAAAAATGAAATACTATGACCTTATTGCAAAGAGAGCTAGAGAGTGGTCAGCATATTGTCAGCAATCAATTCCGTAGTATTTAAATTCCAAGATAATAATCTTCAACAAACAACATGTTTGTTTCGTCTTTTTCACTGTGTTGAACTAAAAGCAAATCAATATACTGATCTCCTATGAGTAAGTGGGTCAGTACTATCAATAAAAATCACTTGATATGCAATTCATATGCTTCAAAAAGTATTTTGGCAATCCTTCACGTTCAAATTATCTATATCTCAATTGAGAACCCAAGGCTTGGCTTTCAAATTGAAAAAAATCTATTTCGTATCATTGACAAAAATTACCTACCAGGGTTTTAGGGAGTTCGCGAAAAGTACAAAGGACTAAAATTTGAATCAATATTCAAATCAACATGACCAATATAAAATCCATGACGATTTTTCAGTAATCTCGTTTTCTAAGTATCTTGAATTTTCAACATACACCAAGATTGACTGGTATTTTTTCTTAGAAGCGAGTATGCTAATTTTGTTTCTGTTTTGTGACGACTAATTGATTCTTGTTTGTTTCATCGTTCTCTCCAGAAGTCTCACGATCGAAGTACACTACCAAATAACAGGCCACTTTCTGTCTTCACTGCTTGCAAATTACTGTCTGAAACTAGCGTACAATTGATATCATTAGTAGTATTCTGAAACATTATCAGTACGATCTTTCCCTCAAAAAAATGTGTTAACAAAAGGAGTTCAGAATGTTTTTTTTTCTTCAACCACCCCTCATATTCCTATTGACAATAACTTTCGAAAGTAGGTACGGAATAACTAGTTCCAACTTTAGAACATACTATTTTTGATTGAAAGACTGAATAGTATCTTTCGAAAAAGTTGTCTAGGGGCTCCTGCGACTGTCGTATTTCTATCACGATCATTAGTTGTTCAGGTTTGAAAAGCAATACATTCGTGTGGATTTCAAACCACATCTCACAAGTTCCTATCAATTCGGCAGATAATTGGGTAGCCTCAAACACTTCATATTTTGAACACAGCTCCACCCAAGGATAACTCAAAGGACTGTTTCAAAATTGTTTTAAACTTGGTATTATTATCATATTATTGATTACAGTTGAAGTGAATATTCTGAAATCAAGGTGATGATAATGTCACACCGCCGTGAGTTATTAGAGTATATTAAAAAAAAGTGAATAAAAAAAATAACTTGCCAAAGAGAGGATTACTTTGTATTACGCTGTTGTGTGATGGTTTCACCCTTATATTGTTTGTTTAGTTTCAAATGGTTTATTGAGTTTATTAAAGAATAAATATCACTAAGTGAAATTACAAAATGAAATCAGTGATATAAATGAAAAATATGATTCAATGTGTTTGAAAAAAACGACTCATCTCTATAAAAATTCTGAACTGCCTGGTTCATCAAAAAATAATTGAATAAAAAATATTCCTTATATTATATAGAAGAGATATGTCACGAGAAGTATTTAAAGTGTGAACTGTGGTAACAGGAACAACTCAAGCACCAACTCGAGCACTTCGACCAAAATTTTATCGCTTTTGATGACGTCTACCGCAGTAGTAGGTCAAACTTCAGACATAAAAAGCTCCAGATCACGGACAAAAACCCAAAAAATAGCTTCGACACAGTTATATCCAGTCGTGAAACTTTATATTCTTTGATCGATCGGTAGCCAAGCGGTTCGACGTGGG
Source organism: Leptinotarsa decemlineata (assembly GCF_025532065.1). Lineage (NCBI taxonomy): Eukaryota > Metazoa > Arthropoda > Insecta > Coleoptera > Chrysomelidae > Leptinotarsa > Leptinotarsa decemlineata. The sequence goes on from NW_027412532.1 coordinate 24,071,155, forward strand.
TGCTTTGTTCACTCACTCGAATTGACTGCCGTGTTGGTCGGTGGTTCAAGTCCTAGTCTAAACGATCGATTTTCACTTGCTATCGTCCAACCCGTGTTACGAATCACACGTTAAAAGGTGAGACCTCGTTAATCCTTAGCTCGCACAAGTGTCGACTTCTGAGGGTTGTCGTTTGTATGGATGCGACAGCTGGGTAACGGAAAAACATATTTTAAACATTGAAAACAATTCACAAGAAAAATTATTCTTTGTCATGAATACTTTCACTGAAAATAATTGCACTAATAGTAATTTAAAATCATGCAAAGAACCAAAATGAAATTCGAAACCTCACTCTGCAAATTGCAGGAAAAAATAGTGTTATCATTAATATGATAAGATAAAAAATAGTCAAATGTCAGTTTGTCGTCTGAAATTTCAGTTAATAAAAATTATAGAATTTTGAAGTAGAACCCATGTATATTCACTGAATGGATACTTCAAGATATCCTATGGTTGTAAGAGGGCCCTGCAACAAAAATCATGAATCTTGAATCTGAAATTCCAGTTGGAGTTAACATGTTAAATTCTCTATCATAAACATCAGCAGGGGAGTTCACGATGCAAAATGGAGATTTACTCGAGCGTCATTGGGACATATTAAGTTGCAAAGCTTAGATGATAAGAAGAAAAAAATGTTATATAATATATACCTTTTCATCGGTGGGGGAAGCGGCTATAGATTTTTAAATATGTAAAAAATACTGTTGCATGGACATACTCGAGCGCGTCAGATATTGGTAGCATCAATGTCCTACGTATATTTTATAATGTTGGTATGTTAATCTGATCGTTTGCATGATGTGGGTGGTTGTACGTAAGGGTTAAAAGTGAAAAGAAAAAAAAATAAATCGAGCGTGCCAGATTATTATAACGTGCAACAAAATTCGCCATTTTGAAGTACCCGAGCGCATCAGATCAAGATATATATGGTTCATCTTTATGTTTTAGACGTGCTGTCTCATAATCTGACGATTATCTAAAGGGATTCGCTTAAGCTGACAAGAATAATATATTTTTTCTCAATTCATTGAACTCAATTAATTGAAAAGCTCAGGAAATAGCATGCCAATAAATAAGTGTATATTTTTTAAGTAGAATACTTGTATTTATAAGAAGATAATTGAAAAAAAAATGCTCAAAAAAATAAATTTTTTTATAATCAATTGATTAATTCATGAAGAAAAGAGAAATTAACCTTTCTATGTTTTTACCACTTTTATTTGTAACTCACGTTACTGCAGTTTCGTCCTATAAGGACATTCTCAAACTTATACAATATATAAGGACATTTTCAAACTTATACAATATACGTTAGTTACTTAACGTTAGTAACAAATAAAGGTGGTAAAAAAAATAGAAAGTTCAATTTCTCTTTTCTTCATTAATATTTCCTATCACGTAGTAATGGCTACATCCATCGATTAATTGATTAATTAATCATCATCTTCATCACGAACGAGTCTCAGTGATCAGCTGTGATGGCGTCATGGCAACAGAATTCAGAGTGAGGACGGAGTGAGAGAGTAATAGATAGAGAAAAAGTGAATAGAGAATAGAGGAATAGAAACTCGAAGAGGGAAATATAGGTATCACACAGCTGCATGCATTAAACTTTATCGACGAATTTTTGTTATTTCGGCTTGCGGAAATCGTCAGTTTATATATTTTTCGTTATCCTTGAATTATTTCTTTCAAAATAAAAAAAATTAGCTATGCCCGAGAATGTCGAAATAATGTTATTTTTTTACAACTTTGCTGCCCTCCCCTTTCTTAACGTCACTCTCAAATTGTCAGATTACTGGAATATACACTTTTTAGCAGGTAATTAACTCACCATACCTTAATCTGACGCGCTCGAGAATTTCTCATGATCAATTTTTTTTTACTAATCTGTGGTATCCCCCCTGTATATTAATCTGCCGCGCTTTAGTAAATCCCGAAATCGCCGCTTGGGCTCCCCTATTACACTTAGTGTTCCTTGAGGATAAAGAATCACTATCAGTATCAATAACATGAAAGAATGAAATAAAATATTCAACTAAAAATGTGTAATCAGATCATTATTCAATACTTTTTGAATTCATTCTTTGAAATATTGAAATGAAAATAAGATATACATTAGCATGTTTCTATTCTTGACACTATTTACATAAAGTGAAAGTGTCTAATTCCATTGTACTATGTAATGAAGCAGAGGGTATCAGACAAGCAAATCGAAAAAGGAAATGGGCACCGGCCTTATAAATATTGAAAGGTTACTGTGTAGGCACCTATCTCCCGTCTGTTCCTTTTCTCATGGAAGCACACAGTGGCACGATTTGCATTTTCCATTCCAACACTTTCTATTTAATCAGAATCAAAGGACTTGGTAGAAAAACTTGTGAGGGGTGAATCCAAAAGGGAAGTTTGAGGAATACACGATTATTGTTAATGCTTTTCAATTCATGTAATAGAATCAAAACAGCGTTCTTATTCAGATGATGTATCCAAATATTTCAAAATGTTTTTGAAAGAAGGATAGTATAGTTTGAATAAGAAAAAAAAACATAATTGATCGTCCGGATGAAATGAATGTTCGTTATTTGTTTCTGAAACTCTCTATACCATATACAAAGCCGACATGCTAGCAACGTTATCTTTCTAAATATGTTCAACTAAGTAGTTCTAGGTGTTTCAATTCATCTTGTTTGGGAAAATTTAAACGTAGGATATTACAATATAATGTTCTTGTTATCCTTTATATATATATATATATATATATATATATATATATATATATATATATATATATATATATATATATATATATATATATATATATATATATATATATATATATATTATATATAATATACAAGGTGTCCCTGGACTTCCTCTTTTCCTCTCGGGAATGTATAGATGGGGTCAAAATATCACCAGTACTTCATATAACTTTTTTTCCTAAAATCCTTCGTTACCAAGTAACGGGCCCTCGAAGTTACAAAATGAAAAATGTTTTTCTTTGATAACTTTTCAAGTGAATATTCAAAATCATCCAAATTTTGGTAATTGACTGAACAAATGAATTCCTTCGATGAGCTTTCATGCAGGAGTCAGTTGTTTTGCTACAAAGTCAGGAACGGACTACCCCCGATGGTCCACATCCCAAAACTTTGAAATGACAGATATTTTTCAATATTTTTCAACAAATTAAGGTTACTTGGACAATTTTATGAATAAAAGTACTCGTGTGGAAAGTCAATCGGAGCAACGAGTCTTGATAAAAATGTAGTTTCACTCGACGATATCAAACCCGCTCGTCCACCATTATTTGAAATGAATAATTATCAAATCAGAAATAATAATGATAACGGTAATTCAACAACATTTATCCTGAGATGTCTACCATTATTCGAAAATATTAGTTTTTAAGGAAAATGGAAATGATAGGTAAAATGTTCATAACGAATTTTTATAATGCAAACACGTTTAACTAACGAAACTCAAGAGCCTCAAGAGCAAACAGAAATGAAAAATCCGCTACAGAAACTGCTCGATATGACCACCTTCTCTCTCTATACATTTTCTTAGTCTGCGAAGACACCCTCTCTGTACTTGAAATAGCATTCCAGGGTCGTTTCGTATGGCTTCACAATGTAATGTTATTCTATTCAACAATGCATCTCTTGTGTGAATAGGTGTAGCGTTAACAAGGCTTTTTAGATGCCCCCACAGAAAGAAACCCAATGGATTTAAATCCGGAGACCGCGATGGCCATGAATATGGCCCACCTCTACCAATCCATCTATTGTGAAAAATATGGTTCGGATGGTCACGCACAACAAACTAAAATGAGGGGGAGCGCCATCATGCATAAACCACATATCTCTTCGGGTTTGCAATGGAACATGTTCCAAAAGTCCATTCAAATCGTTCTGAATGAACTCCAAATAACGTTCTCCATTCAATCGGTCCTGTAGAACGAATGGTCCTATAAGATGGTTTCCTATGATACCAGCCCAAACATTCACGTTGAATTTCCGTTGGTGTTTGGTTTGCAATATCCCATGGGGATTTTCTTCGGCCCATATATGGAGATTATGAGAGTTGATAACTCCATCTCTACTGAAACCTGCTTCATCAGTGAATAAAACTCGATTAATAAAAGTCATATCCTCTCTTTGCCTATCCATGAACCAATTGGCATATTCCAGTCGTGCTGGAAAATCTTGAGGTGTCATGGCATGTACCTTCTGGATGTGAAATGGGTGGAGCAGTTGTTCCCTAATTATTCTATGAATAGTGGACTTGGATGTATGGAACTGTTCTGATAGATTTCTGATGCTCATTGAAGGATCATCAGCGACGGCTTCCAAAATATTTTCCTCCAATACAACGGTACGTACAGTCTTAGGAGCGCCCGCACCACCTCGTTTTGGCAAAACTGTACCTACAATAATATCGAAATGAAACAACGTGCTCAAATTAATTATCAATTATTGCATACCTGTCTCCCTCAAGCTGCGATCGACAGACGACGAGCTTCTGCAGCATTACAAAATGCTCATCCATAAAATACATGCCTATCTGCATATTCATTGAATGTAAACTGTTCAGCCATATCAAAAAAATTCAAAATATCCTATAGAATATTGACAATACAATGATAGTCATATGACAACGCACCACTCAACAAAACAAAATCGCATTCCAGTTTCTCATTTTTCATCAAAACTTTCTAAAAGGTTTTTTTGTCAACATCTGTGAAAGAAATGGAACATAATTATTTCCTGGATATTTTTCACCTGATCATGTGCAGCCGTTTTTGTAGTTCATTCGTTTGCTTTTTATTATTATAGTAAATATTTTTTCCGATGTGCGTTTCATCAGCTAAATTTAGATTCGTGTTAAAGAATTTCTCCATAAAATTATAATTATCAGTGAAACTCCTCAACAGTTTAGCTGTGAAGAAGAATTTGAAACATTCGAATGTTGAGTTTCATGAGATTCAGATAACTGATCAACACGAAACGTGATTATTCCACACGTATTATGTACATACAAAATATGGAATGAATTCGATATTTCATAGTAGAGTAGCTTGTTAGTAAAAACACCACGAATCTACAGAACTTGATATTTCTTTTGAAAAAATATCTGCTATCACAATTGTGACTTAAACTTCCATATAGGTACTGTACTTTTTGTTTACGACTTCATTTTAGCATACTTTGTATTATTCCTGTTATAAACGTTGTTGAATTAACGTTATCATTATTATTTCTGCTTTGATAATTATTCATTTCAAATAATGGTGGACGAGCGGGTTTGATGTCGTCGAGTAGAACTACATTTTTATCAAGACTCGTTGCTCTGATCGACTTTCCACACGAGTACTTTTATTCATAAAATTGTCCAAGTAACCTTAATTTGTTGAAAAATATTGAAAAATATCTGTCATTTCAAAGTTTTGGGGTGTGGACCATCGGGGGTAGTCCGTTCCTGACTTTGTAGCAAAACAACTGACTCCTGCATGAAAGCTCATCGACGGAATTCATTTGTTTAGTCAATTACCAAAATTTGGATAATTTTGAATATTCACTTGAAAAGTTATCAAATAAAAACATTTTTCATTTGTAACTTTGAGGGCCCGTAACTTGGTTACGAAGACTTTTAGAAAAAAAAGTTATATGAAGTACTGGTGATATTTTAACCCATCTATACATTCCCGAGAGGAAAAGAGGAAGTCCAGGGACACCCTGTATATGCATAAAAATATGTAATATAGATCCTGGAATAATTCTCAGCATACAATATTCAACTACCATAGTCGTTTATAAATGACAAGAGTCACAAACCGCCTAGTAACTAACACTAGTTTTCCGTTACCAGCTCCCTTCAGATCACATCTACTGGACTGAAACCTTCCATTCAACATTGGGAATGCTGAAAATGTTGGGTTCGAATACATGACGTAACGGTACATATCAGGGTACTTGCATGTATCAATGTTTTCGTCCCAATGCCAAACTTTCATACGAGCTCTCGTATTAAATCATTATCCAAACAAAAATGTATATACTATCGAAACACTTTCCAACATACGTCCATCACATCACTACCAGGACTTCAACACCAAAAAGGAATAAAAGAAAATGGTTCAGTGTTGTATGGAATAGATTACACAAGCATTTGTGCATCGCATAATTACTCCATACTTTGGCACCCCTACGAGTTCAGTTGTAATCCAAAGTGCATCCGAGTATTTACGTGGATTGTTCAAAGTCAAAGTGAAAATATGCTTTATTGTCTGAAGATTAACATCTTATTGACAAAGCTTTGTTGAAATAATTCGAAAAACAAATCCACACATAGTAGCTATCGCTACTTGTCAAGTTATAATTACTCGAGTAATGTTCTCGAAAATTATGCACTATAAAATAATATACATTGACAAGTAGTTGTTGAATAACATTTCAGGTAGTTATGGAACATATGTACAAAGAACAAAAAAATAACAAAAACAAAAACAATTAGTATTTACATAGCACAATACATCACTTGCACGAATATAGCCAATAAGAGTTTATTTGGAAAGTTTTCAATATTAATTACATAAAACGAGTCAGCCACAAGTCGAATCAAAAAGTATCTTGATAAAACTCTGATAAATTATAATAGGCTCTCTCACAAAAAAAATCCTTCAAAACTTTCCTAAGGTTCACGTTATTGCATGTAAATTTCAGATTTGATGGTAGATGATTGAACATTGTCAACATTATAAATGTAAGAGTCTTTAATGAGGGAATATTTTGGAATGGGCAAATTAAAGTCGTTTCTTTGTCGAGTGGCGTTTGTGTTAATTGGTTTGTGTAAAACAGTGGTTTGCAAGAATCTCGTGTTGTTTGCTTTACATAGAAAACGTACAGCTCTTTTCTGTATAACTAAAATTGATTGCAGTGTTGTCAGAGTACAAGCACCCCAGAATAGAATTCCATATCGTAGATGAGATTCTATGAGAGCACTCTCTCATGTTATGTTATGTTATATTACTTACGTTACGTTACGTTATGTTATGTTATGTGATATGTTACTTTGGAAGCAGCAAATCCCAACTCATGAGATGTCAGCCTCACAGCATAAGACCCTGAGGATAACTTTGATTTGAGACTCTTGATATGGTCTTCAAATTTCAAATCAGTGTCAATGGATAGTCCCAGAAATTTGGTTGATGGTTTATTCTCAACAAAGATGTTGTCAATTTGTAGATTGCTGATGGAACATTTGGATGGTACGTTCGTTTTAGAAATATTAAAAGTGAGAAGATTTACGTCACACCATCTTTTTATATTTACATGTTCAAAAAATAAGGTGAATGTTCGCGGGCTACATACATTCGATTAGAGATTTTTCATTTTCAGCTGTTTAGCATGTTTAGTTTGTTGGTAGGAGGCATGAAAGTCAGAAGTGTTTTGCGTGCTCGTTAATTTTCTGTTATCTAAAAAATGGATGAAAAAACTTGCATCAAAGTTTGTGTAAAAAATGGAATTGTGTGCTCAAAACAGTTGAAATATTGACGGTGGCATACGGTGATTGTACTCCGAGTCAGAAAAATGTTTCCTAGTGGTACAGGACACGACGCTCACCATGTACATCAACAACCGATGAGAATGAGACAGTGAAGAAAATTGTTATGGAGAATCGTCGAATCACCATTAGGGCAGTTGCTAAGGATGTCGGCATATCGATTGGCTCATACCGTGCAATTTATTCTGAAACTTTGGGCATGAAGCATGTGACATCAAAGTACGCTCCAAAATTACTGAATTTTCAACAAAAAAAAAAACGTCGAATGAGCATTGCCCAGGAGTTGTTCAGTGACGTCAACGGCGATCCAGATTTACTTAAAAGGGTCATAACTGGTGACGAATCATGGGTATATGGTTATAACATCGTGGTAGTGGATGTTTCATCTCTTCTATCAATTTCTGAAATTGTCGTATTCGAAAAATGTTTAGCATACGAAGTAATTCTGAACAGTTTTGAATCATTTGACATACTGTCAATGAGGTGACCACCAGTCAGAAAATGTACACGTATTGTCAAATCCTTTTCTTGGAATATTTTGGATTTTATTGTTCCACGCGGGATTGCCAAAAATTTGCATGGAAAGAATATCAGTACTTTTATAGACGAAATGGTAGGATCGAACTTTCTTGTTCATAGGTATGTTACGTTCCTCTTGAGAAAAGACAGATAAGGTATTGAGAAAAATGTTATCTGGAACATAGCAGAAAGCAACGGGTATTCATCAAATATGATGAATGAGTTTAATATAAAACTTAAATGTAGGGAGATTCTTTATAAATATTCGATTTTTCGAAAAGACGTTGATTCAGTGTACATTGTCCTTCCGTATGAACCAAGATACACTAACGGATTAGATCGCACTTTCAAAAGTTGAACGTGAAAGTATCCTTCAAAACTTCTTGCTCATTTCATCAAAGACAATACGTTGGAAAGTGAAAATTCGGGTATATACAGGTGAGCCAAGAAGATTCCCTCGGTCCATTGCTATCAGAGGAGACAATTTTGTGAACTGCTCATTTTTTTTGCAGTAATATCGATGAAAACTATTTTTTTAAATTATTTTCTCGCATACTGGGTGATTCAGCCGAGCGTGGCCAACCAAAGTTATATTTTCTTAAAAAGAACACCCAGTGTATGATAACGTCATTCAATTCCATATTTTTCAGCTCTATAAGGAGTTTTTGGTTTCGAATTTCCATTGCGGTATTGCCAAGTTATTCCAGAAAAACTTATTCTGCAGACAATAATTTTTAATTCAACACACGCGTGTCTACAGCAATTAAGTGGATTTTTAGGAACAGTTAGTCAACAACACTATGATAATTTTTCGAATCTCAACTTTCGGAAACAATATATAGGGTGCTCGGTAAAACCGGTCATGTTTCATCCATTTTCAAACAGACATAATTCAACTTTTTCAAATGGACACCCTGTATTTTTTCATTTGTATGAAATGTTTCAACATTTCACAACATTTTTTATCAGTGGTATACTATATGAAAAACAGATATTTTACACATTATACAAAGTTTTAGTAATTATTGTAACCACAAAAAATGTATTTTCTTACGTTCACTTACTCAAATTTGTTTTTCGAATATTTAAACTAATCGCTAATAGATTAGCATTTTTCATACCATCTAGTGACAGTTATCTGCGGTTTCAACGGTAAGAAATTTGTAAAAAGCCTAGAGAATATTTATACTGCTTTGTTCTTCAAAAACCCAGTTTTCCAAGATTAACGTCAAAAAATGAATCTCGGCATTTATCAGTAACGCCATGTGTTGAAGTTTTTTTCGCGTGTAGATTGAATCATTTTCATTACAAATTATGTATTGGAAGATATGGTACAAAGAGAAGTTCCCCTAAAGAAGACAACCAAATTGAAGGGCATTTCAGGCTGTAAAAACAAGATTTGAAAGAATTGGTAATATCTATCACGAGAAATTCAAACGTGTCTGCCCTGTATAACAAAGGAAGCTGTCGAAAACAAAAATTCCTCAGAGAGCTAAAAAGCAAAGGGAATCGAATGACGTATTCGGATACTGGGTGTTCCATTAAAAAAAATCAACTTTGGCTAGCCACGCTCGGCTGAATCACCCAGTATACGAGAAAATAATTTTGAAAGATAGTATTCATCGATATGACTGCAAAAAAATTGAGCAATACGCAAAATTGTTTTCCCTGATAGCAATGGAGCGAGGAATCTTGTTGACCCACCCTGTGTTAAACTAAGAGAGCTGTTGAAACTACTTTCAAAGAACATGAATCACGTATCCGATTTCTACCCGAAATCATTGTTGTGTGTCTGAAAATTGAAGCATACCCTGTTTGCTATAAGTATAGTCCATTTTAAAAGACATCTCTTGAAGACGCCAACTTGGTTGGATAAACGCGCATCGGAAATAGTATTGTAGGTCTGTTGTTCAGGAACAGTGCTTGTTTTGGATTTATTCTAAGCCAGAGATACCTTTTTTTTCTCAATTATATATTCAATATGGTGGAGTAATAATAACAGCTTCAGTGGTACAAATATAAACAAGAAACAAAAAACGAAATTTCCTTGGTTTTTGAGTGAAATTTTAAAAATTAAAGTTTTTCACTACATTGTGGTTTTTTTAGAATTCCAAAAGAAATAATTCAAACATAATGAATCAAGTATAGAAAATAGGTAAATGGTGAAGTTTAAAAAATAACATTACCTATTGAGATTTTGAACAAATTGAAGTGAAAGATTTCAATCGGTAAAAATTGAAAATTTTCGTCAGAAATTTAGTATATTTTACCAATAGTTGACGTTATAGTGCCGCCATCTTAACTTTGAAAATGACTATTATGGCATTATGCCAAATAGAAATGATCACAATTCGTGTTCTATCAAATAGTCTATAAAACGAACAAGATATTTTGTTATAGCGGAAGACATATTTGACTGAAATGAACTGCAGTATTGAACTTCACCTTCATTCCAAATATCAATTCTCTAACCTTATAAATAACTGAATAGCACTGTGTGCATAACATACGTGTCTACAAATATAAAACAGTAGAAAAATATTGCTCTGAACTGGCAATTATTATAATATTCTGTTCATTGTTATCATTGTGATGTTGAGTGTTTGTACAATAAGTCTTTTTTACCAGCTATCAGTTGACTTTTATGAGTAAACTTAGCTGAGCACGTAATTTTACTTGTCATTCACCTTTTATGCCTCAATCTTCTAAATCGAATAGATATGCAAATTAACGAGAAGCGAGGGTTTCCTGCACCAACATCACAATTTTTGTAACGTTTCCCTCTCTTTATTGATTGCCTTTTTTATTTTCAGGATAAGATTTGCATGATAGCAGGGTGCACGTGAGTAAAATCTATTTATTCTATCCATAGTAAAGAGCACGTTTAATGAAAAACTGGGTCACATCACGGATTTATTAATATAAAGTGTTCATTTGGCGTCGGTATTGATAGTCTTAGCATGGCACTTGAAATGATATAAATGTGTAGTAATAGGTTTTTGGGAAAGATAGGTTTCGGTTTTCTATTTTTCCACTTGATACAAAAAATATGGGAATCTTCCAAAGAAATAGAGGAAGTAATCAACTTTAGTTTGTGTCTGAAAGTCACTTCTTTGCATGATCTACACAAATTTGTATAGAGTTATTTTTTTAAATGTATTGCTTCCTTCCTTTCTGTGGTAGATTCCCACTTTTTTGTGTGAAGATGGAGAAGTAAATAGCCGAAACGTTTCTTCAACAAAAATTAATCTCTCTTGGAATTATATATAATAATGATAATAATATCCAGATCACTCTGTCAAGATGGTTGTTCTGATTATCGGAGTCCTTGCTGGAACGATGTCCTCTCTACTCTCGAATCTTGAAATCATACCGGCTTGCCGCACTAAGGCAGAAATCTTAGCCGCCCAGATGCAGAAGGCTGTCATTCTTGGCTCACTGCGCTAGACCAGCCACACTACGGTAAAAAAAATAATATAATATTTTCAATACTCCTTTACAATATAAACAATTTAAAAGTATTCATCAAACATATGATGTACAAAAAATTAGTAGTAAGAGAGAGAGAGAAAAAAATAATAGGAATAAAATAGAGGTAATTCATAATGCTTACAGAATGACTCAAATTTTTGCATTTTATGCGAGACTTCCGTTGCACGATAGCTGTTTTTCATATATCTCAATTAAACAAAGAATTAGGTTGTGGGACGGTAGCCGGTCAGGTTGACGTGGGTAGTTTGCTCCACGACCGGTTATTCGAACCGCAAGGCCGGACGATCGATTTTCACTTCCTATCGCTCAACCCCTGCTAGGAGTCACACATCAAAAGGTAAGACCTCATTAGTCCTTAGCTCGCACAAGTTTCGACTGTTGAGAGTTGTCGTTCGTAGGGGAGGGACAGCTGGTTAACAACGGATTTTTGATTCGAAAGTTATGTTCGTTTCAATGCCATAAGGTTTTTCAGCTTTATATCTCAATGAATATTTATTCTAATGTGTTGTGGTATATACTGATAGACAGAGAATTTCGTGCCCTTTACATTATGTTAATTTTTTTCTAAATTTAATTTTTTTGTCACCAGCATCTGCTGGTGACCTTTTTATTGTTTTTTGAAGTTCCTCGCCTAAATATCATTTGAAGTAAAAAAACATTATCAGTTTCGCAAAAATGTTATCCACTTTGTGATCGTAAATACGATAAGTAAATTTGTTTTTTTGGCTAAATCTTACAGAGTCAGAGTCACGATTCAAAGGAACAAAATCCGAGCTGGTAGACCGTTGTCTAATGGAACTTGATGTTGAAAAAATATATTTTTCCGTTAACCAGCTGTCGCCCTCCTACGAATACCATCCCTTGAGTGTCGAAACTTGTGTCAGCTATGGATTAACGAGATCTTATCTCTCAACGTGTGATCTTCCTAGCATGACTCAAAAGATATTTCGAGATGTAACTTCGTCCTCGCAGTCAACGCATTCATCTCTGATGATGTATGCCGCAGTAGCTGAAGAAATGTTTGGAACTTCACGTTCCACTCGACCACGGAACATTCTATGGTTAGTGTAATCCTAGCCATAGTAATTGCTTTTAGAAGGGAATAGTTTTTGCTTTCTACTTCTCCATCATTATGAAAATGGGCAACTTCGAAGAAAGGAAACAAATAATTACATCAATTTTCAAATATGAACATTGAGTTTTGACAATCTCACGCAGATGATCAGATATCTAGTGAAACACTTCGTTTATTGCCAATAATAAAAGTAGTTGACAACACGTTTATTTATTTTCACCAATTGTCACCATACTTGTATTTGAACATCAGTTTTTTCCACTTGAAAACATTACTTATTGGATAGACTGATATCTGAATGAAATTTGAAACACTCATCTCTGCCAGTTGTTCTGCCATTAGACTTTAGTAAAAGCCTGCCGGAAGCCATCTGTTTTTCTAGCTAATGCTACGACTGATGTCTGATGTTTGAAATATGTCTCCATTATTATTCATCCATTATTATTCCATTTTAACAAGTTTTCAATTTTCGCGAATGCTGTAAATTTTTTTCCTTAGAGGAAATTAAGGTCATCAAACGCACGCCAACTTTCTGAAAGACTAATTTGCCAACAAGTATCAATTAAGTTTTGATTTATGAAACGAAGTTTGAACATTTGGCGCATATGGTGTTTACCATGGCCGCGTTGACCACTAAACGACGTTGTTTTGTTATTATCAGAAATTGCTAACACTAGTAAGAGTGTAATAACGAGCAGAGGTTGACAACACTCAATGGGAATGAGTTAAGAGTTGAAGTTCATCAAAGTATTCAAGAAATGAGAAATTTCTAGTCATAGAAATGTAGTGATTGGAATATCATAACGCATTCATGTAATTTAGAAAAGGTTGCTTTTGAAACTTGTACAATTATTCACCTTTCCGCGTTTTGCAAGAGATTCTGTCTGATCGCACTAAAATGAGTATAATGGTCTCTCCAGAAGGTTATTAGATCTTCATTTGTGAAAAGTGAAAATATGCAATGATAATATAAGGGATTATCACAGCTGGAAAGGGGTTGAGTTTTCAGTTGACATTGAAAAATGTCAAAATTTTTCATATTCTGTTCATGGAAATGTTCAAATATTTCAATACTAGTTATATTCAAAAATCAAATAATGATATATATTATACTTTAGAAGAGAGCCATTTTTTTTCACTTCATTCACAAAAATTAAACTCATGAAGTGTCAGGTGGAAGTAACATTCCGAATCAAAGATTATAGTTCTGTGGAACTAGTTTATTTTGCCTTTTTCATGGTATCAATTGGCAATTCGTATTTATTAACATATTAACGATTTAAACTATTTGTTCGTTTATGTAACATACCCGTAAATCTTAAAACCGTAGACTCACTAAGTGGGTTGAAGAATGATTTATAATTATTATAGATCTAATTACTTTTTTATCGACCAAATATTTGTATCTGTCACTAGTATTGATGTACAGATTCATTTCACCTCTTTCTCTTGTGGACTTCCCACTTTTCTGTTCAATAAATATCTTCTGGTACCAAGACAGACACAATCTCTTTCGAAAACTTTCTTTTTGGAAAACTTTTTCATCGCCCATTGATGTCTCTAAAAATCTTAGTCCTCACAAAACACCGTGTATTATCTATAACTCAAAATGCAGTAGTCAATACAATATATTCAAATGTATGAATGTGAAAATCACTAATAATATTATCTTTGATGGGCCACATAGCGCTCAGATCGTCATGCGTTAGGGACATACTCTAGCCCAGTTAGGTGACTAGATTTCACCCCCATTTATTTATCATGCGGGTACTTCAAGAATGGAGTGTATAGTAATAGTCCGTTACCAAATTTTGACTTGATATAAGGCACAATTGAACTTTCTTTCCAATCATAAATTGTGCATGATTATGTAATATCAATGAATCTACTCCTTTCCTAATATTATTGTTCATTGAAATTTATACTTCCAGGGGTTTTATTTTTTTCAAAATTATTTCCAAAATACTATCAACAATTTTATTTTACATAGTAATACAAATATTGATAATAACTTCAGGTTTTGTTGATGTTATAATCACGTTGCACCAAGAAAATCAACAATAATACAATCAAATACATTGAATTATTGAATTTATCTCGAAGTTCATATACAGAAATAAAACAAATATTTATTCTAGATATTTGAATGAAGTAGAGAAGAAAAAGTATAATGCAGCTAATAAAAGTAGTATCTTTAATGAAAAATAGAAATAACTTAATCTACATACAATGTAGTACTTATTTATACCATAAGTACCTTTGCCAAGTACCTGTGTCTCAATTGTCTTAAAATTAATTTAACAATGTTGCCTTATCTACTAGTCAGGTGAATCTGATATCTCAAAATATTATTTCAACAAGCTAATAATACATTATTTTTACACTCTCGTCGACATCTAGTTGTTCATCTAGTCCTGTTGTTGTAACTTGTCTAACTAATCTTAATGAACTTAAGTATATGGAATGGTTTTGTTGCAAAATGTGATGGACGACTGCTGATTTTTCTGAACTTTCATATTTTAGGTGTGTTAAGTGTTACTTTTATCTTATTTCAAGGGATATTTTAGTCTGTCCATAATATTTTGGATCGCAGTCCTCACATTTAATTTCCTAAATTCCAGACTTTTGCGAATTCTCGACTTTATCCTTTGGATTTCGTAAATAGAATACTAATTATTTCAACCCCACTTGACTCACATTTCAACCAAACATTTTCAGTTTTATTATCTGGATCACCTAAAATATACAGTGTCATTCCCAAAGTATGCACCATGTGGGACACTCAAGGGTTTTTCGACAAAATGTTATTCCTGATGAAAGTTTATGCATCCCCTGAAACTAAACATGCACCAACAAAATACAGTAAAACATACGTAATATACGAGGAATCTTCAAATATTTGATTTTGAGACAGGAGTAAAGTACTCTTATTTTGAAAAATCTCGGAAAATGTTATTTAGAAAAGTAGTTCAGCATTGAAAAATTCATCCAGATTTGAAGTCATGGCCATCTATGTGAAGTTTTATTTTTTAACTCATTTTTTTTGAACGGGGACTACGAAAAAAAATTGCTAAAACGATAACTAGACAGCATCCTGTGTACGACGGTTTATTTTGAAAGCCTGCAATATTACAAATTACATAACTATGGTGTTAACCACGTTCAATTTTTTTTGAAGAGTAAAATAAGTTTCAAAGTTTTTGGTGCAAAGTTATTTTTATGTTTTGTTAACTCCGAAAATTACTCAAAATTTTACAGTATTGTAACAAGAACTTAATATTCGTGATTGATGACTTGTTTACTTCATAGTAATTCATGATCACTTAAATGAAATTAATAAAAACACTTTTGTCTAAATACCACTGATAAATTCTATTTATACGACCGGTTTTGTGTTTGACCCCATTATCAAGTATAAAACTGAAATCTGAATTTTGAAATATCGATTTTATTAAAATTTTCAGGTATGCTGCAAGGACAGGTATTTGAGAGACAGGATGCCAACTTGAAATACCACCCTGAAAATTCTAGGGGATATCAAACTCATCAATTCAAGATTTATGTAGGTCTCCTCTCTTGAATTCATTAGTGTTATTCTGTGGTGGGTATAAATTTCGATACTCCCACTTCTCCATTCATGTTTTTATATGTTTGGTGAAATCTCAGTTTCGAGTTTGATTTTGAAACTACAACAAATTTTTTGTTTCTGTTTTTGAACACGAAACTAGTAGCGAACAAGTCCGTTTGGTGAAAATCCATCTCTATAGTACACAGTACATAATGCAATATAAATATTCTAGTGGATTTATATTCATGAAGCTCAGTCTACCCAGTTATCTACTCAGTTATCTACTTTCACCATTTTTCTTAGTATTTCTTTTCCTTCAGATAATATTTTCATTCTCTTCAGTTTCAGTAAGAGTTTTGAAGGCCCATTATGAATAAGCTCTGTGAAACACTTAGAAATCCACTGGTGTAGTTACGCGAAGCTTTAATTCATATTCCTCCGTTCTACATAATTTATCAAGCGACATAATTTAATGAGCGCAACTCCCGGAGTTTACTACAATCCAATTATGTAAGAGAACAAAGTTGATCTCATTCAGGAACACAATGCTGGCAATCGTACTAATCCCGGGGATATGAGGTTGCGCTCGTATACTGCCCCTTTTAGCTTCAGCAAAGGATTATTCTATTTTGAATTCGTTTAACATTCAGTGTACTTATGAAATTTGTTTACGATGAGAGGTACTTTCGAAATTGTTTGTTCTTTAGTTCGAGCCCAACTTTCGATAAATTGCATTATCGCCGTGAGAATGTTTTCGATACTGTGATCAGCGAACAACATGATCAATCGCTCCAACAATTCGAGCTGATCTTCTGATGCGGTGTTTGCCGAGCAAGCTCGGCACAGCAAGCGATTCGTTTTAACGATGATTTTTCTCACATATCCGCACAAAAAGAATAATCTTATTTTCAGACATTGTGGAAATCAAGAGAAACAGCGTAATTAAGAACTAAAAACAACAAATGCGAACAAATCTAATAATGACAGTAAATAGGAGCTTTTGAAAGTGGAACATGCAGTGAAACAATCACAGAAGTAACACTGAAATGTTTTGAAAGGTTTTTATTAAAAGCCTTTATTTAACTTGTAATGTTTATATGTATGTATCTGTGTATATATGTATAGTTCAAGTGAACGATATAGTGCAACCTACCTTCCAACAATATTCATATTATAATACATACATATATATATATATATATTATTATATATATATATATATATATATATATATATATATATATATTATATATATATATATATATATATATATATATATATATATAAATCGGTTCAATTCATGAGGTTGCAGTCAATAGCAATAACTCTTTGTTATATGTCAAGCTTTCGGTATATTTCACACCTTCGTCAGGACAACTACATTAATAAGATTATATATCTTGTAAAAAATATATAAATATGGAGAACTTACTAACGTGAGAATATAATATAAAAAGGTTCAAAAACAGATAGAAAAACATTAAATAATGACAATTGATAAAAATTTTTGGCTGACAATGTCAAATGGGAAAATTCTGAATGATAGTCGAATTACTAGATCTTTTATTTTCTTTATCATATTTCAGTAGGTATGTGTAAATTTTGCTGAGACTGTCAATATCAGTTTGTTTATTCATTGAATGTTCTTCGTTCTTAATATGTATCATTTCCAAAAATTTTCTTTTAGTTGTATTGGTGTCTCTATCTAAAATATTTGGGTTTTCAAAATTCATTTTATGATCCTTCGAATTAACATGTTTTATTAATGCACAATAATTAACATTTCGTCTACAGTCGCTCTTATGGGAAGTGATGCGACTACTTAGAGGTCTAGATGTTTGTCCTATATATGTTTTAGAACAAATCATACAAGAAATTTTGTATACTAAATTGGATTTTTGTTTATTTGAAATTGGAGCTTTTAGTTTACTGTATAATTTAGATATAGTAGTCACATTTGTTTCAGATATTTTGAGGTTATTATTTCGGAATACATTAATTAATTTTGATGTCAATTCTTGAATATATGGGAGCGATTTATATATGAATGAAGGTGTAACGTTGTTATGTTCAACTTCTTCATTATTATTTTGAAAGTTTTTTCTTTCACAAAATAAAATTCTGTTTACTAAAGATTTAGGATAAGAATTTTGGATCAGAATTTTATTGAAATTGTACAAACTTTGGTTTCGTAAATCGGGATGGGTAATTTTGATGATTCTGTTTTTTAATGATTTTATTGAATTAATTTTCATTTTATTTGGATGATAGGAATGGTAATTAATAAATCTATTAATTGATGTTGGTTTTCTGTGCCATTCAGTGATGATAATATTTTGTTCTGATCTCAATAACTTCATATCGAGGAAAGGAATAGAGTTGTTTATTTCCTCTTCAATATTGAATTGGATATTGAGATCATATGAATTATATACGTTTAAAATTTCTTCTTTTCCATCTGCAAATATGGTCAGAATCAAATCATCTACAAAACGTTCGATGAATGGAATACGGAAAAATAATTTTTGAATACATCCATCAATAAGCTCATCTAAAACAAAACTCGATAAAATTGGTGAAATGGTGGAACCCATAGGTGTGCCAAATATTTGTTTATAAAATTTGTCTTCAAATATAAAATATGTTGAATCAAAAATAAAATCTAATATTCATGAATGTAATTTTGTCTAATTCACAATGTTCTTCAATGTTAGATCAATTTTTGTTCAAAGTTTGTTTCACTACTTTCAACGGTAGGTTTGTGAAAAGTGAAACAACATCTAGGCTTATCAAAACATGATTTTAAGGAAGCTGAAAATTATTTATAAATTCACTAAATGAAAAAAAATCTTTAATATAATAAAATCAAATCCATATGATCTCAATATCCAATTCACTATCGAAGAGGAAATAAACAACTCTATTCCTTTCCTCGATATGAAGTTATTGAGATCAGAACAAAATATTATCATCACTGAATGGTACAGAAAAACCAACATCAAGTAATAGATTTATTAATTACCACTCCTATCATCCAAATAAAATGAAAATTAATTTTATAAAATCATTATAAAACAGAATCATCAAAATTACCCATCCCGATTTACGAAACCAAAGTTTGTCTAATTTCAGTAAAATTCTGATCCAAAATTCTTATCCTAATTCTTTAGTAAACAGAATTTCATTTTGGAAAACTACAAACTTTCAAAATAATAATGAAGAAGTTGAACATAACATTATACCTTCATTCATATATAAATCGCTCCCATATATTCAAGAATTGACACCAAAATTAATTAATGTATTCTGAAATAATAATAACCTCAAAATATCTAAATCAAATGTCACTACTATATCTAAATTATACAGTAAACTAAAAGCTCCAATTTCAAATAAACCAAAATCCAATTTAGTATACAAAATTTCTCGTATGGATGTATGTTCTAAAACATATATAGGACAAACATCTAGACCTCTGAGTAGTCGCATCACTTCCCATAAGAGCGACTGTAGACGAAATGTTAATTTTTGTGCATTAACAGAACATGTTAATTCGGAGGATCATAAAATGAATTTTGAAAATCCAAATATTTTAGATAGAGAAACCAATACAACTAAAATAATATTTTTGGAAATGATACATATTAGTAACGAAGAACACTCAATGAATAAACGAACTAATATTGACAGTCTCAGCAAAATTTACACATACCTAATGAAATATGATAAAGAAATAAAATATCTGGTAATTCGACTATCATTCAGAATTTTCCCACTTGACATTGTCAGCCAAAAATTTTCATCAACTGTCATTATTTAATGTTTCTCTATCTGTTTTTGAACCTTTTTATATTTTATTCTCACGTTAGTAAGTTCTCCATATTTATATATTTTTTACAAGATATATAATCTTATTAATGTAGTTGTCCTGACGAAGGTGTGAAATATACCGAAAGCTTCACATATAACAAAGAGTTTTCTTTGTAACAGCCCAGCTATCGACTGCAACCTCACGAATTGAACCGATTTATAGTTAATCCAGTCACTAATTATTCTGTTATATATATTTATTTATTTATTCGAGAGCCACCGGTAGACAGCTGTTTCAGCCTATTGGGCATCGTCAGTACCGGGCAGGCGGTCCTCGATTGAAGACAAAATGTGAAAAACCAAGAAAATAACTATACGATATGTGGAACCACCTATTGGTGTGGCATCCAAGTCAACTTGCCGAATTTTTATGTCAGTGTTGGTGGTTTGACCAATCAACCGACAACTGCGGTGGCTGAAATTTGGGAAGCTAACCTGGAATGTCATCGAAAAACGAATCCACATATTTCTAGAAATGATATGGAATTGAGAAAGGTTAATGCAGTCAAGTTGCTGGAAAATAATTCCATTGAAATCTGATCCATGATTAAACTGTTTAATCTTTCTCTTTGAAGATGATCACTTGGTGATCGAAACACGTGTCGAGGTGTTAAAATAACGATTTGGTTTTGGGAAAAAACTCCAGTAATGGTCATTACTACACCAAAGGTTCCAAACAGTGTATCATAAGTATCATCATAATTACATGTATATCAAAACTATGAAAGTGGGAAAAATTAGACCGAGGCGACGGTCCATACATACAAGAAATCGTTCTAAAGAAGTAGAAAAAATATAGAAAGTATTGGAAAAAAAATACGACAAAGTTCTTCCGAGGACAGTGAGAATTCGAGTACATCAGACATGACTTTGGCTGATAAATCATCAGTTCCGTATGTACTGTCATTAAAAGAACACTTCCAAAATTAGCAGTTTGTTTGAAAACATTCATTCAATGGAAAGCTATAGAGGAGGTTAGAAAAAATCTGCCTATACCTTTCACACATCGTTATAAAAACGTACAGTGCATTATTGATTGTTTTGAGAAATCGAATCAGAAATCAACTGACCCAGTTCTCTACTAAAGCTGTCTTTTGATGAACACATAATGGTCCTTAACTTTCAAATTGTTTCACTAACAAAAGAATTCAAAAATACATAACACGTGGTGTTCTCAAACCAGCAAATGAAACAAAATTCGACGATGGCAGCGATTCATAATCTCCAACTACAAGACCGGTTGCCACCGCTCGAAGCTCGTTGCCTGATGTGACGTCAAGATGTACCGCGGGCGATCTCTCATTAAATTGCTCTTGCTCAGTTGTTGATTAATATATAAACCGGAAAATTTTGTGGGATACTTGGGAGATGATTCACTTTTAAAATACATTATTTTCAATAAAAAACTAAATTAGTCTGAATGAGCCCATTCCACTATTCTTCTGCTTTCCCTACCTGCTTGGCGTTAGTTTATTATTTTAAATCTAAATCCTAGTTTCTTTATCCAATTCTGAAGAGTTTTGTCACAGCAGCTCACGTTATGGTCGGAAGTATTTAATTTCTTCCTTATGATTTCAGTTGTAAGAATCTCATTGCTTTTGTATCAGTCGTATATTTTTATTTTCAATGATTTCATTAAATGAACATCTAAATGTATTGGCGATCCTGTATCACATTGCATCTTGCGTTCATAAGGTTTGTTTTTGACTATTATACGTACAGTTGAGAAATGAATTTCGGTCAAATCTGATGTTGCTTATTTGTTTCTCTCGAAACCACACTTGAGATTCTCAAGATTCTTTGTAGATTCTCATTTACATTAAATCATACTATCTGTGTTTCAATATTCACATGCATCCGAATCTTATTCACTGGTATCTCTTTTTCGCATTGTTCACCATCGCTATAGGAATCACTACAGTAGAAAAAGTCTGTGTTGTTTTGACTCTGATCATTACTCTTAGTACTTTTCCAATGACGCCACATTTCAAACAGATAACGGAAATTTTAAGTAATTATAACTGCATCAATATCGAATTTCAACACTCAAATCGCGATCAGTCCCGAACTGAACACGAAGGCGATAACCGTCACCGCATTCCCGATTTCTATTCGTCACCGTAACATGACTTCAAATTCAGTTTTATGACTCTTCAGCCAATCATATAACTTGGTTAGTAAAAAGTATCCAATAAGAACTGCTAATTCTTCTGAACTATTTCGCAGCCGGTTCATTTCCATGCATTGGTTTTTAGGCCTTTGAGAGTGATGACAACTTTAAGTGTGCACAATACCGTTTACTTCGACTATACCTATGTATTGTATGTATGTAGTTTGGTTCAAACTAGCAGCTTCGTTTTCAAGCACTTTTTCTCAACCAATTCAGCTGAAATTTGAATACACGTTTAGTTTGGGTGACAATGGAAGATTATATAAGTGACGTCATTCTACATTCTGCATTCTACATGACGGACCGACATGATGACGGACAATTTTTTTATGCATCTCCATGATATGGGTATCAAATAGAAGGGTTTGATGAAAACATTTCAAAAATTGACCTGATGTCACTCTAAATCTAATATGGTGGACCGATCAAGATGGCGAATACATTTTGTATGCACATCCATGATATGATTATCGAATGTTAGGGTTTGCTGAACCAAATACTGAAAATAACATGGTTTCAATCTAAATCCAATATGGTGGACCGCTCAATGTGGCACACAATTGATATGAGGATCAAATGAAAGGGTTTGTCGAAAATATTACGGAATTGGAATGACGTCACTTCGAATCCAATATGGCAGACTCCCAAACATGGTGGACTATATAGTTTTTAATGGATATCAAATGAAGGGGTTCAAGGAGAAAACTCAAAATTGCGTAAAACTAGATAGCTCTCATGCCAATTTTGAATAATTATAACTCGGAAATGGTTAGAGATAGTTTGGTGGTGTTGGAATAAATGTTGTTGGGACCGACCATCGAACAGTGATGCATTGAATGAAATGAATATTGTTAAGTACTTCCAAGCTTCCATTAACAGTCACTGAAAAGAAGAAAACAAAATTGAAAGGAATATATTTTTAGCAGAGATTAATATTTGTGAACGAAAAAAAGATTTTGGCTTTTTCATTATCTATCTTTATACAAAAAAATTTATGATCTACACATCTATGTAATAATTTCATTTTGAAAATAGTTTCTTTCTTCCTTTGGACCATTCCCACATTTTTTTGTACAAAGATAGAGAAGTAGAAAGTCAAAATCTTTTTTCCCAAGAAAATAAACTTTGAATTAAGTCAAACTAATCAATTCATTATATTTATACAATTTATATGTTATGAAACCTTTTTGCGCGATGTACAATATGTAACTTGAAATGGCGACAAGCTGTTATCGAGGGGTTGATTAACAACTAACATAAAATGTGTCATAGTAATTACTAGCTAATTAGCTCGTGAAGAACTAAAAGAGATAACAGACTCGATGACATATCGAAATGAGTAATTGAAACATGAACTGAACTACTGGCGTCCAAATGAATAATGAAATCATAGCATAAAAGTTATTATTATAGCCGAGTAGATACATTTCATTAGTTAGGACCATAGTCTAATATGATATGAATTGCTTTGAAATCTCTGAAAGAATCTATAAAAAAATCAAAAAGAAAGAAAGATTACATTGAGCAAAACAACTGAAACTACAATGAAATAAAATACAAGCAACAATAAAAAAAAATGCAAAAAAAGAACTATTAACACGAGATGAAATCCACCACGATGAAAACATCGTGAGTAACTTGGCTTAGGATCTTTCTATTTTTTAAGTTTTTGATTTCTTGTTTATAATTTTTAATTTTCATCTCGTGTTATTAGTTCAAATCTTCTTATTTTTTTTTATTGTTGCTTGTATTTCATTTCATTGTAAATTCAGTTTTTTTTAAATTATATAATTGTTAGTTTTCAGCTAATCTTTCTTTTTAATTTTTTTTGTAGATTCTTTCAGGGATATCGAATCAATTTATATCGTATCAGATAATGGAAGTCCGAACTAATGAAATGCACCATGAAACATTGTCCACCACCTTCAAACAAAAGTCAAATAGATACAGGAAAAACTTCGGAAATCAAATTAGAATATATGAATATATTCAACTGCCAGATTATACAAATCAAAAGATATTTCTAAGCTAACTGTTTTTTTGTTTTTATTTTTTTTTATATAGATTCACAAATTATATTATGTAAGTACATATTTGTAAATGCCACTGTTACCCCCTATTCTGTAATTGGGTTCATCCTGTAGAATAGTGTATGAAATAAATAAATAATTGTAGCTGGATCTTAGCTTCGAATCTGGACTTGACTGACACGTAAACATAAAATGAAATAAACCATATTAATTCAAATCTTACAAAAATAGATACACACCTCTTGTGAATCAACATAATGATTGTGTCAAAGCTGTTTTGGGTGTTTTGGACGTGGTCTGCTGCCAGACGTTTCCTTTACTACTGTGGTAGACATTATCAAAAGCGATGAGTAGTTCCCAACGCAGAAACTACAATGGAGCATGGAGCATGGATTTTTTCGTAATTGGATTACCTGTCTTTGTTTGTATACAATTTAGGGCAGGTAGCCAGATTTTATAAATGTTCATGCATCTGAATATAATGGGAGTTTAATCCCAACACCAAACCATTATTTTTAACACTTCGAAATGTGTTTCAATCACCAAGTGATCATCTTCAAGAGGAATATCAATCTACCTTTTTTCCTTATACGCGGAATAGGGCAAATTTCGGATATGCGGTTGCTTACCTCGTTCACAGGCAGATGGGGTAATGACAAACCTGTTGTTTGTTGTTCACTTCAGCCTAGTTCGTGGAATGATACTCTGAAGAAATTTGATTGTCAATTATGGGAAATCATTGACTTCATGTTGATGATAGACACTACTTTGCACTGACGAGTGGCCAAACAGCCCGAAACCAGTCTGCAAGTGTGTTCAAATAACTGAAAATCCATTGCGGCAGTTGTATCGCCAACCATATATACAGTAATAACTGCAGTGAAGAATCCTGCACTAACACTTCTCGGAAATAATCCAACTCCCTTCTTGGTATTAGGTAGTTGTTTTCTGATATGTGTCAGTCCAATAACCTACAGTTTAGGAATTTCAGACTGGCCTGAACGAATTGTTCCTTTAGATGATTTGATTTATAGCCAGTTTTCAATTATGCCCACTAATTATATGTGAAAAGTTTTTTTCTTATACAAGGAATTGGTAAATTTCGAATATGCGGTTGGTTATTTCATTTACAGGCAGATGTTGTTGTCCACTTCAGCCTAGTTCGAGAAATGATACTCTGAAGGATATCGATGTTCAATTATTGGAAATCATCGACTTTATGTTGAAGATAGACATTACTTTGCACTGACGAGTGGCCAAACACCCGGAACCGGTTTGCATGTGTGTTCCAATAATTGAATATTTGAGGACATCATTCACTTGCATTCATAGCTCTGAACTGATTGATTATTTCCTTACCACAATGTAATCTAATTCAGGTGAAATGTAAAATAAAAATGTGTTAATCATAAGATTTTTTGCGGTGATATCCTTTTTTCTCAAAACATCTACGACCATGATTTGAATTCTGTAATATATTTTTAAGAGAGCTTTCTTTCCCTGAAGTGTTGTATAAAGCGATGAGAATTAATATTGCCACTTCCGCTGGCAAATTCAACAAAAACTTTTTAAGTACTTCCGCTCCCTGTCGGATATTTACGACAGTACGTAAACAAGTCGGAGATATTAAACTTTTGAGTGTTTCATTACGAAAAAAGTTGCTGCTCTTGAACGACAATTTTTGGAAGTCTTATAACCGCTGAAACGAGGAATACGTTTCAATTCTGAATGACAAGATGTTGATGAATATACTTTTATACAGGGTGCTGTATTACAGGGTGGGGCACCGAAAGCGAAACAAATCGAATATCTTCAAAACACACACATATCCAATGGGGACATCTTTCTATCATTACCTCTACTGTCATACTTCTCCCCCCACCCGTCGGTCACTATCGCCCAAACAATTTGAATAGGGAAATTAGTAAGTGTGACACATCATTAAAGAGGTAATTTCATAAGGAATTCGGTCATGTGAATTTACGCTACCTTACTTTCTATTTTGGTGCCCTCTTGCGAAATAAAAACTGTTCCGTATTCCAAATTATGTTACTTCATTCGCAAGCTGATTTGACATAAATTCGGTGACAATGTATTATGGAATTTTTCCAAGGGAAAAAACAAAATGGCGGCCCCACAATGCCGTCCCCACACTGGCGGACAATATTTGCAATTATGGTCCGATTTGATTCAAAATTGATAGGTGCTAGTTTTCAGGGTCGGAAATTATGATTTGTTTGTACATGCAAAAAAATATGGTGGCTCCAAGATGGCGGACGAAATTTGTAATTATGGTCCCATTTGAATCAAAATTAGTATGTGGGGATTTTCAGGGTAGGAAATTATAATTGTGCTGTCGAAGCAAAAAACAATATGATGGACGATATTTGTAATTATGTTTCGATTCCATTCATAATTGTAATATAGGGGTTTTACAAGTTTCCAGTATGACTGAAAAGAATTTCAATTCAATTCAATTTTATTTTCAATTCTACATAACAAGATACGGTAAATTTTCGTGAAAAGTGTTAAAGAAGGAGGAATAAGGTGTAAAGGTGACCTAGTGAATAAATGCTTGTGTTTTTAAATAGTTTATTTAGTGAAAAAGAAGGCTGAAAAGTTGCCCTTTTCTGATCAAGTAATAAGTCTCTTTCCTTTGGGATTGTTTCTTAATTTTATTTTTTTTCCTTTCGCCTTTTGTTTTATTTGTTTTTTTCTCTAATCTTACATTTCAGTCTTCAGAGAAAAAAAAAAGTTATTTTAGAGAGAAGGATGTGTATAACATAGAATTTTTATTGATTTGATTGCATTTCCCACTCGATTGCAATGTTCTGCTGTTAGACGAACGATTAGCATATACAACATTTTTTTTTGTGAATAAACAAATATCTATCGAACACTTTTCAATGTTCAGGTATTAACACACCAGACTACCTGCGGAGTCAGCATAAAAAGCGTTACGTAGCCGTAATAGCCAGTCATCGTAGATATTAAGTCAAGATGTATAAACCTCTGAAGAAGCTAGCCACTTGCGCTATCGAAACGTTCAGAGTACAGTAAAGGGCAGGTCTGTGGTGGTCGTGGTAGTGGACGGACGTTATCGGCACGTCCGTCAACAAAAAAGATACGCGGATGCCACATGCCACCTTGGTGCTCCGTTTTGTGTTGTAAGCCTATTTTGGTTATTATTGAAATTGTGAGAGTCTTTTATAAATCAAACATGAATCAAAGGGCATCCTATATTCACGCCGGTATCCAGGCCGCTGAGTTTCTTATACCCACGAAAAGGAAGCCGTATATATGAAATAAAAAATACAAAAGGTCTCCTGAGCTGAAGGCGACTTTATATCCAAGGCAGAATGTTATGAAACAATTCATGATGAAACGGATTCTTTGAATTTTCTCTCGATAAAAAAAGGCATCTTTGTTTCAGTTGACTTGTTCAGTGAAGACAGTTTCATCCTTTTGACTGGAATGTATTTGATATCCACGCGTTTGCATATTTGAGATATTCGACCCATTTTTATTTGTACCTGTATGTCAGTTTCGATACAGATCCAACTCACAGATGTTTGTGAGGAAATTTTTTCAGAAAGAATTTAAAATCGAATTTCTGTTCTAGAGAAGTCATGTGTGTATATATATAAGATGTTCAAACGAATCCAGCATCACAAAATTCGAGAAGTCAACTTTTATGAATGATCAAAAGACTTCCTAAGTTTGCTGTCTAGGGATATAGAGTCTAAATTAACTGAGACGGAGGGGTTCTGATGGATATTTTATCTGAATCGTATCAGGCATTTTACCGAGATCGGGTGAAGCAGAAACGGAAGGTCTCTTTTATTCCCTAGAACATTTACTGAGAGGCAAATAAATTAGATTACCGCTACCTACGTGTGGTGGCGCTCAGCATATACCTACTGAAACTGATTTGTGAAATTACAGGTATAGTTCAAGTAAACGATATAGCGCAACCTACCTTCCAACAGCTCCCCTTTAATAATATAGTTAGGAAGCTAACTAATTTCGTTATTCAATAAATAATTCTGATAATATAAGAATCACAATAAATATAATAAATATATGCATATATATATATATATATATATATATATATATATATATATATATAATATATATATATATATATATATATATATATATATATATATATGTATATTTGCTTTCGGCAAACAAGTGTTGCCCATCTTTACAGTTGGCTGCACCGCGCTGATGAGGCCAATAGCCAGAAACACGTGTCCGCGGTTTGCCCCTATTTTTTGAGTGTTGTGTCCACGAATTATTTCATTCTTGATTTGTATCATACACACTCGATAAAATCATTCAAAAGGCCATCGACAGACAAAGAAGAACCAAAAAAACATCCACTAGATCGACAGAAGACTCTCCACACGACAGACAATCTGTGACACTACCTTATGTCAAAGGTGTGACCGACAAAATCGGGAGAATACTAAGACGTAAAAACATCCGGACAACCTACAAACCGCATAAAACGATATCCAGTTGGCTGCCCAGACCGAAAGAGAGAATTTCCCTAGAAAACCAAGGAGTATATAGCATCACATGCGAGGACTGTGTCCACAAAATATCGGTCAGACCAACAGACGTATATCTGCCAGAACCCAGGAGCACAAAAAATCGATAAGAACAAAAACCTGTTCTGCCCTCTTTCAACACCATCTACAAACAGGTCACAAGATTAATTTTGAGTCCACAAAACAGATAGGTGCAAAACCCAAGCATTCGACAAATCAGGGAAGCTATCGAAATCGAAAAGCAAGGCCTCATCAACAAAAGAGATGACTCACTAAACATCCCAAGGATTTGGAAAACAATAATTAAAAACAACCACCAAAGACAACCACAAATTGATAATGAACCATCGCAGGTAGGAGAACCGCCAGAAGCCATCAACAACCCTCAGGTAGAAAAACAGGTAGGAGAACTGCCAAAAGCCATCAACAACCCTCAGGTGGAAAAACAGGTAACAAATCCATACAACTTACGCAAGCGAAACCATATAAAAACACCACAAGAAGAACCTAACATCAGTTACACCTCTCGAAGCGAAGCAGTAACTCGTCTTGATAATGCCATCTGAGATGATGGCGAAACGTCGACTATCGAATAGTACACAACGGATGAACACCCGGAAAAACAACACATCATATTCTACCATCCGTGAAAACCTACATTGTAATATATATTTCGTTTCTGTACATGGGGATCTCGTAAACGATAAGATATAGAGTGTGAGACCTATTCAATGATGAGAAGAAATCGAATATAGCTCTTTTGGTTATGGAGATACAGGAGAAACCAAAAAATCCCAAATTATTTTTTTCCCTATATCTTCTTTATTCGCAGACATATTGAAAATCTGTCCAAATTTTGCTATTGGCACTTGATGTGGGCTCTCAGAATATATCCATGAATGTTTGTTTGAAGGTTTGTTCATCAGTTCGGACTTAATTGTCTAATATATCTGTTTAAATCTGTTTAAAATCTGTTTAAAATCTGTTTTTCCGTTAACCAGCTGTCGCACCCCTACGAACGACAACCCTCAGAAGTCGAAACTTGTGCGAGCTAAGGATTAACGAGGTCTTACCTTTTAACGTGTGATTCCTAACACGGGTTGGACGGTAGCAAGTGAAGATCGATCGTTCAGACTAGGGCTTGAACCACCGACCAACACGGCAGTCAATTCGAGTGAGTGAACAAAGCACCCACGCCGAACCGCTTGGCTACCGACTGACCTGGCTACCTACTGATATAATATAAATTGATTTGATAACCCTGACCGAAAAAAACAATTTCATTAAACAAAAAACTGAAATTACAAAGGAATAACATACAACAACAACCAAACAAATAAAAATTTAAATATTAATGAAAGCTGAAAAAATTGAAAAAATTAAAAATAAAGAAAAATGAAAAAATAAAAATTAAAAGATTTCAAACCAAGTTAAGTTACAACGTTCCGATTGTTAGTATCCACAATAGTCTTTGGGTGATAACTCGACTTATTCCTCCGAGATCTGACAATTTATAGGTCATTCGAGTGCTTTCACCTATTCCCTCTTTCTTCATTGGTTTTGGCGGGAGATGACCGTTTGGCGTGAGTTGATCATTTTTTGCTTGATTAGAGGTTTCCATATGTTACGTATCTCTACGCTAGCTTGACTAAATGCGTTATTGGACAACATATACGCGGCTTCTTTTAGGAGAAAATTCAAAGTGTTGTCAAGAACTATTACACTATTCGCATCCAAATTTGGGATCAATGTGTTTTCAAACCATTCCTCAAAAATATCAGCTTCCATGTTCTTATGATAGTCAACATTGCAGTCTTCAAGTTTTTTCCTCATAATTTCAAAGAACCAAACTTGAGATGTAGATTTTTGAATACATTGAAACATACTCTCTGTATTTCAATATTCACATGCATCCGAATCTCATTCACTGGTATCTCTTTTTCGCATTGTTCATCATCGCTATTGGAATCACTACAGTGGAAAAAGTCTGTGTTTAAAAAAAAATCTGTTGAAAATCTGTTTTTTCGTTAATCAGCTGTGTTGTTTTGTTGTTTTGACACTCATTATTACTCTTAGTACTTGTCAAAGGACAAAAATTTTAAATAATCATAACTGCACCAATATCGAATTCACTCAAATCGCGATCAGTTCCTGAACTGAACATTGACAACACGACGGCTCGCATTCTATTAGTGACCGTAACATGACCGTTAAATAAAGAAACTCTCGTTTCTTTATTTAACATTTGTCTACGCGTAAGTTTCCGTATTACGATATTGATAAATAACTATGTAAATTCAGAATTAACTTTAGAAGATCTCGAATTCCAGGTGTTTTTATGGGGATTTGAGCAAAGAGCAAATAACATAACACAAGTGTTGTAGTTTCGTGAACTGACCAGTGAAAATCTCGCAATTAAGTGTTACTTTAATGAGTTATAGATTTCCATCAAGTATCGCCAAATCCCCTAACATGATCTAAGATAAATGTATGTGGTTTTCACTGTAAATTGTAAAGAAGCGAATAACATTTGTGAATCATAATGATATGTGACAGAATTAAAGCATATCGTCCTGATGTAACATACCAAGAACGTATCAGAAATCAGTGAAAAAGTAGGAAAGAAAAAACCAGAAGGGTTTCAACTCGAAAAATTTAAAAATCTGTATATCACATTGAATGTATAAAACAGATAGGTATGCCAATTACTTGTAAAAGAAGCTGAGAATTTTTATTCAGATGTCCGGCCTCCCGAGTACCGATACGACAAAATGTGATCATGATTAGATTGGAAGGAATATATCATCAGGAGAAATCAATTTTATGGAAAAAATGTTCAACTTTCTACTTCTTTATATTCATAGAAAAAAAATGTGGGAATTTTCCAAAGAAAGAAGAAAGAAATTTATTCCGAAATGGACAATTTACAGATGTGTAGTTCATACAAAGAAGTAATTTGTAGACACGAACTGGAAACAATTACTTTCATGTAACTATATAATTAGAGAAAAAAATACTTTCGAAACAGCTACTTTCATATGAGCATTGAATTATACCAAACCACGTTTTCCTTTTCAGTTTGTACTCCAAACATTCGTTTTGGAATTGAATCAGATATCATTCACAAGATTGCTAAACAACACAGTAAATGGCAGACATCCGATGTTTCAGAATAAGACACTTGTCTTATTGCCTCTTCAGCACCAATATGGATAACATTACAAGATAAGGCACTAAATTTTCATTCATGAACTCATGACTTTATGTCACGAATGAGTTATATCTGCTTGATATGATATCGATGACAGTACGTAATGACATTCATTCGCTTATTTGATTTAATTCCAGTCATAGAAATCTTGTTTGAATTGAAAGTGGTATATTTCAAGTAAAGTTAGGTTTTGGTTTTCTACTACTCCATCTTCATGCAAAATAAAATTGTTTTCTTCCTTTATTTGAAAGATTTCCACAATTTTTTTTTATAAAGATGGGCAAGTAGAAATGTGTTCATTTAGTATATTCAGTTTTTTTGTATTTTCATTAGGTTGCTTTAGATTTCGTTACATTTCTACATATTTGAATGTTAAAAAACTATGTTATGGTGATAAATGTTTGCTGCCGTAGCGTAGAAAGTAAAAATATTTCGTTTTCAAACTGTTCGTTCCGCTTTCTAAACATTTCTATGATTCGAAAGCTTTATGAAGTCGTATATTTTTTCATTCTTATTCAATGATTTTGTAAATTGTTCAAATTTGTAGACGCCAGTTTTCACTTAACTCGACAAAGAGTAGGAATTCGACAAATCTGTTATAAAACCTGTCACTTCAACATGTTATGTTAGTATTAAAATTATTCAATTATTTATTTTTTTATAACTGTGATTACAGTCAATTCACATCAAAGAAATTATTTATCGAAAACTAAATTGTTTCTCTGCTTCCTTCTGATATTTCATTGCCTAATTACTTCGTAATCGTAATATGTTCGGACACCGAGCTTTCATTCTATTGAGAATCTCATTACCCTTACATTTATTCCTAGATTTTCTTTTGTGAACATATAGTTTATCGACGCTTCCAATTCATTTATGAACATGTTTCACGGCATATAATCTGGTATGCCACCCAAACAGGTCAGTCGCAATAAATAATATGCAATTTTTGAAGCAACTCACAAAAGTGAACTCTGCAGTTTGAAAATGCCAGCCGTGGAATTACCGTCCATTTCCAAGGCAACGCTGAGAGCACTTGCTACAAAGTGCATTTCAGAACGGTGGGTAGAGAGTTTGTTTGAGCGAACGGGAAATTTTAATTTTTTGCTTGTTTGCAGCGAGAGTTGCATTAAAATGTTGATGTGTAAATTTTTCTGAGATAATTAATTAAATTGCGCTACACTACAGTTGGGTATAGTTACTATATTTAATTACGAGTTGAAATTAAGGGTGTCCCAAATATCATTGATTAATTGAATAATCTGAAGAGAGATTTCTAATGATAGTCATTTTTGTTTTTTCTGACGAAAAAGTGTCAATCTTTGAATACTAATAGTAAACACCCATGATAAACGTTTGTTTGAAAGTGGTTGATAATGTTTCATGGTGAATTTTACTAGCTAAAATGAATAGCTAAAATATAAATTCAGCAATGGATACAATGAAATGAAAATAAGTTAAAAATTGAAAATTGAACAATTGAAAATAAAAATTGAAAAGATTTCAAACCGAGTTATTTCATGATCTTTCGATTGTTAGTATGCACAATGGTCTTCGGGTGATGACTGGACTATTCTTCTGAGCGATGACTATTTATAGATCACTCGAACGCTTTTCCCTATCGCCTCATTTCTATCTCCGCTTCACAGATTAGGTGGGGATTGGCCATTTTTTCGCTGGATTAAAGGTTTTCATATGTTGCGCTAGCTTGGCTAAATGCGTCATTGGACATCATATATGCAGCTTCTTTGAATTTCCTCCTAAACTAGTATACCTTCCTGTGGATGATCTCAGCATGGAAACACTTGATGAGTCCAAATATACTCAGTATTCCCGATATGCTGGATCCTCTTTACTGTGTGTTTCTCTTGTGCTTGGCAATGGTTGCTTTTAATGGCCTCTTTCATCGATATAGGATTTACCGCATTCACAGTATCCGGTGAATACAATTCTTGCAGTCCGCGTTTGGTTGGCGCTTTTTGTGGGCTTCTGCAATGGCCAGAGTATCAAACCACTTCATATACAGGGTGAAACATAAGTACGTTGAAATATTCAAATGTCAATTTTAAAGAAAAGAGTCTACATAAACTTGTGACCGTAAATGCTTTGTTTCGGATATAAAGAGTGATGACATTGAATTTTTTGTCGTTTTTTAAATATAACTTTTGCAACAACAGTTCTTTGCAAGACATCTAGTACCCAGGGTTTTTTTACGTGGGAAATCATAATTTCGTATAAATTTCCATGTAACATCTAGAGGGCGCTGAGTACGCTGTTGTTATTTATTTCAAATTGCCCTAACTTTTTTGCCAGTAAACATTTGATACTTTTCATAAAGAAACCTCATTCTTACACCTCCGATTAAAATCCCATTAAAAAAGGTACACTTCCTCAACAACGCTGGAGGTTACCGTTCTCGAGATATTTACAATTTTCTATATCGATGCATATCACTTAGCTCCTAGGGCGCTAAGTGAAGTTGATGGAAATAACTAAAATTGCAAAAAAAAACTCATGACAAAAACCAACCATGTTCTGAAAAATTTCAACAACAACATTTCAAGGGAAAAAGTTATTTATTTTGACCAGATCCACCACAAACCTAGTTTTTTTAATGTTCTCATCAACTTCATTTAGCGACCTAGGAGCTGAGCAATATGCATCGATATATAGTAAATATCTCGAAAACTATCGCCTCTAATGTTGTTGAGGAAGTGTACCTTTTTTACTTGAAAAGGGGTGTGAATCAGGATTCTACATGGAAAATACCAAAAGTTCACTGTCAATAAATTTAGGGCAATTTGAAATGAATAATGACAGTGTACACAGCGCTCTCTGGTCATTACGTGGAAATCAATACAAAATTATTATTTCACACGTCAAAAAAACCCGGGTACCAAATTTCGTGCAAAAAACTTATTTTTGGCAGAAGTTATTTTTAAAAACGAACAAAACATTTCTACACCTTGTATCTCCGGAACGAAGCATTTCCGGACACAAGTAATAGACCCTTTTTTTTGAAATTGTGTCAGAAAGTGCTTCTTCGTCAGTAATAATGATGGTGTAAAGGCTTTCCACAATGGAGAAGGAAATTGACGAGTTGCCATTCTTAGACGTATCTGATTCACGAATCCAACTACTATCAGTCTACCAAAAGAAGGATCATCAAAACTATAGTGAATCGTGCTTTCGGGCTATGTAATACAAAGAAAGGTTTCGAAAAAGAACTAGGCATCATCATCATCATCAGAAGAGATCTTCGATGCGATGGTTACCCCAAAGAGATGGTGGAACATATTTTGGCTGTAAGACAACAAGATCCATACAAAGAAAAAAATGCGTCACAACCAGTGCTTCTACGTCAGAGGATTATCAAAAAGAATGAAAAAATTGGTTCCAATTGCAACATCAGACTCTGCTTCAGATCTGCATCATGAATTGTAGTCAAGTGCCGTCCAATTTCATCACATACCTAATGATGAGACTGAAAATATTGTTTTTTGGTAGTCTGTCATTATATTTCATAAACTCAATCCTTATTTCATCAGGGTTATTCATGAAGATACTTTCAGTGTATGATATGGGATCACGTCACTTGTTCAGATATAAATATAGGAGTGAAATCCTAGAGTCGACGAAAAGTTAGAGGAGGACAAGAAAATATTTATATTTATCATTTACCTCAAACATGGTAATCATTTCTGTATTTTTTGTTGTGGTACCCTGTATATGTTGTGGTTGTAATTTTCGTGTACTTCTGAGGGCAAGAGGTTCAGTTGATTATTTATCTACTGAAACTACTTCTGCTTCATCCATCTTGAATCAAATTGTTCACAAAAGCCATTACTTCCTTTAGTGAGTTCAACTAAAATATCTATTTCGTAATTTTGAATGAACCCACCTCATTTCTATGACAGTAGTGTCAGACCCTCTTGAACTGTTTTGGCTTTTCTCGCCACCCTTACTAGATCAAAGTCTCTCTGTGTTTTCGAAACATAAATATGGAGTTCAAAATAAACTGAGAGTATGGCGCTTGGTCCACTTATCTTCGCAGAGCGATTCCTCATGAGACTTAATAACACTTTTCGGTGTAATTTCCAGACACGCCATCCTCAAGATTAATATCGCACCGAAAATAATTATAACCGCAGCCGTACATATAAATTTGCCTATATCTTCAGCAGCAATATACACTAACGGAAATAAAGGGTAATAAAAAGGAAAAACGTGGCCATGGAAGTGTGAGAATGAAACGTTAATCTTAATATTATCTGGAAACGATATACACCGAGGTCGTCATGCCATCTGAACTGTGAATTTTGCTCAAAAGGCAGTTAGTTTGTTCTACAACAGAAAGATTAGACAGAACGAAAATGCGGGAACATTAAAAATGAAACTAGAGATATGTTGCGTCCGATACGAAATTTTGGCATGAAAGAGGTAGGTAAGTGTTACTATCAAAGAAGTAAAATGTTTTTCGGTAATGGAAACTTCATAGGTTTTATATTTATCATTTCATATGTTAATGGGGAACTTCTGAAGAAAACTCCGAGAAAAATGTTTAAATCATTCACAGATATTTCTCCGGCGTTCATAGGTCCCAGAAAAAATAAATGCAACTGATACAAATCCTTTTCATCATCCCGAATTAATTTTTTCTATTTTGTTATTAGTCAGTGGGCTATGCTTGAAGACTGGCAGTAAACAAATAAAAAAAAGAACTTTAAACGTTCAAGCCAGTCTCGAATATACTTACACGGTAGGTTGAATGGACTGACGCCTATCAGAAAACAACTACTCCCCTGGTTAATACCACGAAGTGCGTTGGATTATATCCGACAGGCGTTTGTCCAGGAATCTCCACAAAAAATTTCCCGCTTATGCAATTAGCAATACAACTGAAAGAGTCGACCTTCAATTTTGGAATGTACACACTTTCAGAACGGTTTCGGACTCATTAGCCACTCATCAGTGCAATATAGTGGCCATCATCGACCTAAATTCAATGATATTCCATAATTGAAAATCGGAATTCTTTCACAGTATTTCATTCCTCTGCCTAAGTTGGAGCGAACAACAAAATGACACTAGTGGACGAGGTACTCACCAACTGCATATCCGAAATTTGCCCGATTCCTCTGAATAAGGAAGAAAAACTTTCTTATTAGTCAGTGGGCTATGCTTGAAACTAATCTGAAGAAATGAACTTTAAACGTTCAAGCCAGTCTCGAATACACCTACAAAGTAGGTTGAATGGACTGACGCCTATCATAAAACAACTACTCCCCTGGCTAATACCACGAAGGGCGTTGGATTATATCCTACAGGCGTCAGTGCAGGAAATTTTCTGGGAATCAGTCCATTCGACCTACTGTGTAGGTATATCCGAGACGGGCTTGCACATTTAAAGTTCATTTCTTTAGATTTTTTTTTCTTCAAAAATTGTGAAAAATTTCACCAACAAAATTCAGTAATCATTCATTATAATTTTGCTTCCAGGGGGGCAGCTTCCCCTTCACCCCTCGCTGGGTCCGCACCTGTATCTGTCTTAAAGATTCATTTAAAACAATGTTGGTGACTGATGAAAGATGATATCAATATGAACTATGTTCATCTCAAGTGTGGAAGAAGCTCTGCACTATGAAAAAATATATAAACAGTATTAGTTATTAATTTATTTTTTTGTATAAATAATTATCGTTCCAAATTGTACATCTGCATAATATATGAAATTGTGATTTCCCAAGAAAATGTAAATTTATCTGCCTTCATGGCCATATTCAATTTAACTTCCAAAAATATTGTAATAATGAAATAGTCATTCAAATCAAATTATAATTTTATTTTTTGAGGGTAATGTTTAAATTTCATCCGGTAATAGACTGAATTATCGTCAATGTACATCAATGAACTATTCATCAAAATTTCAATGCAAAGAAAACTCCTGTTTTTATATCCTAATTTAATATTTGATCTGTTTTCAAGCATAGTCTGCATTTATATTATGTTCATGAATTCAACTATTTTGATTCTCAAACTCAGAGCTAAAATAGTTAAAATATTGAACAATGTATTAAAACCACCCTTAAGTGATAAGCAATTAATCTGTATATTGCCTCTTCTCATTTAAACTATGGGTAAAAGTAAATTCTCGCTCTTCACTTTCCTTTCGTAAGTTTTGCTCCAGGAAAATTTTCCATCTAAATAAACTCATGAAATAAATTCTCCAAACCAAAGTTGGCTAATTATACCCCTTGCCAACATTTCATCTTACTCAAAGGTGAATTATATCTTCCCGACGAATTCCTTCATTGAAGGAAAATTTCAGATGGAACTTTTGCGGCATGATATTTCAGCGTGCATCACGAGATGAATGGCTTGAATAGAAAAGATTTTCCACACTTTACTCTCGTAGGAAATCGCATTCTCCAGAGAGTTTTCAATTGCATTATGGAATATTTTGGTGTCGGCTGAATGGGATGGAGGTATCGCGAAAAAAGGGATGAATGCTGCTCTGTCAACCAGTGAAGTGATAAAAGTTCATCACTTTTACTATTTCTTTTTCTGAAATAAATTTCCTTTTGTGCATCCATAGATTGACTGAAAATCTGAATCTAACGGGTATATACAGGCCGTTTTTTAGCTGATCCCTCTATTGCTAGTTCGTAAATGGTAAAACATACAAGGTCTGTTGAATTGAACAAGAGTGTCCTATTTTAGGAAACTAATCTATTTTCAGATCAAGTATATCAGTGGTTGTTTTTGAAATATTCGCCAAAATCTAGAATTGTCGAATTCGAAAATCTAGATTTGTCGAATTTCGTGTTTTGCCTCTACCGTCTCCATGCTTGATACCAAAAGGCAGAGGAATTTTTGATATTGTTCTATATTCGTTATGATCTGATATAAAACCAATTCACAATGCAACGTATCGTCCATTACTTTCATCATAATTTTTGAAACGGAATTTGTTATCAATGTGGCTGGACAAATCGAAAAAAACTATCTGCTTGGATGAAAACTTCAGATATGAAATAACTAACAAATCTCGTACAAACAGCTAATGAAAATACCACATGAATGTTTTGAAATATGTTGCCGCATTGGAAAACGAAATGAAAGTATCAAACCTCAGATATTACGAATAAACTCAAACAATATGGTCACAGACAAGAACTCTTTTGTGATGCACTGTTTGGAATTTTTGGTGTAGTAATGAACATTACTGAAGTGTAATCCCAACACCAAACCGTCATTTTCAACACCTTAACACGAGTTTCGATCACCTAGTGATCATCTTCAAGAGGAAGATTAAACTTCCTCTTGAAGATGATCACTTGGTGATTGAAACACGTGTCGAGATGTTAAAAGACCAGAATTCAATATCGAATATTCTGTCCCTGTTTTTTAGCATGCGCTTCTCCGGTTTCTGACACAAATTCGACCGTCAGTGAGTGGGTTCTTTGATTAACTCTAATTTCAATCTCAGGATAAGTGACACATGAGCTGGAGGTAGGGTGTACCAGAAGAAACTACAGTTGCACTAAAATTCTGTATTTCAAGTGAATAGCTTCATTGTCTTCATTGTCTCTCCTTCTCGGCGGGGTCGTGAGTTTGTTAATATTGATTCATGAATGAAGACTTTTGGTTTCGATTTGTTCCACTCATTGAATCGAGTATCAGGTGAAAAGATGGGTCCAATGCATGTTGGGAATCGCACGTTGAAAGTCAAGACCTCGTTAATATTCAGCTGACTCAAGTTTCAACTTTTGAGATTTGTGTCATTCGTAGGGAAGCGACAGCTGATTAATGGAAAATCTTTTTTCAACTAAGACTTTTAAGACTATTAGTGAATTTGAATAGATGAATAATTCCACATCTATGCAGTTGCCAGAGATAATTTCAATATTTCACTGTCATACTGCTAGTAATTCAAACATTTTGATGAACTCCTGATGTATCTAGATGAAGTAGGCAATAATATAGGCATAATTGTTTTTCTGAATGCAGGAATTTGAATAAAGTGAGAGATTTTCAAATCTCAAACTAGTGTATATATCACTAAAGGTCAAAATTAAATCATTTACCTACGGTAAGAATACTCTCACTTTTTCATAATTCCCCAATAACACATCATGAGTTTTCTTTTTCTCAAAGGCACCTCAAAACGATGAGCAGCCACAGTCCGTCACATTTGATACCACCACTCTTGGTGGTATCAAATGTGCCAAGTCACTTGAACACTTTCCGTGAAAGTATCCATAGAAGAGAGACAAATCACCAACCTTTCTTCGATATTTCAAACTATCAAGGATGCAAGTGATGTTTGTGGATGGCTCTTTTCTGGATGGAATCCAGCAGCAGGGTATGGGCAGGGTTGGAGCTCCATACATGAGAACAATACTCCAAAAAGGTCTGATCTAAGCTTCATAAAGCATCAAAATATGCTGAGGTGTGTAGAGTTTTCTGGTTCGGAACATTGTTCCAAGCTTTTCCAAAGCAACCTTTGCAATTTCAGCGACATGATTGTGCCACGATATATTGTTGTCCGTTTTAACCCCCAACAAACTTATCGAAGCAGAAAACGAAATCATCCATCCTGACATTATTATATCAGCTTCGGAGACATTTATATTTTTGAAGAAAATCGATGCCTGTGTTTTTGCAAAAATGAATTGGACCTTGTTACTTTCAGCCCAATTCGAAATCACTTCTAGATCATCATCAAGATATGCAACCTCCTGCTGATGGTAAAGATGTTCATCTGCAGCCAATGTCCTAGAATCCAAATGAAATGGCGAGACAGGTGTGCTGTCGTTAGCAAAGCAATATATTGGATTCTTGGTTTTTTCAATATGTCGTTGATATACAATAAAAAGAGGGTTGAAGACAATATGGATCCCTGGGGAAGACTAGCGTTGATGGTAAAAGTAGTCGAGAGGTATGCATCAACGCCACTTGCAGGGAACGTTCTTTCAGGAAGCTGGAGAGCCATATACAAAAATGATTCGACAAGTTGTAGCATTAAAGTTTGGCCAGCAAATCCCCATAGCACACATGGTCAAATACCTCAGAAGTATTAAGCGCAACAGCTCTTGACTCTACATGTTACTCGATTGTATTATTTCAAATATGGGTGACATACCATAGAAGGTCGCCTATTGATATTTGTTTCCGAAAGCCATATTGATGGTCGCTCAAAATGTTGACGTCTTTCAAATATTTGAAAATATGTTGGTTTACGGCTTTATTTATGATTTTTGAAATCACTGATAGCAAAGCGACTGGTCTATAGTTATTTAGAAAATTTTTCTTGTCTTTTTTTGAATAGGCTGAATGCGAGCAATCTTATACAACAAGAAGAAAAAACCCCTTCCTTGTAAGACAGGTTAAAAAGATGCAAAACACTGGTGCGAGTTCATTTACGCACTTTTTGAGTACGATGACGGGCACTTCATCGGGACCACGCCTCATTGATGTTGGGCTGTTTCAAAATTCGCTTGACTACATAGGACCACAAAGGAATCACTGCATCACCACCCTCGACCGATATTCGCAAATATTTGACTCGAAAAAACATAATATTCAATTTTCAGGACATATCAACATGAACTTTTTTAATAGAAGTCCACGACCATTCAATATTTTGCACAAAAATTCAGCTTTATATTTTTACGCAAAAATTTCAACAATTTTTGTCAGTTTGTGGAACGCTTAATTATCCAACTGGCAAATAATGAAAGCTAAGCAGAAGCTTTGAAGATATTACAAATATTCGTTTGGAAATGTTTGGCCCGTTACCATATGAACCTGAATTTCTAAAACATAAAGCTACACCAACAATCAAAAATCTCTAAATTGAAAAACCATTGTGCTCCTGGACCTAACGAAATAAAAACACCAATTATGAATTATTTTCTTTGCTGAGATGAGACTCTGTGTTACTTGTTCGATTAATGACCTATTTACTTTGTAGAAATTCATATTGAATATAGAATAAAGAAAATAACTTTTAACTTATTTCTACTAGGTCCATTTTTTTGTAACGACCGGTTTCGATTTATTTGACCATTTTCAAGTAACTAAGAGTATGTATTGATACCGTTATAGAATGAACTTGACTTCTGAATTAGGCGTTCCACCAAACAGCCCATTTTCCAATCAGTAGATGTATCTGTGTTATGTAATCATCAACAAATATTCATTGCTATTTGAAAAATAATC
Organism: Leptinotarsa decemlineata; assembly: GCF_025532065.1. NCBI lineage: Eukaryota > Metazoa > Arthropoda > Insecta > Coleoptera > Chrysomelidae > Leptinotarsa > Leptinotarsa decemlineata. Next base: position 24,113,481 of record NW_027412532.1, read on the forward strand.
AACTTGATTTAGGAAAGAGGTATTTTAGCAATATAAATAATGAAAAAATGCATTATGAGCTCCATTTCAAATCAAGAGATTATTTTGACCACCCTGGACCAACATCGGTAATGAACATTTCTGCCAAAAAATTTAATAAAATGAAAAAAAAGTCGAGTAGTTGAATTTTTTTCGAGAAATGTCATAACTGTCAGATAATGTATTGATAAGTGAAGCGCAGGGAACTTGAAAAATTCCAAAAATGTTGAGCAGTCTTCTTGGACTTGATCAGTTACTTTGATATAATTTCACATGAAAAAAACTACTCAACAGACCTTATATTTATGGTGTTCGTGGAACGGCTGAAAAAATATTTGTTTTTAAGGTAACTCAAGTGCGTTGGAATGAGTAATGAAACGAGAACTTCTAAAGAGGACGATTTCGATTCATACACCCATTTGATATATTATTGCTAATGTAACTAATTTCACAGGTCATCCCATATTATATACTGATGGTGATACAGCAATAGTATACAAATACAAAACAGTAAGATGTTTTTCAGAGATACAGAAAAAGGTTTGAACATTTGGTCAAATGAAAACCTTTTCAAATTGAGCACATTAGAAACAAAGGATGACAGTTACTCTCAACACCAGTCATTAACCAAAAAACAGAATGTGCTTTTACGTATCAAATAGTAGCAAGGTACTGAGTAGTAGATATCTAATCCTGAAAGTGTATCCAAATTTAAGTATCTCCAATTATTCTCAGATCAAAATCTCAGAGGGATGAACATAAACGTACCTTCATTGTGAAAAGACTAACTTATTCATGGAGCCATTGAATATAAACCAGAATATCAATTCCAGAAGCCAGGTCCATGAAATACCTTGGTATAAAAATTGACCGACATTTGAAGTGGTTTTTACATACATCGTATCTCACAAGCACATTTCGAGGAATCATATCAAGATTCAAACTCTTGAACGAATTCCTTGATATCACCCTTTTGACTACTATATATTATAGTTTAGATGAGTGCAAACTTTCATACGACATAATGGGATGGGAAGGAGTAAATGAACACCCACTTAAATTGCCTCAGTATTGTACAAAAAAAAATCTCAAAATCATCTTGGGGAAAGAAAGGATGTATTCAAGCAATAATTTGTGTAGAGGAAGTGCTATTTTTGATGTTAGACAACTCTATTGCAAAAAATATTGCAGAAAATATACAAAAATGTAACTAAAATAACACGCTCAGATCACCCATACAATACTAAAAACTAGTCAAAACCACGTTAAGTTTGAGAAACAAGTAAAAAATTGGCTGAATAGTTATGACATAGATATATTCAAAAAATCATTTCACTGTAAAAACCGAAAAAATCTATACCTGATATAATTAATTAGTTTTAACAAATATTTTGTCCTATTCAAAAGTGAAAAAGTACAATTTTTATGAGTTCAAAGCTTTGGTAGTGCCGTGTTTTTTAGTTATTCATAATCGATACTTAATCGACAAATCACTCTATAATAGGTGACTTAATATGCCACCCTTTCTGCTGCTGAAGTGTTGGCCAATAATTTCGTTTTTCGATCATACCAAACTTAATATTAACAGTTTTCTTTTGTTTTCAATAAAGCGACTTGTTTGCTATTTGTCACTCAATCACAACAATATAGTTTCCGTGAGTACGTGATTTTCATGACATACAGATATAGAGGATGTGGAATATTGAATTTACATCACTTTTCACTCAGCATTAGATCCCCTAGATCCAAATAATAAAAGTATTCGAAAAATATTTCAGGCATTTATACGACATCCACCCTTCTGAAAGTCGGGTCGGACAGGAATACGAAATTGCATCTAAACGGCTTTTGAATTTTTCGACACGCCCAAAACTTCTGATAAAAGTTGCACCACCTGCAGGGTTTCTTCGTACAAACGAATATACCGTGACCAGAAAATTGATTCCGAATATTATTCAAAATAACAAACTACTATTGTTGAATGTATATATTATATCAACTATAAGAGTCATACGTGATTCTATGCATACACAATGAGAAACAGTACAATAGATCACTGAATGTACGGAGACATAACAGACAAATGAACAAAAAAAATTGTGAGTTGTCACGGGACACCTGGCATATGTGGAACATCAATAATAATATCTTGTGAACCCTGTGATGATCGTTGGGTACTAAAATATTCATAAAAAATATGTAATTGAAATATACATGTGAAAAATTCAATGTAGCTCCAATATACTAGTAAACTTGAGAATCTTAGCTATTTAATGCAATTTTTTACTAAAGATCTCAAATTATAAATATCGATAATGAATGTTTCAATATGAATTCCAGCATCATTGGAATTTTTTTTTTAATAATTATTCTTTTGATTTTCCTGTTAATAACAAATAAGAAGAACATTCGTGCGCTATTCGCTATCAGCTGATTTTGAAATACAGTTTTGTCAGTCTTTATGGAATGCATTCTGCAAGCAAATGTTATAGTGCATTATTTTTCATAAGAATGAAATTAAAATCAATTATATATGATGGAATGTTTTACTGGTACCGATAGGCAATTAGGCAAGTTCATTGAATATGCATGACTTAACCATTACGAAAAATAACAATAAACATGAATTTGCAATTTTTTACATACCATCGTACAGACATTATCATACATAATTCCTCCACACACCCTTACCAACAGAAAGTTGCTGCATTCAATAGTATGCTTCACAGTTTATTGAATATTTCACTGTCTGATAGGGGGTTCCAGAAAGAGCTGAATTTGATCAAACAAATCGCGGTTAATAACGGTTACAAAGTAGATATTATAAACGCCATTCTTACCAAAAAACTTCAAAAGCAAGCCATGGACTTGGTCTACCCATATTCAAGATGCGATAACGTCAGTTATAGGACATTGGCATATTTGGGTGAACCAACCAGGAATATCGCCCGTTTTTTGATAATGTATAGAATTAGTTATTAAGACACGCCCGAGGAAGCCATTGTATGGCGAAACACGTGTTGCGTTTTTGTAAAACTATCTAGTGAAAATCACACAATAAAGTGTTTTCAGAATACGTTAAATTTAATTGATAATTATTTTAAAAATATTGTATATGGTATGAAAATTGTGTAAGTTTCAATCTACCAAGAGAGTAGATTTTACATTTACTGACCCTTGAGATAGAACAAGTATACACGGGCTCACTGTACAGATAAATGCAAACTTCAATTATAAAATATAAAATATATTTAACCTACCGATGACTTATTATGATATAGTGTGATTTTGCTTCCTTTGCAGGAGGCTGCTCACTTTTACTTTCTGAATTATCACCCGTCGCCACGCCAGCAATCGGTATTACGTGCGGCTATAGATGTTCCACATCAAAAAATCACACATACCTCAGTTTTCCTTTTCCGAAGAAAACAGTTTTTGGTGAACAATATAAAATAATGACTACTTATTATCATCCTCAGTAACCCATGGATTAATTGATTATTCATCTGGAAAATCTTATGTTGTAAGCTGGCCGGTAGGACCATGCTGAGGAGCAATATCAAGTAGAATTTTTGAGTAAATGAAGGATGTTATTGATTTGTCAAAGAAGAAATTGGTCAAATGGAATATTATTACGACTCGAGAGATTTCCAGAATATCATTACTGAGACCCTCAAGGTTTTTTTTTGCAATAAACCAAATCTTACCAGCTCTGGAAACTCTGACATTTCTTGAGTAGATGGTCAGTCTTCTGAGAACTAGTTTCTTGATGTCAGAGGAGTTTATTCCGCTTAAATTGTTATCAAACAAAAATTTTATGTGACGAAGCGCTTGAGATTGTGCATGTTTGTCATCCCCCTACCCCTAAAAATTCGACTCGTAGTGTACACAATAACAAAATTATCACAAAACAAGGTGTTCCAGAATCCACAAGGTGTAGATGGGGGTTGCAAATGGATTTGACAACCAAGTAAAAAGGGGTTCTTAAAATGTCACATAATATCACAATGGTTGGAGAGGGCTCTTTTGAGATATCAAGTGTAGATATTTATTTTTTCGGTAAAAGTGTAGTTTCCAAACGGAAAAGTGGCGTATGATCCTGATTTGTCTTACCAGATAACCCCCTCCTCTAGGAGGAGGGGATAGTTTCAAACCTCAACAAGTATCACGATTTGGGAGGGGGTTGAAAATGTTCTCATAATAGGAAAGAAACAATTGCAATCCTCGAAATCCGACTCTGCGGTAGTCGTTTTCGGTCATCGGTCTAGGATTCACTGGCTCTGATCTTCTGATATCTGAATAGTACGAGGAACCCCTTCACCAACAAGGTGATTGATAACGAGCTATGAATGGCCTCGTTCGAAACCGTATCATACATCTTACGCATTTGTGACATCTTACTTGAATTAAAAACAATTTCAGTTGGGGAGTTTTATTTACACATTACCTAAATAGATTTGACAATTCGGAAGATTACGGCCAATTCTCTAGTTCATGATATTGTATTGCTGACCTAACAAGATGCGAAACTGCTGGATCGTGGGATGAGACTTTTGAACTACGGTATCAGACCTAACAATCTTGGGTAATGTGGGGCTCTGCCAGAGGTGACCAACTCGTCACTTGCTACTCGTGGGAACACACATGAATGAAACAACAGAAACAACAAAAACCAATCCCGTGGCTGGATATAACTGCTCACCTCAATCTAAGGGATTAACAGAAATGTCCACCCCAATCTACCGCTTGGAATGAGGCTGGACATGGCAGATCACCTCCAACGGCAAAGGCACTTCCTGTGGTGGGCGCCAAGAGCTCTGCCTTGAATGAAGACAAGGAACCGGCTGCCCCTGCAAGAAAGCTCCCTCACTTGTGCACCTCCATGGAGGGAACCTCAAGAAGGTTGAAGAAGCCGTGCAACGATAGTAATATCGCTGCCCCTTTCAGAACCTTCACGGAGGCAACCCTGAGACACTTCAAGGTTGCCAAGGTTTGGCGAATCTTGGCCTACACCTGCCAATATAAAGGAGATGTCTCCTAGTGACCTGTTCATCTTCCTGAAAAGGACAGGATGGACGATGACCTGTGAGTCTACACTCACCCTCCTTACTCTACAGATACAGAGATCTCAAAAGTGTTGCATCCAAGATGCGAAACAGAGCTGGATCGTGGAATGAGACTTGTGAACTATGGTATCAGTTGAAGAGAGACACATAGGGATAGATGATATAGAAGTCTGACTTTGAAATGCACCTTCGTGTCATAAGGACCCTCGCTCACCGTTGATTTGCATTGTTTGCGTTTTCTGTCGATATCATAGATGACGTCTTCGTGAGAGGAATAATGTGGAAAAAATGTGAAAATATACAATGTAAAACGTTTATGAATTCTGTTTCAACTATGACAAAGGAATATTGGAAGCTGAATTACGAAAAGAAGTAGACACCATTTCAATTCATGAAATTATAAATGCTTATTGTAACTTCGGGGATGAATTACATTCTGTGTTGAAGTTGGGGAGCATTACTTTTGGATGATACTACCCTTCAACGAAATAAATCGTACAACTTTTATTCTACTCGGTAGTAAAAGACCCCTATTCTCCAGCACGCTACGTATTTCACGTGACCAGAAGGACGTTAAAGGAATATTATAAAAGGCGACATCTGCATGTGAGGATGCTTTCGCCAATATTGATAAAGAAGGGTAGGAAAATCCAATAAATAGATTTCGACATGTATGCTCTATATTTACATCAAGAAACCGTCAGGAATTTGTGTAGCGAAAGAATAAAGTTTGGACTGTAAAGGTATTCGAGAAACGTTTTGCAAAGGGAATTTGATAGGATCAAATCTGCATGAGTGGTTCCTCATCTTTTGCGACATTTAGAATGACAGTGATGTTAAAACATAATAGACGTGGCGAAATAATTTACCTTGAAAGTTTCTTGCATTTTAGAAATGTTTTGAGTGATTATGGAAGAAATTGTGATACATTATACTAATAGTTCAAATAAAAATTTTCCGTTGTGAAACAACTTTCAATTGTACGGAAGTTTCTTTCAGATACAAACTGGAAAAAAACTCCGACTTCTAAACATCTGAACATTGAATTTAAGAAAAATCTTGTTTTCTTGCACAACCAAAATACAGATAATGCCGAAAATTGGTGCATGCTTGGTAATCATTTAGGTTAGAATGATTGCAAGTCAAACAGCATACAGGGTAGGTCAAAAAATATAAAAATTGGTCAAGTGTGAAGTGCCCTTATATCAATAACTTCAGCAAAATGTTATTGAGAAGAGTTATTTACAGCTGAGGGTTATGTCTGAATACCAAAACATGACTGCCTGCGACATTTTTTATTCTTTCAATTTTTATTGTTAATTTTTTCCGGGTTCATATTTTTTTTATGATCACTCAAAACACTTTTATGAGTCCTTTATAACAACATGTTCAAATTCATGCATATTTGTGGAATAAACTTGGATTTTAATTTTTGTAGGGAATCACAAACTTCGTGTTTATTAAAACAATATTCAACACAACTTTAAAATTCCGCAAACCATGCGTATATCGCAATTGTAAACCTTTTGCTTTGAATACTCTCATAAAAAACAAATGGGGTGCGATGTGGCAACCGAGGAAGCCACCGTGGATCAGTATTTCTTCCTAACCATTGTCATCAAATTTCCCCATTTAACCATTCTGATAAAATTCTAGTTGAATGAGCAGAACATCCATCCTGCACAAACCATAATTCATGTCGTTTTTGTAAGCTCATATTGTCCAAAAAATCTGTTAGTTCCTTTTCCAACAACTGTAAATAGGTATCACCAAATAAGTTCTGCCGAAAAAAAAACGGCGCAATCAATTTGGTGTGAACAATACCTCATCATACATTTCTGAGGAGAATTAAATAACACCGATTAAATCGAGAAAATCAAACCTATTCACATTTTCGATGTGGGAGATGATTTTTATAAGAAACACAGAAAAAAAACAAACGCGATGACAAAACAATAAAAGTGCAATTTCTGAATCTGTATTATTGAGTTAATTACCAGTTACCTGCCGGTTACTTCCTTAAAACGAATTCAAAATCCAACACCAAGAGCTGTAATCACATTACTACGAACTTCGACGTTCAAGTAACACATTTCGTTGCATGCTCGTAAAGATCTATGTCCCACTCTATTCACGTACTGCCGACAAAACTTGTCGATGAACTCGACGATGCAGTAAACTAATACCCTGGTAGCCGAGTGGTCAGGAAACAAATGACCTTTTAGTTTTATCTGATTCTATAGCCATCTCGAATCATCAATTTCATTAGTCTTTGATGAGATTCGAGTTGAACAGTTTTGTCTCTGCCGAAAACGCAGAGTACAAAGATTTTTGGTTAATACCTCTCGTTCAATTTTGGAATCGGTAATTGGTTTCCCTTGATGAGGGGATTGTGGAGATGGATCAGGAGATTTGTTTCGGGTTGACCATGGGAAAGCGGTTTTGTGCCCGTTGCAGCTGAGCCGAAGGAGGGAAAGCTGACACAGGAATGAAAAATAGTTGATTGGTTCACTGGGGTTCTAGAGTATAGAAAAGTTCTTTTCCAGTAGTTTTTTCTACACTAATTAACACATAATTTCGATACTGTTGAATCAAAAATTCGTCATACATGTTTTCTATCTCAAATATTCACTTACTCTACTTCTTTGTTAAGAAAATCCTAGACCATGAATAAAAATTGTTGATGAAAATTAAAGACTGAGTGCATGTTAGATATTTCAAGAGTATGACTTCAGCACCAAGAGAATTCTATGTTATAAGCATGAATATGTTGAAAAAGTCAAAAATAGATGTTTAGAATAAATAAATGACTTGAAAAAATATTATCGATTGGGGTGTCCCTTCGAAAGTCGCTATGGAATCGTTATTTAAAAATGAAAATTTGCAACTGATTTGTGCTAGTTGAAATTGATTATCCATATTTTATGGAAAGTAACAATAGTAGGTTGAATATCGATATGAAGTTCTCTTCTGTGGAAATAAATATGTTTTTTCTGTTAACCATCTATCGCACACCTACAAACGACAACCCTCAGAAGTCGGAACTTGTGCGAGCTGAGGACTAACGAGGTCTTGACTTTTTACGTGTGATTCTTAATATTCTGTAGTGGCAAATCGAATACTCTTGGCACTATGAATATAGAAATCAAAGAAACAGTAAGAGCTCTATCTCATTTTACTTAAGAGGTGAAATACAATGTGAAAAAGAAATTGGGGCTGGAAATATTTGCAGATAACTCGAAATCACACGCCAGTATACAAACTACATGGAGATTATACATCTGCCGAAGGTAACACCGATTCTGGTTTTGAAATGCAATATAGAATTGAAGGAGAAATGTTCTGAGGATTTGATGGAACTGGCGGGTGTACTGGAATATATTAAAACTATACTGTGTACCAGGTGACTGAAGGATAATGAGTAATGAAACAGCTGAAGAGTTTGAAGTTAATTAGCAAGAAACAAAAAAAAACTGCAAAAGTATATCTGGACAAAGGCAAATGTGGAACAGCAGTTACAGGCAATAAACTTCATATACAAACTAGTATAAAAAAGAAACAAGATTATTAAAATAGTTGTATTGAAAAGATTGACAGGAAAAGGTAATAAGTCCACGAGGTAATAATGTTTTCCGCAGATGTAATTTGTGAGAACAACCTAGGTACTAAAATCTCACCTTTATTCACAAAATGTTGACAGAGCCATGTCACTCCGTACTGCAACATGTTCAGATGTTAATCAAGTACTTTCATTTGAACAGAAGAGATTATTGAAAGAATGGTTCCTTCTCGCTTTATCAAGCGATAAATTCATCTATACTAGTATTATAAATGTGAAAGTTCGTGAGGATTAATAAATGTATGTATGTTTGTAACTCTTTCACGCTTAAACGACTGTACAGATTCAGATGAAATTTTATATAAATACAGCTTATACATCAGAATAACATATATGCTATACTTAACAGAGGTTTTGTGTAGTTTCGATCATAATATAACGATAAGTATTAGGTAAGTTGGAAAAATTCTTGCTCCCTTGATTTTCTCTATTACGATCAATTCCAACCTGAAATATAATATTCACCTATACCTACCCCCACATAACAACAAATGACAGGTGCGGTATCGTCAGTCGCCATGTGCAAAAACACAAGGTGTCCTACAAGAATGACAATATTCGGGTCGATAATACTCTATAGTGATTTCAATTCAAAATAAAACATTCCTAATTGAATAAGAAGTACCATTTGACTTCGAACAACCCAAATCCTTCAATTGGAAAGCATTATACAATTGACGAGACCGCATTTGGCGGGACGGTCGCTGTCAGATAAAATGATTTTCACTGCCTATTGTCCAACCCGCACGTTACAAGGTGAGACCTCGTTATTCTCCAGCTTGTACAATTACTTTTGAGGGTTGTCGTTCGTAGGAGGGCGGCAGCTGGTTAACGGAAAAACAGAATGTTACCAGATTTTTCAAACTAAAATAAATTTTTAATTCATTCAGAATAATTTATAATTCACTTCTCTTATGCAGTATAGTTTTGAATCAACCACAAATATCTCCAAACAAAACGTAGAGTACTTGAATCTCGATAATCTCTTCCATTGACCTATTTACTTTAAACTTGCGGAGCCAAATGAAAATCCTTCACTTTTCGGAAACTTTGATCTAGTAATTATTTAAAGCACATTCCTAACCCTCAATCTGCTACTGGTTCAGATCGAATATTTGGGTGACTACATCAAATACGCACGATGAAAGCGGAAATATATTGAGAAGTTTGGGCTTCTTTTAGGCTTCTATAGGTATTCCTCCATCGCCGATTTTAAATCTGTACTTTTCTCTTAATCAGTGGGTTCAGCTAGCTTTACGTTGATAAGGCAGAACAAAATTTAAATTTCTCACTTTTATGGAAAATCAGATCATGCAATAATTTTGGGATCATTTTGGATTCCCTCATTACGCCATTGAAAAATTTCACCTTCTCGATTGGATTAAATATTTGGGCGAATCAAATATATTTGGCAAAATATAAAGCAAACACCATCTGCCGTTATATTCATTTGTGTAGTTTTCCAAAATATCAGTAATTTTTGTTTTACCGTTAAGCTGGCAGAACCAAATGGAACACCTTCACTTTTGATCTTGCAATAATTTTGATTCATTTCAGGATTTTTTATTACGTTATTGCCCAAATTTTTGGTCGTATTTGAAAAAAGATTGAAAGTCGGCGATGGAGGGTGAACAGGAGCCTTAAATGAGCCTAAAATTATTCTGTTTTTTCCCTCATTTGAAGATCATTTTCTTATCTACCGTGTGTGCCTGAATAACTCACCCTACACCCCTACACCCCTTGACGTATCACACATAAAAAAATTGACCTTTTATACTTGGAGTCACTGGGAATGAGAAGGAATAATTGAGGTTTCCTGATTGATTCGGCTGTTACTTGATGAAGATCCATAGTAATTTCAAAAACTACACCTTACGATTTGATTTCCACAAACTTTATTGAAATCACTTGAGAAAGCTAGTGTGCTAGCGAAACATGTTGTGATATTTGAGGTAGTCCCTAAAATAAGATTTCCTTGAGTATTCAATATTTTTTGTTTGACGGAACAGACGTTCCAAGGAGAATAAATTTGAAATTCAACTGATTAGTGAGAAAATTGTTTAGATTTTCGCGGCTGAGGTTTTCAGTGTCATTATTTTTCGAGTTTGAAAGCCGTGGATTTTTGTAATTTCTTCCTGACGTTTCGCTGGCGCGAGTGGCTAGCTTCTTCAGAGGTTTAACCATCATGGCTTGCTGTCCGATGACTAACTTTCAGGCTTCGTGAAGCGTATTTATGCCTTGTCAGGTAATCAGTTCTATTTGTACCTGTACTTGTCCCTGCTCTTGTACCTGTACTTGTACCTGTACTTGAACCTGAAACATTAACAATCTTGCTGCCTATTGTCATTCTGTTCGTTATTCTCGAATTCCTTAAAATGGGGTTCCATATTCGGTTGAGGTTCACCGCTTCTTTTTTCATGTTGAAATTATCCGTGTGTTTGTGGATCTCTATTGCCTCCCGTACCAATCGGTTATGATATCCCTGGTTGGGCGCAGTTAGTTTTCAAACAAGATTGTGTGGTCTCCTTTACTAAGTGCCTGTTCCGCTACAGCTGACTTGTCCGCTTGGCCTAGTCTGCAGTTCCTTTTATGCTCTTTTAGTCTTGTTCTCATTGATCGTTTGGTGGTTCCGATATATACCTTCTCACAAGTGCACGGTATGCGATAGACCCCTGCTGCTGATAATGGGTCTCTTTTGTCTTTAGCCGACCTGAGGCTTTGTTGTATCTTCCTCGTGGGTTTGAAGACTGTTTCGATGTCGTGTTTATCCAATAATTTTCCAATTCTGTCCGTGACCCTAGGGATAAACGGTAGATATGCGCGTGCAACCATCTGATCCTTTTTCGCTTTTTGAACCGTGGTGCTCTTCGGTTTCATGGCTTTCCTGGTCTCGGAGGCACTGTATCCATTCGATTTCAAGATCACTTCAAGGTATTTCAGTTCACTCTCCAGATGTTCTGGTTCACATCCAGAACTGTCGTCAGACAGCAAGCCATGATGGTTAAATCTCTGAAGAAGCTAGCCACTCGCGTCAGCGAAACGTCAGGAAGAAATTCCAAAAATCCACGGATTTCAAACTCGAAAAATAATGACACTCAACTGATTAGTTCCTACATTTACATTTCATCCAATTACTTTTTCTGCCTTTGAATACTAAAGTCAAACGACAAACGACGAATATTTCAATAGTGAGCCGATAAAAAAAATTCCTCACAGCATTGTGTTAAACGAAATTGCATATAACATTATAATCATTCATGATTATGAAATGGATTTAAAAAAATTGCATGACAGGAGCTTGGTAAACAAGAGAATGAACAAATTTTGATAGGATAAAACGTGACAAACGAATTATAATTCAACGCTGCTATCTAATCATCAAACAGGTCACATTCATTATCGAGTTCATTATAAATTACGTGCACAAAATTCAGTTTTGCAAAATATATGTTGGCGGAAAAGCGCTGATGACAATACGGCTATTCACAACTAACGACAGGATGAAATGAATGACGTTGCTTCGACGGTTATTGAAATCAATAATTTCAGTTATCTGTGGTATAAAAAAACTGGATGACTACGCCGTTTCTGATTTATGGCGATGAATTCAATTTTGCGGTTATCGTTCCGGACATCCTCGCCAACAATGTGAAAATTATATCAAATTTATTCAGCAGTTTCTTTCATTTCTGAAAAAGGGATGTCAAGCAATGAAGCAATGAATAATATTCGCTAAGTAGATACAAAAATATGGAAAAAACACTCCAATAATCGCTAATCAAATAAATTCACACGACTGAGAGTATTAGTTTGTACAATGACAAAATGATTAAGGCATTAATCGGAGATATCAATTCAGGATGTATAAACCTCTGAATAAGCTAGCTAACAGTTTGTAGAATATTGAGAATACTGCTTGAATAAGGAGGCTAGCCAGTTATTATGTTGATTTGTGGATATTATTTAAAATCCTCGGCAATCTTGAAATAAGAAATTTCGGCACACGCTATTCACCAATAACTCATACTTTGTTGAAATATAACCTAGTTGTACTTTCATTCATTATTGCGGTATGTTCAATGTTGAAATATCAAACCGATAATCTGAATATTGTAGGTTAGGTTAGGTCCAAAGTGAGTGAGTCTATTCGACCCTTCAACGCAACCCGCAAGGGTTTATTGTGGCTCACAAAATAAACCAAATAAACCCAGCTTCCTGACGAAGCTGGTTAGTTTGTATGGTGAGTTGTCGTTCAGGGCAGATGGTAAGAGTACGGCTCTGCCTTAGATTCAGCCGTGCAGGGCTTTTTCACCTCTAGTTGTGGTGAAGTCTCGGGAATTTTCAGCTCATGTGTTATGTGGAGCTGCTACTGGTTTACGAAATAATTTATAGGTGGTGTTTGGTTAGTTTTTTCTTTCGTATCTCAGTTTTTTGTAGCGTACAGTAGGATTGAAATATGTGTAACGTAGACTGTTCAAAAATTAAGGTAAATGTTCAAATTTCGCGGGCTACCAACATACGATTAGTGATTTTTTCAAGCTTTTATATTTTACACTCGTTTCAAACATATGTCCACAGTTGCAGCTGTTCAGCATGTTCAGAGTAGTTGTAGTTGTGAGAGAAGTTAGAAGTGTTTCGCATGTTCAGCAATTTTCTACTATCAAAAAAATGATTCAAATAATTTGCATCAAATTTCGTATGAACATAGAGTTAAGTGGTCAAAACCACTTGGAATGTTGACAGTGGCATACGGTAATAATGCTCTGAGTAAATGAAGTGTTTACAAGTGGTAAAAGCTTTCCAAAGAAGGTCGAAACAATGTGAATGACGACGCTTGCCTTGGACGCCTTAGTACACCAACAATAAAACTTTTGGGAAAGTGAAGAAAATTGTGATGGGAGAATCGTCGAATGATTATTAGAAAAATTTCTGAGGACGTCGACGTATCGGTTGGTTCATGCCATGCTTCCTTATCAAAAATTTTGTTACGATTGAGGACATACAAATCAAATCACTGAGAGACCTCGAAGACATGCCAAAAAGTAGATATCAGAACTACTTCCAGGATTGGATAAAGCGCTGTATAATATCTGAGGTGGACAACTTTGAAGAGGACAAAATAGAAAATGATGGATAAATGAATATTTTTTTATAAAAATTGAAATACACGTTATTTTTTGAACAGACAGCGTATGTGTATGCCTGTTACCGTACAAACTAATAACTAAATAGATAAAATTGCGAAACTTTCAGTGCAGTGGAGTCAATGAAGTCCGTGAAGAAGTCAATCTTAAACTCTCAAGATATTTCTTTATTTTTTATCAACTTCCAATAAAGTATTCCATAATGTAAAATTCAAAACGTTACAAGCGAATGTCGACACTACAAATTTGATCTATTTCTGATGAGTGTGTTCTCACAGGCTTGTTTTGCAATATTCATAGTAGACTCGTAATGAGCTATTTCCGTCATTTGTGCTACGTATAAGTAGTCAGGTTTTAATCAGAATCAGTTGTGCATTACATCGTAGAAAAACTGCCTACCCAACTTTTCAATTCAATTTTCGTCGCGAAACCTACCTACAGAACGCAAGAAAATCTGTTTTCATAGTTATTTGTACTTATTGGTATGCATTTGTGTAATATATTCATTCGTTCGCTGCATAGAACGAGAAATGGAGAGGGAATTCAAATTCAGAAATCCAAGAAATATACATAACGCATATGACATGTCGCATATACATGCTTATGCGACATCAATATGGAAATGAAAATAGACTTATCGATCGTAGTGCGCGGTATACTTCGGCAAAGCATAATGTGGAGAATGGGTCAGAGTAGATGAAAATTCGATGTTATGCTAATGATATTGTACTTCGAAAATTAAGTCAAAACAGAAGAATAGAGGTTTGCGAAATCATTGTCTCGTTGATTCAATACCATCCCTAATCATCTGTTTCAGCGATGAGTGTTCAGTTTTTCTGAAGGGCAATGTTAATGGAATAAATTGTTGCTATTGAAGTGGCATGTCACTTGAGTGTCATGTCCACAAATTTCCTCCTTTTGATTTATATCATACAAACTCAATAATATCTATATCTATATATCTATATATATATATATATATATATATATATATATATATATATATATATATATTTATATAAATAATCATTATTTATATATATACCGGTGTCCCACATTTTATGTGACAGGCAATATCTGGTTTGTTGAAGGAGATACACAAAAATGTTTCATACAAAAGTTTTAGGAGTTCATGAGAGCTATATTTTGATATAATTTTTAAATATACAGGGTGTTTGGTGTAGGTGCTACAGACCAAAATTCCATTTTTTAAAATAGAACGCCCTGTATATCATTACATATTCAGATGCTACGTTAAATTCTGATATCATTTCATGTTTGGTTTTTGAAATTCGGTTACGGCGTTGTTGAGTTATTGCTTAAAATGTAAAGTCTTGAGAACGACTATTATTTTTAAAATATCTCATACAATTATTCTCTCTGCATCAGATCACATGAAAATTAGTCAAAATTTTGGGTGTTCGAAGTAATGGTTTCAATTTTGAGTTGTGGAATTCAGTCAGGAATCATTTTGAATATGAAACAATTGCGAAATTGAAAGAGGTGTATTCGAAAACAAATCTTTAATTAATAACAATGTAAATAATATAACTTGATAAATCATTTCATAAGAATGGTAGGTACCTAGAAATAAGTCATAAAAATTGTTCAAAGTGATGCCCATTAGATATTATACAGGCTTCGAAACGTCGAATCACTTCTCTCGTACAAGTCGCTCTGGGGAACGAGCCGGCCACCGAATTGGACACTTATTACCAATCCATCTATTTGGGTACGTTCTATCCAGATATTCAGTAACAACCTGTGAATTGTGAGGAGGAGCACCATCTTGTTGCCACCAAATTCCTTGTCGTTCTGCTATGGGAATATCTTCCATCAACTGGATCAAATCATTTTCTAGAAAATGTAAATATCGCAATCCATTGAGATTTTCATTGAAAAAGTAAGGTCCTATGATGCGGCCATTAAACAATCCACACCATACATTAATACCCCAAGTAGTTTGAAAATTACTTTCGCGGACCCAGTGGGGATTTTCTTGAGACCAATAGTGACTGTTATGTCGATTCACAACTCCATTATTGTGGAATCGCGATTCATCGCTCCACAAAATTTGACTGAATATGTTAGGACATTCATGTAATATTACCTGAATACAAGCAATGAATTCAAGTCGTCGTTCAAAGTCCGTGGGTTTCAAACCTTGTACCAACTGAATTTTGAATGGGTGGTATTTATTTTCTTTCAGACTTCTCTGTACATTAGATTTACTCACACCGACTTCTTCTGCAAGAGTACGGATAGAAACATGTGGATGAATAATAATATAAGCCAACACATTGATCTCTAAATCTTCAGTTCTAACAGATCTCGTATGATGACGATGCTTTATAGTAGAAGGAAATGACCCAGTTCGCAATTTTTCTACAACTCTCGAAAAAGTCATTTGTGACGGAATGGGTCTGTCTGGAAAACGTTCTTGGTATAGACGTTGTGCTTGACGGCAGTTTTTCTGACATTCCCCAAAAATTAATAACATATCAATGCAATCACTTGGACTAAACGCGAAAGGCATACTGGAGTTTTCGCACAAAGAACACAGTTACTGTTTTGCAAAGAATCACTGAATCGAACTGACAAGTAGATACAATTCAACAACATTTGTTACTATGGCATCAACAAGCATAAGCTACTTGATGAAATTGTGCAATATAAAGCAATTCACCCTCAAGTTAGTCACATTCTAAAGAATTTCAATATTATATTCAACTGATATCGATATCGTATCGTAGAGGTGAGAATAATGGTTTGTATTCAGTAGTAGTCTAGTTCAATTTAATAAAGATATAGACTGGATTCGTGTACGAGTAAATAAGTTTTTTGGAAACTTTATATTTGAGGAAAAGTGCAATAACTCAACAACGCCGTAACCGAATTTCAAAAACCAAACATGAAATGATATCAGAATTCAACGTAGCATCTGAATATGTAATGATATACAGGGCGTTCTATTTTAAAAAATGGAATTTTGGTCTGTAGCACCTACACCAAACACCCTGTATATTTAAAAATTATATCAAAATATAGCTCTCATGAACTCCAAGAACTTTTGTATGAAACATTTTTGTGTATCTCCTTTTATGTTCTCTGGTGGGGGTGTTTGTTTTGTATGGCGTGTGTTGCGAGGTTTGATTTATATACTATTGGATTTATGTATGCCTTTTTGTGTTCATTGTACCTTTGGATCAGTTTTTTCTTGGTTTGGCCGATATATATCCCGTTTTCGTCTTTGTCTTCTTTTTATTCATAGTTGTTTATTTTTTGTGTTATCTTCGTGTTTGGCTTGTATGTGATGTTGATGTTCAGTGGTTTGAAGACGTTTGTTAGTTTTTTGGGTGTCCTACGTACGTAAATGCTGTCCATCGTTGTGTTGTTTTGTTTATTGGGGTGGCTTGATCCTTGTTCTGTGTTTTTTGTTTGATTCTGTTTTCTAGTTTATCTATTGTCTTTTGGGTGTATCCGTTTCCGTTCGCTATTTGTGGTATCTTTAACATTCTATATATGAATGCGTTATAGGCAACTATTTTGTGTGATGGTGGATGGTTTGAACTTGCGGGTATGGTGGAGCTTGTTTGTGTAGGTTTCCTGTATATTGCCATTTGAAATTGTGTTTTGTTATGGTTATGTCCAGGTAGTTAAGTTTTGAGTTGTGTTCTTCCTCAATGCTGAAACATAGTTTTTGATTTATTTCGTTAATTTCTTTTTTTATTTGATCTATTCTTATTCCATCGTTTTGTGATATGTACAGTCCATCGTCAACGTATCTGAACCATTCTCCTTTTTCATCATGTGTTTTTATTATTGTTAAGATTTTCTCATCTATGGATATACCTGCATATTTCGGATATAATACTAGATAGCGGTGATCCCATCACTAGTCCATCTGTTTGTTTATAAATTTTCCCTTCAGATTCGAAATAATTTTGATTAAGTATTGTATTCAGACTGTGTTCCATTTGGTTAATGTAGGTTTTGTCTATGTTTTGGTGTTTCAGTTTGTCAGATATGATATTTATACTTTCGTTGACTGGTATGTTGGAGTAAATGTTTTTTATGTCGGACGAGAACAGTTTATGTTCGAGCTGACATTTGTCGTTGAGATTCTGTCTGTGAGTTCCATTGAATTTTTAATGCTGTGGTCGTTGTTCTTGTTGATTTTGTTTTTCAGTTCGTCGGCTATGATTTTTGAAATTTTGTATGAAGGTGTTTTGGTGAAATTGATAACCGGTCTTATAGGTTTATTTTCCTTATGTATCTTTATCTGTGCGTTGAGTTGAAGATAAAGATACATGTTCTTCTTGTGATTCAATTCACATTGGTGAGACCAGTCGTAATCTCACGTCACATAAAAGTGACTGCAGACTCAGCAAACGTTCTTGTGAACTGGCTGAACATGTTATCTCTTCAGATCATGTTATGGATTATGAAAATACAAAAATTTCAGCAGTTGAAAATAATAAAGTCAAAATAATATTTCTGGAAATGGTTCACATAGGTAAAAATAATAATAACTTAAACAAAAAATCAGAACTACAAAATTTATGTCAATAAAATAAAACAAATAATTTCAATAAAAAAAAAATTATACAGTGTCACACATAAAGTCCGCATCAAATGGGATTTTTTTTTGTTCATCTCTTCAAGCAACTTTTGATATCTCCATTAGGTTATGTGATGCCAAATGACATGCATATGACCGATCAAGTGATTTTTCTTCCCTGTCAAATTTGACATTTTTTTCAAAAAATGTTCAGAAAAGCAGTTATTGCTCGAAATTTCGAAAATCGGTAGCGAGAAAAGATGATTGTTTTTTCATTTTTTACCCATATACCAATTTTTAGCTCTCTAGTACAAATTTAGTTTTTTTTACAGTTTTTCGAAAATTTGACATTTGCCGATTTCTCAAATTTAGCCAAACCTCAACAAAGTTAGTGCCTCATGCCTAACTTATCTTTCCAACGCATTTTTATTACCAATTGCAATTCTAAATACAACTTATTTCGCAAAAATTTAAAACACCAGAAAAAATTATGCCAAAAATGATGCAAAATTGATACAGTTTTTAAAAACAGATAGATATTTCACTTTATTTCTACTTTTTGCGAAATAGCTTGATACATAGGCATAATAAAAAAACAATATCAATGAAAAGTCAATAATTTATTCTTTACTGCAGTTTTCAAACAGTTAAACTTTGATGTACTAATTACGAAAAATTACAACGCAATTAAACTAAGGGAAGGAATTATACAAAAGTAATTTCACATTTACTAAATATCTTTTATGAGGTATGAATGAACAAAATTACTTCAGAAATCAATTTAGATTTTGTTGCCTAGAAAACTAAACCGTAAAAAATTCTAACAAACATCTGTTGAAATAAAGTTATAATTTAAATTCAAAACACTAAATCAAATCGAAACATATGCCTAAACCATGTAAATACCAATAGAAATACAAAATAAAAAGTCACATTTCGGTGTGCCTTCCACCACGTTCAATGCAATCAATTGTCCTTTTTAGAACATCTTTAACTGCATTCTTTATACTACGGGGTTTCGTGCTTACAACACATTCTCGAATAACTGCCTCTAAATGGTTTATATCTCGAAAAGGTCTTTGCTTATACACCTTTTGTTTTAAGTAACCCCACAAGAAGAAATCTAGTGGGGTTATATCAGGAGATCTAGGCGGCCAAAAGTGTTCCATATTGCGACTGATTACTTTGCCCCTAAATATTTCCAAAAGACGCTCTTTAACCACCCTTGTAGTACGAATAGGTGCACCATCACACTGATCCACACAACATTTCTTACTTGAAGGGGCATATTATCCAAAACTTCAGATAGTTCGGTATTCACAAAGTGTAGGTAGTCGGCAGAATTCAAATTATGTCTAAAAAAGTATGGTCCTATAATTTGATCGTTTAATATGCCACACCATACATTCGTCTTGAACGAATTCGATTACGAAATGTGGGTTTTCTTTTGCCCACCACCTGCAGTTTTGCGAGCTCACAACGCCATTTGAAGAGAAGGTCGCTTCATGTGTCCATAAAATTTGATAAGGAAAATGATAATTCCCTTCTTTTTTCCCTTGAATGCAAAAAGAAAAATACAAGCGCATATCGAAGTCCTTTTCTTTTAATGTATTGATAAATTTCGGTTTATAAGGCGTAAATTTATTTTTGTGTAAAATACGTCGTACACTCTCTCGGTTAACATCTATTCTATCTGCAATATCTTGAATACTTGTTTTTTTATGTTCTACGACATCCAAACATATTTCAAATTCCACTTCTTCAGTATGTCTAGAAGGCTGATGTGCTTTTCTAAAATTACTTTCAACCGAGCCAGTAGATTGAAACTTAGCTATTGAAAATATCAGCTACTTGTCGGTGACCGGTATTCTCGCCGCATATTAAAACGATTTCAATTTTCTCTTGAAAATTCAGCATTTTTAACAACACACTAGACAACGAATAAACTATTTTAAATCTAAAACTGATAAACACTATTTTGAGTTACTCAACAAATGTCATATGACAATAAAATATTTTGCTTATTCAGATCAGTTCAATTGTTTCCACAGTACCCTTAGTTTAATTTCGTTGTAATTTTTCGTAATTAGTAAATCAAAGTTTAACTGTTTGAAAAGTGCAGTAAATAATAAATTATTGACTTTTCATTGATATTGTTTTTTAATTATGCTTATGTATCAAGCTATTTCGCAAAAAGTAGAAATAAAGTGAAATATTTATGTTTTTAAAAACTGTTATCAACATTGCATCATTTTTGGCATAATTTTTTCTGGTGTTTTAAATTTTTGCGAAATAAGTTGTATTTAGAATTGCAATTGGTAATAAAAATGCGTTGGAAAGATAAGTTAGGCATAAAGCACTAACTTTGTTGAGGTTTGGCTAAATTTGAGAAATCGGCAAATGTCAAATTTTCGAAAAACTGTAAAAAAACTAAATTTGTACTAGGGAGCTAAAAATTGGTATATGGGTAGAAAAATGAAAAAACAATCATCTTTTCTCCTTACCGATTTTCGAAATTTCGAGCAATAAATGCTTTTCTGAACATTTTTTGGAAAAAATGTCAAATTTGACAGGGAAGAAAAATCACTTGATCGGTCATATGCATGTCATTTGGCATCATTTTTAAAGCACAACCTAATGGAGATGTCAAAAGTTGCTTGAAGGGATGAACAAAAAAAATTCCATTTGATGCGTACTTTATGTGTGACACTGTATATCACTTACATCATTAAAATCTCACTGTATTTGCAAATATCTTAAAAATCACATTTTCTCTTGTGCTGTGACAAAATTTTAACGTCAAATTTACATTTGACTTTTCGGCTTTTCTATGTTTGAATTTATATGCCTATTTATATCAGTATTTGCTATAAGAAAAGTTAAACTCATTAACCAATAAGCTGCAATAACTACTTATTTATGCACTGTTCGAATCCTCCATTATTTGATATGCCTTGCCTGTCTGAAGCTCAAGGCTCAGTTTCATTTAAATGTTATATTCGTCATTCAGAAGAGGGCTGTAAGATCTATTATAGGTGCTAATTTTGAAGACTCCTGCAAACCAATCTTAAAAACGTTGAGAATAATGACACTTTACTCTCTGATAATTTTTGTGAAGTTACTATAATATGTCAAACAAAACATTAATAGTTACTCTGTTATGTCCGATATACACGGTCACAATACTAGAAATAAAAATAATTTGATTATACCTCAAACCCGTTACAAAGAATGGACAATACTTTCGATATCAAAATGTACAATGCCCTACCTCTTACGGTACGTTCTCTGAACTTTACTAAATTCAAAAAACATCAAAAGACATTACTTACGGAAAATCCCCTATATGGTATTAATGACTTTTTCCACAGAGCAAAGATGCCTTGCATGGATTGAATGTATTCACTGTATTATTATTTTTATTGCACAGTTAGGTATCTTCTGAAGATTTTATATTTTACTTTTTGAGCATATGTTAATTTTATCGTATTTTATGACATGTTCTTAAGCTGTAGCTTTGTTATGAACCTAATGAAAATTTTAATTTGAATTTGAATTATTTCTGGAAGAAAACTTGACGGACAATCTGTACCTTGAAATGTTTGAAGAGACTATCGAATGCATCTCGGAACAGGCAAATTCTAATTACATGTGTAAGTTTAGAACGCAATGTTTCGGAAACTGCTCATCAAAAAATAAAAGGTCAGGGTATCATTTGAACGCCAATCAAAATGATGTGCCACTTGACAATTCTTCTCATTTGAAATTCTAAGGATAACATCCATCCCTCTTTGGGGGTTGAAATACGAGGGCTGTACGACCTGTTTTTTCGATTCCTTATATTATTTATTGGAAGGAAGATATTAACGATGGCAAATTTTCAAATTGACACCCTGTATGTTTTGTTTTGAATATCCTCATTGAAAAAAATCAAGTGATGTAAGATATGAAGAACTAGGAGGCAAATCCTCCCAACCACTCACCATCATATTTCCTATCGAGTCATTTGGAGTCATCATCAGTGAAATGAGCAGGATATCCGAGAGTTCATACATCGGCTTGGACTCTCAATTTTGAAGTTCAGGTAATATCATTTCCAATACTTTCCAATTCATTTTTAACAAATTCTAACTAACTATTACCACTCAAATTTTTTGGAGATTAAAATAACCCTAATGATTTCATATACTTACCTCTCATCCAAACGTCCGTTTTTTAACAGTAGTTGTTTATTTTGTTATCGATAACCAAATTTTGATTTTCATCTGATCCCCATCTACAATGTTGGGATAAAAAAATATTTTTGAGAATCGTTTCGTCGTGCATTAGGAGTATCTGGAAAATAATCCATTGTTTAACTTCCGTTAAAGTTCTAAAGGATGTCGGATGAGAACCAGAGTTCATGCTTCTGGTCAGTCTTTTATGTTTCAAGAGAGTTAAAGTTTCTATGTGCGGAGTCGGAATTTATTCCACCTTTATTTTTCTTTTCTTGAACCTGTCGATCTGTTACTTACGCTCGAGTTTTCCGAAGCAGTTCATTTCCTGTTTCGATTTTCTTTTTTAATCTTTTAGATACACGTAGCTACATAGGAAAACTCTTCTAGGATAATTATGTGGATGATGAATATCGATATCTTATTTTTCGTATATATCATATTAAAATTACTCATCGATACAGAATACTGATAAGAATGTAAAATACATTTTATAACAAAGGAGATCGACAATGAACAGGACGAACTGAAAAATATGTGAAGGAAAATATGTTATGAGAATAATGGGTAATTGAAAGCATAAAAAAAAGTATGAGGAAATGAAAAATTTTTCACATTTAAAAAAATATGACTTATTTCGTATACAGACAACTAAAGGAAGTAGATATATATAAGGTAGTGAAATGAAACCGAAACAACGGTGTTATCAGAAACTGCGACAACATTGGAAAAAAACACTGGAGGAAGCATACATTCCAAAGGGATCACCCCCTTCCGCATTTCTGTTTGAATTTCATTGAAACGTTATTCCACAAGATTTTTTTCACAATTCTGTTTGTGAAACTGCTTGCGTTCTACAGATTTCAGTTTTCGAGTTTTCCCACAAACGAACTCAATGGCTAAGTAATTTGGTGACCGTGCAGGCCTTTCACGAATATTACTGCCTCTTCTCCCAACTTCACGTAATAGTCTGGTTCACATGTCGGGTAGGGCGGGGCTAGTTGAGCAATTTTTTACTCAAGTAATTATAGCTCCTCAACAATGAGTCTCAATAGCTTGTGTGGCATACCGATGGATTACTTATTTATTCTTCTACAAAAAAGCCCATAGTAATTTATTTCTGACAAATCAAGTTCAAAAGTTACAGCTGTTCAAACGAAGAAAGTCAAGTATGCTCAACTTACTCCATAGGTGAGGTAAGTTGATCAATAGACGGTTTAACATATTTGATAAAGTGTTGCATAAACTGAAAGAACTCCTGGTCTGTAACTTATCCACTGGAATTACCTGCTCCTATACACTCAGCGGGGCTGCTATTATTGAAGTGACTCTTGAAAGTTTTCCTGGGAAATACAAATATAGGAGGAAGCAGACACAGCTGTTACGACTGTAACATTTGTACCTCTTTCCCCTGACGTGATAGCGCCAACGATACGTTTACCCTTGGCAGCTACAATTTTTGACGGCTTCAAGACTGTGGACACTTCAGTTTCATCCACATTTCATATTTGTGAAGCAGTGAATCCATATTTGTCCATAACTTTCGCTAACTTGTCAAAAAACTTTAACGTTATAAGCATTAAATGCTGTCGCCCTACCGAGGCTGATTGGTTCTGGCTTACGAATAGACAACTCGGAGTGACGTTTCAAAAACATGGAAAGCCATTCTTTCCACGCCATTCTATTTGCAGTCCAGGAGGCTGGGATTTTTATTCCGAATTCAACAGCACACTCGTAGGCAAGGCGACGAACATCTTTAGGGGAGTATGCATAGAAGATTGATGCCATTTGTAGCAAATAGTGTTTTAAAGAATCTTCTAACTCGGGAGAAAATATCTGCCATGGTGTTGCATAACCCATTGAAGTAACAACTCTTTCAGACTCCGATTTCTTAATAAATCTGGTCAAAGTCATTCGCTTGATGCCAAATTCCTTGGCGGCGGCATTCATACTTTTTTCTTCCTTGACAGCATTAGCAGCATCATTTATGTTGAGTTGAGTACACACCTCTTGAAGTTTTCCATTTATACGTCCGCATTCTGAAACGAGAGAAAAATATAAGTCACTGTCATTTTAAATCACGGGGTAAGTTGAGCAACAGTTGCTCAACATACCCTAACCCGAGTATTTGAATTTAAAATGAGGTTATGAAAAATCTGTATTAGTTTAAACAAAATCCATTATAGATATCAAAAATACATGAAATTAATGAAACTTCAACACTAACTTGATTGAAAATGAATAACATTTGACCTGTACTGGAGAAATATACACAGACACGATTTTTTCACTTTTAGTTCGCAAAATAAACAAAGCGCTCGCGTGCCTTACTCGATCGTCAATTCGCCACTAGCGGTCGCGTGATCTGTTCCCCTCCCGCGCCCCCCGCATTTCTTTCATTTGATGTGCTGGCGTCCGGTGTATAGTTTCGGAGATATTTTGATTGCCCAATTCACCCCAATGCTCATCTAGCCCCGCCCTACCCTACTTTATTTGTGAAATTTTACAGACGGGTCCAAAAATTACGACCAAGGTGGGTGTATTATGTATTTTTTTAATTATAATTTTCAATTGTTAATAAAAAATTAGAAAATATTTCATTTTGGCAACGGTAATCTATTTTTTAGCCTATTGAGAATAACTTCACCAAAGGAAAAAAATGTCAGGGTTTTAGTTTGATAAATATAGGGTTTTTTATATTAACTTTCAATTAAAAAAAATATTAATTAACAAATGCATAATTACTATTAAAATTGAGATAAAAATTTTCTGACTGGGGTTATTGTTTATTGATGTATCCCAACATTACATCCTCATTTCATATGTTTAAATATTTTTTTTATGTTTTTATGTCAGAGTGACGGAATGCGCGCGGAAGCCAGACTATCCGTTTTTGATTTTACTTTCAGGGCTATGTAAAAATTATAAATAATTGAGATACAGTTTCGGGAGTCGGAACTTTTTTCACACAAATTTATTGATCTTCTCAGATCTTTTTTCAAAAAACCCAAAGACCCATTTTTCTCACTTAATTGTTTATAACTTTTTTAATTGTTTTCAGCGCCTCTTCGGACCTTTCCTCAAACTTTCTACGTAAAAATACGAATCTAATGTCACCTTGGTCGTAATTTTTGAACCCGTCTGTGAAATTCCACAAAAAAAGTACATGTGAACCAGACTATAATATTTCAAAACATCGTAAAAAACCATATAACACAACTCTATTGAAATTCGACATCTGTCATTACATCAATGCTGAAGTTACCTCTAAGGTCACTTCTTTCAAACACACACCAAATCTATTATCTTCTCATTAGATTTCAAACTTTGAAAAACTATAAAAATAGTTATTCGAATAAATTTGGTTTGTTTGATTCTAACCAACAGTGTTGAAGATTTGCCTTTATATTGTCTAAAAAAACAACAGGTTTAAAACATAGAAAGAGAAATGAATGAAGTTTTGAGCAAGACGATCCCAAAAAAATATTATTGGGTCTCCCAACAGGGATTTTCGGTTCAAAAGCATCCATTACATCCCAAAAAAGTCACTATATGGATTTTGGGCTAGCGACGTGATCGGTCCATATTCCTTTGGACCTATAGGTAAGGTATTGGTAATCATCGACCTATAGGTCGAGCAGGTCGATCGACCTAGTCGATGATTACAAACTTCATTTGGTCTGAATTGGATGATGTGGACACCAACGACATGTGGTTTCAACAGGACGGCTCTATGTGCCACACAGCTCATGCCACATTGGATATTCTGCACGAGCCATTTGAGTGCATGGTCATTTTCCGTGAAGGTGATGTGAACTGCCCACCGAGATCGTGCGATTCGACTCCGTTAAACTTTTTCTTGTGGGGTTTTCTTAAGTCGGTGTGTACAAATGAGCCACAAACCACAGCGGTCCTCAAAGCCAACATAACCCAACATATCGATCAAATTCAGCCTGATTTATTCGCCAAAGACATGGAAACTTGGAATTTCGGATGCGCTTCACCCAGAGAAGCCCTGGCGGACATTTGAATGATGTTATATTCCACACATAATGGCATCAATATGTATTTCAAATTTTTCAAAATATTTCAATGATATCTCTTAAATTTAGAAATAGAAAGCCCTTAATGAAATGCACTATACAAATAAAGCTGCGATTATAGAAAAAAATGACAAAATACTAACAAACATCGGATTTAAGTTGTAGAAGAATATTCGTGCAAACCTGATAGTTATCTGCATGTGCACGTTGATGGAATTCATTTCAAATGAACATGAACTAAAAACCGATATAATTAACGTACCTGATATCAGAGAAATTGAAACAAGGTTTTTATATGTGTAATTGATTTCATATACGTTTTTATCACAATATAGTTTCATGAAATCATAACATATGAAATAAAGTATAGGGGAAAGGGGGGCACATTCAACCATGAGGCACAAAATCATTTAATTATTTGAATTTAGCGCCGAAAATAATCCCATTTACTCGGCTATACCCACTGACACTGTCTGTGAAGTTTGGTCGCTAGTGTGTGATTTTTACACGAGAAAATAAATTAAGTAGAATTTTGGGGTAATAAAGGTAAGTTTTTTGTTGTTGAATTTTATAAATTTGTTTTAAAGTTTATGGTATTATGAAAACTAGATATTTACGTATGCTTTCGGGAGTTATTAGAGATTATGTTTTCTTAGCGATTCTAACCTAGAAATACTAGAATTCTAAAAGCCGCATGTTATTTCTGAAACAAAGGTCAGGAGGCACACTCAACCACCTGATGGTGAGGCACCTTCAACCAATGGTTGAATGTGCCCCTGGTTTATATTTATGCTACAGAAAATCCTAATAAACCTAACTGAGCTGAGTGAGTGAACATTTAATTTTAGATGGTGCGCAGGTATAAGAGGAAGACAAACAGGACAGAAATAAATGAAAATGACATGAGAAATGCAATTAAAGAAGTGATACATAACAGAATGTCGGAAAGGGTAGCTAGTAGAAATTTTAATTTGAGTAGGGATACACTTTATTCCAGAATTTGCAAATTGAAGAAAAAATACTCACAAGAGCGTTTGGCAACCCTATTCAATGAAGACTCCGGCAACGAAAGTGATTCTGATGTAAACAAAAATATTTATTCCAGCAAATATAGTGTGTCTCAGGTGTTTACAAATAACCAGGAAATAGAATTAGTGAAATATATCCAGACATGTTCAAATATGAACTATGGGTTAACATATAAACAAATTAGGGTATTGGCATTCGATTACGCATCTGCTTTACCCGAATGCAATATTCCTGTCCAGTGGAGGGCGAATAGAATAGCCGGAATAGAATGGCTCAAATGTTTTATGAAAAGAAACAAACAGAAAATAACTTTGAGAAAACCAGAAAGCACAAGTCTGGCACGGGCCACCGGTTTCAACAGAAGAAGCGTATCAGAATTTTTCGAAAATTATACATCAGTATTAACTAAATTCAATTTCACTCCCGGACAGATTTACAACATAGATGAAACTGGAGTAACCACCGTCTTGAAAACTGTTAGAATTGTTTCAACAAAGGGCAAAAAGCAAGTAAGCCAGACTGTTTCCGCTGAAAGAGGGGAACTAACAACATTTGTAGGAATAATAAATGCACTAGGTATCGCGCTACCTCCAGTGTATGTTTTTCCAAGGATACGCAAACCAGATGACTATTTGATTAATGCTCCTACGTCTAGCGTAGCCTTGGGTAATTCGTCAGGTTGGATGACAGGTGATTTGTTCCTATGCGTTTTGGAACATATTAGAAATCACACACACTGTTCAATCGAAAATAAAATACTCCTGTTGCTGGATAATCATGAGTCGCGTACAACCGTAAAAGCAATAAACTTCTGCCGTGACAATGGTATGGTCATGCTCTCATTTCCCCGCCTACATCGCACAAGCTTCAACCGCTAGATGTGGGAGTGTACGGACCATTCAAATCCTTTTGCTCAGTTGCCTTCAACGACTGGATGACCTCCAACTCAGGAAAAACTATAACAATAAGAGAGATTGCCCATCTTACAGAAATAGCTTTTCAAAATGCCTTTACTCAAAAAAATATAACCAAGTCATTTGAAAAACCAGGTCTGTGGCCTTTAAACCGATTAGCCTTTCGAGATGATGAGTTTCTTCCAAGTTATGCGAATTACATTGAAGAAGACGATCCTGTTCCCCAGCATCGGATAGACGACACACCAGCAGACAAACAGCCTGGACCAGAATCAGGAAATTCACAACCGCAATGTAAGTAATCTTTTAAAGTGACGCATGCTAATTATTCTATCTTAAAATTCCATGCAGGTAATCTACCAATATCCAGCATAACCGTTCCTAAAAAAAACAGGTCCTTCAAGTTCATTTACTTCACCGCCATCTACACCTAAAAAGATTGTTTTATCAAGCTGCAAGAACAAAGAAGGTGCTTACATAAAGTAGGTAATCGATTATTACACACAAAATTAATATATATTTTTTTAGACGAACCTTCAGTCTCTAGCAACGTTATTACTCCAGAAATTGTTAGGCCCTTTCCCCGAGCTACTGTAAAGAAGACAAAGAAGACGAAGAGAAGAAAAGGAAAGTCTAGAATTTTCACCACTACGCCAGAAAAAAATCGTCTGGAAGGAATTGAGAAGGAGAGAGAAAGGCGAAAACAAATTCAGTGTGAACGAAACCAAAAACGGCTGCTGAAGCAAGTGTTTCCAGAAAATGAAAAGGCAAAGATTGCAACAAAACTCACCAGGAAAATGAGCACAAGTAGTTCAAATTCTGACGAATCCATTGTTCTAGAATCGGAGGAAATTTCTGATGATTTTAGTGATGAAGAAAATGTGCATCTCATAACAGATGATGATGATATTAATAAAAACGACTTTGTTTTGGTGAAGTTTCCTCTAAAAATGACTGTATCTTATTACGTAGGAAAAGTCATAGAAAGTTTAAACCTCAATGAATTTCAAATTAAATATTTACGTCGAAAGGTACCAGATTACAAATTTTATTACCCTCTAGTTGATGACATATCTACAGTTGACCGCCGTGATCTTGTTTTTAAGTTACCGAAACCCAATTCAGCTAAAACTGCAAGAACCTCTTCTTTACTGACTTTCAACATCAACTTATCCTCTTATAATGTGAAGTAAATGGCGTTATTTATTATGTCTTTGTCTTGTGGTCTCCATGCGAGCCTAAGAATGTATTTTAAGTTGACAAATAGAGTTATTATGCATAAATATATGAGTTATCATCTTACTGACGTCTTGGTTTAAACTGCCCCTGACAGTGGTTGAATGTACCTCACCGGAGGGGCACTATCAACAAGTTGCAGACATTTTTCAAATTGCAAATTTTCATAGTAAATAATAGATTTAGAAACATACTATTCTTAGCAATGGCAACCAAATGGTCAATACTTCATTAGACTAGGACAACAAAGACAACATACAAGTACTTACTTTACTAAATGTCAATTTTTAAAAACTGTTTGAATGTGCCCCCTTTTCCCCTATCACTGTTTGATTTTGTTATGAAATGTATAACATCAAATAACTGTTTATATTTTTCAGGCGTTCTATTTTGATATTTTTCATTTAAAAGGCATAATAACAAAAAATATCATAGGTATTTTATGGCATTCAATTTCAGTGGATTCACGAATAATTCACATTATAACTTGCAAAAACTCAACTGAAAACTTGTATTGCATATAATACTTCAAAAATTATTATTTTATAGAACTTACATTACCCAAAATGCACTGCTTTGCAACTCATATCTATTTCAGATCTTTGTTTTTATGTTTATGATTATTTAGCTTTGATTTCAACAAACAGTTCCATTTTATACTCAATTTAGAAGTTGTTGATAATTAACTGGCTTAAATTGAAAGGGTTATATTTTTAGGGGTGACTAATTTTGATACAAAAAAAATTGTCTGGTTGAACATAAGACTAGACAAGAGACTATAACCTCTTGTCTTGGTGACATCACTACTCGTCAGAGAAAGAAAGCTGGGGTAGCAAAATTTCTAACTAAGTTATATTCTTAACATCTAGAAATAATATATGTTTGTCGTTTATATGATCGTTTACGATTCTTAGAAGTTTTTTTTAATGATTGGACAAATAGAATAGAGGTGGTTCTTGAAACGACAATACAAAGGGGATTATTTTTACCTGAAATGATTATTTTTGGTTTTTTGGAATTTATAGGCCAAATTTGCAATGAGTAGTGTTACTGATAAGTTGGATATATTACTAACTGAATTTTATTCAAATGCTGAATAAATTTGATCAGTAGCTCTCAATAATGCAAGGATCAGATACGTAACTATTTACTACCCTGATAACGTTAACATTTGATAGTTCTTACGAACCTCTGGCGTAAAATGAACTTTTTGAAAAACACTTTATCAACACCAGAACAAAATAACGGTATCACGACGCGCATTTTGCTAACCAAGTTAGCGTCTTCGGGCGGGAGATCAGCATGACTAAATTTTTCGACAGACGTTTACCACACCCTACTGTGTAGGTAGTTGGGAGAGATTAATATTTCGAAATAATAATTTCCTTATACGTATGTATCACTCCTCGATAGTTTTCACTTTTGATTTCTGCCAGAGTTTTGATATATGGGATGTTTCTTCCCCGCTTGGGGCTTTGTTCACGAGATGTAGTTGTTACCAGATACCAGTCTTTCTCTCAGACGAAGGTTTCATGTATATAGCGGAGCCGTATTGAAATTAATCGAGTCCCAGACACTTTGCTATCTGCAGTCTGTCCTATATTGATGAGAGGTAATACCTCGAAACCGCGGTCTGCAGGTTATCTATTTGAATGATTTCAGCATGGTCCTGCTGCTAGATGAACGAGAAACATCTGCGAGACTGGCATCTGTAAGGAATCTTGCATGAATGTCTGTCGGATATAATTCATTATCCAGCGTGGTATTAGCCGGGGAAGTAGTTGTTTTCCTTCAGATGTTTACCACACCCTATACTGTGTAGGTAGTTGGGAGAAAATAATATTTCGAAATTCATTTCGAAATATTTATTTCCTTATTGTTGTGTTATGTTGTGTGTGTACAAAGTTGATTTTCAATCATATGATTCTTCATATTTCTACTATTTTTTCATGTTCTTAGAAGCTATTGTTCAATTGATCCGATATTCACTTCTACAGACAGCTTGGAAATCTGGAACGTATAAGTTATTCCACTAATACAATCAGTAATCATATTTTGTGAAAAGTTGGTAGGTAGGTGTACATTCAATTATTTTCTCCCTGTCGATATGGACCCATTGGTAATCATTAAAAGCATAAAGACGGTAACCATTTTGAAACAAATACTGTAAATCTGAAAATTGCAGATTTTTTATATAGAAAATGAAATTCAGATGAAAAATGTAATCTGGAAAACTTCATTGAATTTTTGGGTGAAGTCGTAAAAGCATATAGAAAGAATATCTTAGTATTTGCCTCGATTATTAAACCTGAAAGTGTCAACTAACTCATAATTGGCAACATTGGTAAAAATGTAAATGGTTATCAGTGACTCTTTTCCGAATTAAAAACTTTTGTCGAATAGTAACTATTTTGTACAATTTGTCAAGAATCAGAAATAGTTTCAAAATCTCAATTTGAGACCACCTTAGCTGTGCGCAGAAGACTGGAGTGGAAAGGCCCACAGCCCAGCCAGTCAAATTTGTCTGTTGTGAAGTGAGCATCGTGGCTTAATCGAGTGTACAGTCCGAGCAGAAATAAAGCGTAAAGGGTACAATTTAAGTATCGTAACTTGAACAGGATGGAGTTTAAGTCACACCTAAATCGTAAAGTGCTGACAAGTCAAACGAGGGAAGTTAAAGCCAATGTTATTTTTTTTATGCAACGAGAAGCGGCAGAAAATAAACCTATAAAGGACTTTGAAAAAGTCCAAGAAAGAGCTGCTATGGCAACTGTCGTAAGTTTAAGAAGTATACAAAAAAATTCAAAGGAAATGAAATCGATCGAGAATGGAGAAGTTGCTGCTTTTTTGACACAAAATATGAAAAGAAAGAAAGCCGCAGCTAAAACTGATAAAGGATTGCTTCGATGATTTATTATTATTATACCGTCAATAAAATGGTTCCAACTCTACGGCGCATACATCATAAATTTAAATTCGAAAATAACTATGCTGGTTCCTACGAAAGCTTGAGAAAAGTGATGCATGACATGGGATTTCGTTGGAGGAAAACGAAAAATAATCGAAAATTATCAATGGAAAAGCTAGATATCGTTGAGTTAAGATCGAATTTTTTGCTAAATATGAAAAAATTTCGAGAAGAAAAGCGACCCATAATTTTCATGTACTAAACGTATATTCATTCCTCACATACCCACACCTGGAATGACAACACTAGTGAAGGTTTACATAAACCAGTATCAAAAGGGCAAAGACTACTGATAGTGAATGCGAGCAGTGAAAATTGATTTGAGAAAAATGCTCATTTGAA
This sequence comes from Leptinotarsa decemlineata, assembly GCF_025532065.1. Classification (NCBI taxonomy): domain Eukaryota; kingdom Metazoa; phylum Arthropoda; class Insecta; order Coleoptera; family Chrysomelidae; genus Leptinotarsa; species Leptinotarsa decemlineata. The sequence goes on from NW_027412532.1 coordinate 24,146,635, forward strand.
TTTTAGATCAAATAAGAAGTCAGGTGATTATCATAAAGAGATGAGCTTCATGAATTATATAAAATGGCTACAGGAGATGCTTATTCCTAATTTACCACCAAATAGTGTCTTAGTGATAGACAATACTCCCTATCACAATGTGCAGGCAAATAAGTATCCTACTTTATGTAATAGAAAGATCGAAATGATGGAATGGCTAAGACAACGAAATATACCTTTTACAGAAGATTTGTTAAACACTGATTGGTATAGTCTGATTAAAATTCATAAACCGCGATATAAAATGTATAAAATTTATGAAATTATGAGCACTCACGGGCATACCGTTCTAAGGCTTCCTCCATACCACCCTGACTGAAATCCTATAGAGTTAGTGTGGGCGTCTGTAAAGTAATATGTTGCACAAATAAATGTAGATTTCAGCTTAAAGACCTAGGAAAAATTATGCGATGAATTTTTTAGTACGTTTTCTGAAACTGAGTGGAAAAAACGATGTGACCATGCTCAAAGTTTTGAACAGTTTTTCATGGAAAAGGCACCAATATTAGATTTCATGGTAGATGACATGATAATCAACTTGCAAGAAGATAGTGACACTGAACCAGATTACATCAGTTCAGATCTTAGCGAAGATTCATCCTCCGAAGATTAAGATAAAATTTTTTTTATTTAAATTTTTGCGTTTTTTGCCTTTTGTAATTTTTTGTACTGTTTTATTTGTAATTATTACGTTCTTAGAAATTTTTTGCCGTATTTTGTGTTTAATTAGTACTTACTTAGGGCAAGCGCACACTATAGACTTTTTATCGGCCGATAGTTTAGTCTGGTTGGGTTGGGTGGGGGCACACTACCCAAACAAAACTGTTCGGTTCGGTGCGGGTGCGCAGACCACCATCTGAAAAGTCTGAATAGTTGTTGATGTATATAATATTTTGACGCGTTGTATTGAAAGTATTAAAGAATGTTATCGAGGAAAGCTGTTGTTGCACTTATCATTGCAGGAGGAAGAAATTTGAAGAAAACAAGCAAAAGATACCGTGAATGGTGGGTGCACCCTATTTTAAGTGATAGATTAGTTCAAGGAATGTTCTACACGCTCCATCCCAAGCTGCTGGAATATGTTCTTCGCTTACTATAGAGTGAGCATAACCAGCTTCAATGAGCTTGTTAGACTAGTCGGACCATTAATTATGAAGCAAGATACGAATTTAAGAAGCACAATACCTGTGCGCACAACTTCCGCAATTCAATTTTCTACCGAACATTCGGCAATATTCGACATAATTATGAAAAAAAAATGTAATGGAAATGCAAATATATTCAAAGATAAAGTAGGTACTAGATGATATTTGATATCAGATATCAACAATGAAATGTAGAGTGGAGAGTATGCAGGCACCGACTGTTTAGTTGGTGAGTCTGCGCACTCTCATAAACACACAGTCTGATTAGAACTCGGCCGATAGTTGTCCAACTTTGTAATTGAATCAGAATTGGGAAGGCTATCCAACTAGTTTCTGATTATTCAGTCGGCCGACTGGAATCGCTTAGATGTGCGGACTCACATTACGATTCTACACTAATAAGCATCCAACTAAACTATCGGCCGATAAAAAAATTAGTGTAAAGTTACCCACAACTTTTCATCCACAGTTTATGACGAAGGACAATCGAACAGGGTTTAGAATGAGATTTGCGAACAGTGTTGCCAGATTGCAAATATTAATAATTTTACCTGTATTTTGATGTTATCATTTCAAAAACACGATATATTATTGAAACATGTCGAATAAATGAGTCAGCATTCCACATAAACTCATTATATCAGCCAACTGTCCGTATACAAGCAGTAATACCGAAAAAAATGTGAAATAAGAGTGAAATATTATTCAGGAAAATTCATTTGTACCGAAACATGTAGCGAATGAGAACTGGAAAAATGGTTTCTCGGTAAAAATTTTATGACTTGTAAAAAGTATGTCATTTGAAATATCCTGCGTTAAACAATACCGGATGCCCAGGAAAGACTCATCCACAAAATATCAAATTTCTCACTGATCAAAAATAGTTTGTTGTCCTTCGGTGCGAAAGAAAAAGTTCCGTATATTCGGAACTGGATTACTCATAAAAGTATAATTTCTCACTTATCAAGAATAGTTTGTCGATGAAAATTTCACAATATATTCTTCTGAAGTACATCTATCGACGTGCTGAAACAGATTTGCGTACCATACATTCCTTGGGTGCGAAAAAAATAGTTCCATATATCGGACCTGAATTACTCAAAAAAAGTCAAATTTCTCATTTATCAAAAATAGTTTGTCGATGAAAATTTCAGAATGTATTCTTTGAAAGTATATTCATCGACGTGTCAGAACATATTTGCGTACCATACGTTCCTTCGGTGCGAAAGAAAACGTTCCATATATTCGGAACTGAATTACTCATAATAGTCAAATTTCTCACTTATCAAGAATAGTTTGTCGATGAAAATTTCAGAATGTATTCTTCTAAAGTATATCTATCGACGTGCCCAAACAGATTTGCGTACCATACGTTCCTTGGGTGCGAAAAAAAATACTACCATATATTCGGAACTGAATAACTCAAGAAAGTCAAATTTCTCACTTATCAAAAATAGTTTGTCGATGAAAGTATCAGAATATATCCTTCCAAAGTATATCTATCGATGTGCTAAAACAGATTTGCGTACCATACGTTCCTTGGGTGCGAAAAAAAATACTTCCATATATTTGGAACTGAATTACTCAAAAAAGTCAAATTTCTCACTTATCAAAAATAGTTTGTCGATGAAAGTTTCAGAATATATCCTTCTAAAGTATATCTATCGACGTGCCCAAACAGATTTGCGTACCATACGTTCCTTCGGTGCGAAAAAAAAAGTTCCATATATTCGGAACTGAATTACTCATAAAAGTCAAATTTCTGACTTATCAAAAATAGTTTGTCGATGAAAATTTTAGAATATATTCTTCTGAAGTATATCTATTGACGTGCTGAAATAGATTTGCGTACCATACGTTCCTTGGTTGCGAAAAAAAATAAATCCGTATATTCGGAACTGAATTACTCAAAAAAGTCAAACTTATCACTTATCAAAAATAGTTTGTCGATCAAAATTTCAGGATATATTCTTCCAAAGTATATCTATCAACGTGCCCAAACAGATTTGCGTACCGTACGTTCCTTCAGAAGAATATATTCTGAAATTTTCATCGACAAACTATTTTTGATAAGTGAGAAATTTTACTTTTTTTGAGTTATTCAGTTCCGAATATATGGATCTTTTTTTTTCGCACCCAAGGAACATATGGTACGCAAATCTGTTCAGGCACGTCGATAGATATACTTCAGAAGAATATATTCTGGAATTTTCATCGACAAACTATTTTTGATAAGTGAGAAATTTTACTTTTTTTTGAGTTATTCAGTTCCGAATATATGGAACTTTTTTTTCCGCACCCAAGGAACATATGGTACGCAAATCTGTTTGGAAACGTCGATAGATATACTTCAGAAGAATATATTCTGAAATTTCCATCGACAAACTATTTTGATAAGTGAGAAATTTGACTTTTATGAATAATTCAATTCCGAATATACGAAACTTTTTTTCTCATCGATGGAAAGTATGGTTTGCAAATCTGTTTAAGCACGTCGATAGATATACTTCAGAAGAATATATTCTGAAATTTTCATCGACAAACTATTTTTGATAAGTGAGAAATTTGACTTTCATGAGTAATTCAGTTCCGAATATACGGAACTTTTTTTTTGCACCGAAGGAACGTATGGTACGCAAATCTGTTCGGACACGTCGATAGATATACTACAGAAGTATATATTCTGAAATTTTCATCGACAAACTATTTTTGATAAGTGAGAAATTTGACTTTTTTGAGTAATTCAGTTCTGAATATATGGAAGTATTTTTTTTCGCACTGAAGGAACGTATGGTACGCAAATCTGTTTGGGTAAGTCGATAGATATACTTTAGAAGAATATATTCTGAAATTTTCATCGACAAACTATTTTTGATAAGTGAGAAATTTGACTTTTATGAATAATTCAATTCCGAATATACGAAACTTTTTTTCTCATCGATGGAAAGTATGGTTTGCAAATCTGTTTAGGCACGTCGATAGATATACTTCAGAAGAATATATTCTGAAATTTTCATCGACAAACTATTTTTGATAAGTGAGAATTTGACTTTCATGAGTAATTCAGTTCCGAATATACGGAACTTTTTTTTTGCACCGAAGGAACGTATGGTACGCAAATCTGTTTCAGCACGTCGATACATATACTTTCGCTGAAATGATTCTGAAATTCTGGACAACAAACTATTTTTGATCAGTGAGAAATTTGACTTTTATGAGTAATTCAGTTCCGAATATACGGACCTTTTTTTTTGCACCGAAGGAACGTATGGTACGCAAATCTGTTCGGACACGTCGATAGATATACTACAGAAGTATATATTCTGAAATTTTCATCGACAAACTATTTTTGATAAGTGAGAAATTTGACTTTTTTGAGTAATTCAGTTCCGAATATATGGAAGTATTTTTTTTCGCACCGAAGGAACGTATGGTACGCAAATCTGTTTGGGCACGTCGATAGATATACTTCAGAAGGATATATTCTGGAACTTTCATCGACAAACTATTTTTGATAAGTGAGAAATTTGACTTTTTTGAGTAATTCAGTTCCGAATATATGGAAGTATTTTTTTTCGCACCCAAGGAACGTATGGTACGCAAATCGTTTCCAGCACGTCGATAGATATACTTTAGAAGAATATATTCTGAAATTTCCATCGACAAACTATTCTTGATAAGTGAGAATTTGATTTTTATGAGTAGTTCAGTTCCGAATATAAGGAACTTTTTCTTTCGCACCGAAGGAACGTATGGTACGCAAATATGTTCTGGCACGTCGATGAATATACTTTCAAAGAATACATTCTGAAATTTTCATCGACAAACTATTTTTGATAAATGAGAAATTTGACTTTTTTTGAGTAATCCAAGGAACGTATGGTACGCAAATCTGTTTGGGCACGTCGATAGATATTTCTCAGAAGAATATATTGTGAAATTTTCATCGACAAACTATTTTTGATAAGTGAGAAATTTTACTTTTTTTGAGTTATTCAGTTCCGAATATATGGAACTATTTTTTTTCGCACCCAAGGAACGTATGGTACACAAATCTGTTTCAGCACGTCGATAGATATACTTTAGAAGAATATATCCTGAAATTTTCATCGACAAACTATTTTTGATAAGTGAGAAATTTGACTTTCATGAGTAATTCAGTTCCGAATATACGGAACTTTTTTTTTGCACCGAAGGAACGTATGGTACGCAAATCTGTTTCAGCACGTCGATAGATATACTTTAGAAGAATATATTCTGGAATTTTCATCGACAAACTATTTTTGATGAGTGAGAAATTTGACTTTTTTTGAATAATTCAGTTCCGAATATATGGAACTATTTTTCTTTCGCACCCAAGAAACGAATGGTACGCAAATCTGTTTTAGCACGTCGATAGATATACTTTCGCTGAATTAATTCTGAAATTTTCCTGGGCATTCGGTATTGTTTAACGCAGGATATTTCAAATGACATACTTTTTACAAGTCATAAAATTTTTACCGAGAAACTATTTTTCCAGTTCTCATTCGCTACCTGTTTCGGTACAAATGAATTTTTCCTGAATACTATTTTACTCTTATTTAACATTTTTTTCGGTATTACTGCTTGTATACGGACAGTTGGCTGATATAATGAGTTTATGTAGAATGCTGACTCATTTATTCGACATGTTTCAATAATATATCGTGTTTTTGAAATGATAACATCAAAATACAGGTAAAATTATTAATATTTGCAATCTGGCAACACTGTTCGCAAATCTCATTCTAAACCCTGTTCGATTGTCCTTCGTCATAAACTGTGGATGAAAAGTTGTGGGTAACTTCACACTAATGATAAAAAATCTGTAGTGTGCGCTTGCCCTTACACTTACTTACACTATTAATTGATAAAGTCGAATTTAACGATTGAAATCTGCCGATAGCGTAGGAAATTTACGGCGATTCTTCTAGATTTCAGAAGCCAGACCGGATACGATCTTGAACTCGAGAAAGTCGTATCAAGGGGGCTAGCTGAAGGGAACCAATCATTTAAGGAATATCGAACAAGATATATGAAGTTGAAGACTACAAATGCAATGTGAAAGAAGTGTACATACAAAAAAAGTACTCTATGTTTGTATAAATCTCAAATTCTCAAGTTATCTGATGAGTTAACCGATTAGTACACAGAAAAAAGTCGCCTGATTTGAGACAGATTTGTGACAGGACACCACGTGACAATTTGGTGCACTCTGGTTGACTGGGTAGTCTGTCTGTCTTGTCTAGCGAGCTGGTATAAGATAATAAGATAATAAGATGTCAAATAGAGGTGAGAAGATAATAAAAAATTCACATGTCAAAAATGAAAAAAATCTGAGTCAACATTATCCTGAATAATAAATCATGAACAGACATCTTAGTTTCCGTCACCCGTCATTAGTTCTGTACTTGGAGTACTGCTCTCTCTCTCTCTTTCTCTCTCTCTCTCTTTCTCTCTCTCTCTCTCTCTCCCTCTTCCTCTCTCTCTCTCTCTCTTTTCTTTCTCTCTCTCTCTTTTTGGAGTTTTGGGAAAGAGATCGATTTTGATGCTCGTGTGTAATTATAGGTCAGAAAAGACTTCAAGACTTTCGGTCTTTGAGCCAAGGCCCTGAGATTTTTAGATTGGAAATTTAGGAAATGTCGATTTATATATCTGCCTTTAAAATGACGTTATGTTTGTATGGAATTAAGTTTTGAGAAATCACAAACGATAAGATAATAAAGAAAAGAGAAATGAAACTTTCTGTTTTTTACCACTTTTATTTGTATGTCTGTATAGGACGAAACTGCAGTAACGTTAGTTACAAATGAAAGTGGTAAAAACATAGAAAGTTTAATTTCTCTTTTCTTCAATATGATTTCCTACCACGTGGTAACGGCTATATCTATAAATTTATTGATAAGATAATATATTCAATTCGACGATAGACTGGTGACTTAAAATTAAAAAATTAATGATTATGGGATGAGAGTTCTTTCTTTCCACTAGAATGTGATATATGAAATAATTTGTGTGAAATTTTATAAATCATGTGAAATTAATTTTTATATTTTTTTATCAAAGTAGTAGTAGTAAGTAGTAAGGGATCATGATTTTTCAATCTTCTAGATTCACTTCATTAAATTTTCAATTTCTTGTACACCAGTAATGAAAATATTTGTTTTAATTGGAAACAAATTTTCGACCACACCCTTCAATAATTTAATACCATGTTGAATAGAAATATTGTAATATCATGTTTATATTTGATGATTGTCTAGTACATTTTCCAGAGGGTCCCTATAATTTTTCAACTGGTTTTGAAAAAATCAACTCGTTTGAAATCATATATTTGTTCTTGTTCCATGTAATCTTTATTTTTTAAAATGGTTTTATTCAGCTTGACCTGTTTGTTTGTTTGGGTCAAATATATTAATTGAAATTTGACTCCCCTCCTGTTGACAGATATATCTTAAATTTGGTTCACACATTTAGATTTGATGACAATACAATTAAATAAATTCTGTATCATTGTTAATCCAAGATGGCGATAGAAAATGGCGACTTACATATTGTTTCACAACTACCTCTATAATGGTATCAAATGACAGGGCTTGACTAGTAGAATAGTATCTACACTTTAAAAAGATGGAAATTCAAAATGGCCGTAGCTACAAACTGGTGGATTACATATTTCCTGAGGCATTGAATAAACTAAACAGAATGTGATGAATCGAGTAACAAAACTAAAAACTTGAAAATAATAAAAGTAGAAAAAAGTTTTCATGTTAAACGGTTTTATTGAAAAAAAAAGTTAATAATGATGTAGATAACGGCAGGTCCTAGGTAGCAGTAAACATACCATTTTCCTCAGTAATCAACAGTAATTAATCAGATAAAAAATTATAAAATCGTAACATATTTACTCTGGTTACTCTATGCCCAGTGATTTCATTATTTTTTTATCTGATCAATACCGTGGATTGCTGAGGATAGGGGTGTGATGACTGTTACCTAGGACTTTCCGAATTATTTTTCAGATTTAAGTACATTATCTACATATTGGTTATCTTGTTTTTTCAATGAAATCGTTTAATATAAAAAAATTTCAGTTATTTTATTTATTGAAATACATGGTGAAGGTATCCCCAACTATCTTACAATTAATTGAAATAATTCAACAAATCACAACAATGAATTATTACCTATTTGAAACTCATCAATACAGTTTATTGTATGATTTTCACTATAAAGGGTTTTACAAAAACCGCGACACGTGTTTCGCTATCTTGAGCGTGAATTAATAAAAATGCTTTCCACAATACTCGTAGACTACAAATGATTAACTATAGGTAATTAAGAAAATATCACTTCATATTATAATTTCATACATCCATTTTTCTCTTCGATACATTAATAGATTGGATGAACATAATACATTAAGTTCATCTGACGTAATTTGAAACCACAAAAGAGAAGCGCTTTACGTGATTGATCATCCTTCACACTTTGTTGACCCAAAAGCCTCCTCTGATAATTCTTTTATGGCAAAACAAAAATTCCAGGTCAGTGTATACTTCAATAATAAATCTCAACTGAACTATTTCTGAGGCCGAGAACAGTGATGAATATGCCTCTGAGACCTGTAAATTTGATTTAGGCTTACAATTTGTCAACGAACTATATAGATTCACAGTAGTAACGAGACAGTGTGTCGATATATACCAGAGGTTCTCAAACTTAATTGTTCTACCGCCCACTTAATTATTAATTATTTTCAAGCGCCCCCATTATTTTTTACTTTACTACATCTTAAGAATCACAATCACAGTCATTATTTCAATAATTAAATTATGTGTGTCATGTGAAAATGAGACTTTCTGATGAGGGTAATGTAAAACACCATTTTGTAATATCAGGAAAACTTTTATTCGTGTTATTAAAACAAACATTTCAATTTGAATTTTAAAACTAATCTGATGTGAAGTATGAATTTGAGGATTTTTAACAAATTTGTTAATATCAGTCTGGAATTTACTCAAAAACAGCCGTTAGTCACGGCGTTCGGTAATCTGCAACCGATTTCTCTTTTTAGTTAGCAACGTTGCCACAGCACTAAATCCACGTTTACACAAATACGATGATGGGAATGTTATCAAAAATAATTGAACGATGGACCACAATCCAGGGTACAATTGGTATTGGCTTCTGTAGCCAAAATTCTTGGTATCCATTTTTGAATTTTATTTCATTTCCTCGTTCGTTATCAGTTCTATGAGTTCTTCTTCCAGCTGGGGTGATCCTACTGTGTTGACATTTGAAAAAGGATTCAACACCCAGTCAGGTATTTCCAATTTTAAAATATCCTGGAATCGTTCTGCGAAATCACAGTGGAGGTTTCTCCAAATGTTGCCAGTAAACAAGCAAGTCGTCGTTGTTGAAAGATACTGCCGACAAATTAGGGAAATTGCGATACTCACGTCTGCCTATATTTTTCTTGAATAAGAGCAATTTGGCTACAAAAGCAGCAATGGCATTTTTTGTTTTAATCAAATTCAAGTCGTCACCTTGAAGTTGGAGATTGACATCATTAAATAATTTATACAGGTCTGTCAAGTACACAATATCATTCTTTGAAGTGATGAGGTTGTCGCGCAATTGTTTGCATTTGTTTTCCAAGAACTCTATCACGAAGTCGAATTAATTGTAAAATTGAGTCAGACAGTTACCTCTTGATAACCAACGCATTTCTGTGTGAAATAGCAATCGGTTGAAATCTTCATCTTTAGCAACACAAAGCTGATCAAATAATCTGTCAGTTGAAGAGCTGTTTCGGATTTTATTGACTGCTTTAATGATATATTGCAGTGATTGAGAGAGGCGTTCACTCAAATTTTTTGCAACCAAATGTTGCCTATGAATGACACAATATACAGCGAGCACATCTGGAATTTTATTTTTTAAGTATGCTATGCAGCCCTTTGTGACATCCTGTCATAGCCGGGGCGCCATCCGTCGCAGCTGATATAATATTCTTCAGTGGAATTTCTTTCTCATCACAACATTTTTCCAGTGTATTATGCAGGGTGTAACTGAATAAGTGTAAAACATTTAAGGAGGTGATTCCTCATCGAGAAAAAGATAGGATCTTTCATATAAAGAAACTTCATTGGAGCATCCCTCGTTAAGATACAGCCCTTTGAAGGGGGTACATAAAATTTGTATAACAATTTTTTTCACAAGCACTGAAAAAGTTACAAAATTGAAATCAACCTGACGTTTTGTACTACCAAAAAGACACTCAGCCGATAATTTATTTGGTTTACCCCATGGTTGTAAGGGGTGGGAAACGCAACCCCTGAAATTTATTTCCAATGTAACTTTTTGTCATATTATTTGTTCACCATTTAAAAATTCATTTCCGATATCCTGTTTCATTCTAAACAAAAAATGTCTCTTGGGTTTTTTGCACAAAATGAACCAGTTCGCAGCAAAAAATTATTTCACGAACAACTACAGAGATACATCGTCATAAATGCGAACTAGATTTATTGTTATTTTGTAGTTAGTACCTGCATTGAACGATTGAAGGGTAATAAACAAAACTGATTTATTAATATCAAAACACACATCAAGTAGAAATCATAGTAAATTTTCAATATGTCTACCTTCAGACATTACGCATGCGTCTAGACGTCGGCGCATTGAGCCACGTATCTGCTCAAATATTCAACTATTCCTCTTTGATTACCCTTCACGTATTGATGATGCGGTTTTTTAAGTCCTCTACATCGCGAACAGGAATACGATAAACCAAATGCTGTGAATGGCTCCAGATAGAGAAATCGAGAGGATTAAGATCCGGGGATCGAGCGGGCCAGTTATACACTGATTTGCATATGTTTCAGTTGAATGCTGACGTGCTACTTGACTAAAATGTGCGGGAGCCCCATCATGCATAAAAAACATATCCCTTCTGACGCCCAAAGGAACTTCCTCCAGCAGTACTGGATGCACTTCTCTTAAAAATTGAACGTATGCCTCACCATTTAATCGAGGAGGAAGAAAATGAGGCTCAATTAAATCATCCCCAATAACTCCCAGCCACACGTTAAGAGAAAACTGTTCTTGATGGTTAGTTTCGACAATATCGTGAGGGTTTTCATCAGCCCATTTGTGGTAAATATGAAAATTAATAATCTTGTCCCGAGAAACACTACATTCGTCTGTGAATTCTATCGTTTACAGAAAGTCACAATTTCTTCTAATCATTTCCAGCATCCAATTGCAAAACTTAAGTCGGTTCGGAAAGGCTCGCGGTAACAGTGCCTGTACTCGTTGCAGATGGTAAGGGTATCAGAGTTGTTCCTTTAAAATTCGAAATAACGTCATATGATCAACATTTAGCTGGAAAGCAATCTTTTTAGTACTGGTAGTAGGTTGTTCTTCAATCAGATTAAGTACTGCTTCCTCAAGCTGTGGTGTTCGTACTTCTCGATGGCGGCCACAATCCTGCGTTCTTTTGTCGAATGAACTCTTATCTCGTAATCGTTGATGAAGTCGAGCAAATATTCTATGTAAAGGATGCTGCCGTTGATGATACATTTCAGCATATCTTCTAGAAGCTTCTTACCCATTCCCCTTTGAGAGACCGTAAACGTAACGCACATCAGCAATTTCCTCATTTGTGTATGGCATTTTGATAACAAGTGAATTATTAAAGTAACAAATCAAGAACAGAACAACAACACACAATTGGTATTAATTCAATTTCGAAAATTCACAAACTAACAGCGTCATACCAATTTAATTGTCACTATCGCTAATAGCGACCTACTAGATAGATTAGTTTCGTATTTTCGCATTTATGACGATGTATCTCTGAATTGTTCCTAAAATAATTTTTTGCTGCGAACTGATTCATTTCGGACATTTTCTGACATTTTTTGTTTAGAAAGAAACAGGCTATCGGAAATAAATTTTCAAATGGTAAACAAATGATAAGACAAAAAGTTACATTGGTTACAGTGGTTGCGTTTTCCACCCCTTACAACCATGGGTGAACCAAATAAATTTCTGGCTAAGTGTCTTTTTGGTGGTACAAAACGTTAGGCAATTTCAATATTGTAACTTTTTCAGTGCTTGTGAAAAAAATTGTTATACAAATTGTATGTACCCTCTTTAAGGGGCTGTATCTTAACAAGGAAATTCCGTGCTATACTGCCGTTTTTTTTTTTTTTGCTTCCGACATAATTTTGTCTTCAAAAATGCCGAAGTAAAGAATCGAGTATTAAAAACTTGCTAATGACACCACTCACAATATTCACCACCGCACGTGCAGTACTTTACCTAGATAATCGTTAACCAAATCCACTTGTTTTCGTAATATCGCTGAATGACATTACTGGAGAATGGAGGCTAAAAACTTCTCGCTTCGTATCAAACGTGAAGAAGCAGTAAAGTTTGTGTTAAAAGCAAAAAAAAAATTAAATTAGCCATCGCCCTCCTAAACCGCTTCAACACCCCCCAATCTTCTCTATGCCCTTTATTGGCCCCCTATAGACCTGCAGCGCCCACTAGGGGACGTTATCGCCCACTTTGACAAAGACTGATATATACAAAAAAAAATCACTAGGAAGTCAATTTGAAGAATTATCGTTTATTGTTTCCTCAATACATATGATCAGTGGAAAGTCACAGGGTTAATTGTTTATTATTTGTTATTCGAATATTATGATTACACTAGAAACAAGACTAAGCGAATTCAGCACTTTTTCCTGATGTGTCAAATTTCTGCTCTACTTTTGAACAGATGTCCTAAGAACATAAACCCTATTTATGAAATAAATATTCATATATACCCATTATTTCATTAGTAACTTGTGTACACGTCCTGATTCCTATTGACGACTGAAGTGTACTTATTGAAAATAACAAATTGGGTGTTATTATAATGAAAATACTTCAATTTTGATGCTTTATTTGTATTGCAGGTGCTTATATGGTTAGATATGATTTTTTCACTTGTGGTTGAGTCGATTACGAGGTCATTTATCGTGAAAGTGACTATATTTGGAAAAACAAACCAAAACTGGCGTGTAATTCTCACTACCTTGAAATGTGAATTATATTATTTTCAAGTATATGAACATACAGGTATAACATTTCCAACTCTGTTGTTATATATTTATATATCTTCATCGTTTATCAGTAATTTTTTGAACGATGCATTTTGGGTGTTTATATTCATTTTAAAAGAAGCTGTGTGAATTGTATATTCGAAGTAAACAATATTGTGCACTCTCAAAGTTGACGGCACTCTCAAATGACAAAAAAACCAATGTATAGAAAGCCGAACTAGTCCACGTGGATTGTATGCTTGGCGGTTCGTATTGGATAATTTTTACTAACCGAGTTTTATGATTGGCTGAAGAGTCATGAATTTAAATTTGAAGTCATGTTACGGTGACGAATAGAAATCGGAGAAATCGAGAAATGTTATCACCATCCTGTTCAGTTCATGAACTGATCGCGATTTGAGTGTTGAAATTCGACATTGGTGCAGTTATAATTACTCAAACATGTTTCTTATCTGTTTTAAAATATGGCGTCCTTGGACGAGTACTGATAGTAATAACGAGTGTGATAACAACGCAGACTTTTTCCAGTGTAGTGATTCCAATAGCGATAGTGAACAATGCGAAAAAGAGATACCAGTAAATAAGATTTGGATGCATTTGAATATTGAAACACAGATAGCATGTTTCAATGTATACAAGAATCTACATATCAAGTTCAGGTTTGAGGGTAACAAACTATTACAAGCAACATAAGATTTTACCGAAATTCCTTTCTCAACTGTACGTAAAAAAAGTCAAAAACAAACCTTATGAACGCAAGACGTCATGTGATACGGGATTACCAAAACCTTTAGATGTTCATCTAATAAAATCATCTAAAAAAATAATATACGATTGTTACAAAAGCAATAAGATTCCTACAACTGAAATCACAAGAGAGTAATTGAATACTTTCGGTCATAACGTGAGCTGCTGTAACAAAACTCTTCAGAATTGGATAAACTAGAATATAGATTTGAAATAATAAACAAACGTCAAGCAGTTATGGAAGACAAAAAAATAGTGTAATTGGGTAACAAATACTTAGAACAAGTAACTAAATAGAGACAAGAACAACGGCAAATTTTCTATTTGAACGAAACTTGGTATGACACTCACGACACAGTTACGAACGGGTGTAGTGATGGTACGAAAATGTGAACGCCTAACATGCCTGCAAACAAATGATCGCGACAAATCATTGTGCATTGCGGAGGAAGTAAAGGATGGGTTCCGCATTCTTCTAAATTATGTGGAAAAAACTTGAGGAATGCAATGCGACAGCTCATCAAAGTACCAAATAAAAATTCGAGAAAAGATGAAATAAAAAGTTTTTAATGGATAACAATTTGTATTCTGGAGATGACAATACCAAAAACCAACTGCTTGAAGTTTAACAGACAAACACATTTGAAAAAGTGTATGTCCTTGAGAGTATTGCTGAAAAGTATGGACACACTATACTGAGACTTCCCCCTATTTTTGTGTTTTCAATCCCATCGAGTTCATTATGGGAAAATTGAATCAAAGCATCAGGCGTTAAAATAATTTTCCAAAATTTTATAAAGAGATAATAGAGGAAGAAGTACCTAATATTACCGAAGAAGACTGGCAGAAAAGGATTAAAAAAGTTAATTTAGTTGAAAAAGACTGTATAGAGATTTGACAGTTCCATATCATTGGTGGAAATAAATTGATTCAAAAGACGACAGTGATAGTGAAACAGAGAATATGGATGAGGAATTATCAAAAGCTTTCGAAGAAAGTTAGTGAAGTGTTTCTTATAGCGATATATATGTGCGCTCGCAGATAATTAGCTTCAAATCCGTTTTGTAGATTTTAATATTGAAATACATATATATATATATAATATATATATATATATATATATATATATATATATATATATATATATATAATATATATTTATATATATATACATATATATATATATATATATATATATATATATATATATATATATATATATATATATATATATATATATATATATATAAAATCTAGAAAGGTTAATGCAGTCAAGCTGCTGGATAATAATTCCATGAAAATCAAAAAATAAATAGATAAGTACTCTTTGATCATCCCCACATTGATTTCAATTCAAGAGTGACCGGTAGACAGCTGTTTCAGCCTATTGGGCATCGTCAGTACCGGGCAGGCGGTCCTCGATTGAAGACAAAATGAGAAAAAACCAAGAGAATACTTGATAAAAATAGCTGCGTAAATGCAAGCGAAACATAAGTGGAACCACCTATTGTTGTGACACCCAAGTCAACTTGCCAAGTTTTTATGTCAGTGTTGGTGGTTTGACCATTCAACCGACAACTGCGGTAGCAGAAATTTGGGAAGCTAACCTGAAATGCCATCGGAAAACGAATCCACATGTTTCTAGAAATGATATGAAATCTAGAAAGGTTAATGCAGTCAAGCAGCTGGAAAAATTCCATGAAAATCAAAAACTAAATAGATAAGTACTCTTTGATCATCACCACATTGATTTCAATTTAAGAGCCACCGGTAGACTTATGTTTCGCTTGCAATGTGGGAATGATCAAAGAGTACTCATCTATTCATATATATTATATATATATATATAATATATATATATATATATATATATATATATATATATATATATATATATATATATATATATATATATATAGTGATTTCAATTATCACCCTGTTATTCAAATCTCTATTTTCCCACTCATCTATATAATCGGAAATTATTATTAAATAACGAAACTTGTTAGCTACCTGACCATATTATTAACGGGGAGCTGTTCAAGGTAGGTTGCACTATATTGTTTACTTGAACTATACCATATACGATCATATCATATAGATTTCCACCATCACTATATATTATAAAATAGTCCTTACATGTCTTCTGTCTATCTATCTGAACGCGATTAACTCAAAAACTATTACGGCTGCACCATTCGACGGAATAATTTTAGAGAAAGGTTCATGTATATAATTTATTATTATTTCGTCCAAAATGGTTGTTATATGATGACGTTATTCGTAATAACTCGGGGAGGCGGTGTAACTCATGCCAAGCTGGGTAACATATAACAATCCAGAAAAGTCCGTTATGGCATTGGTCTCTCTTTCAATATTTGAAAAAAGGGTCATATATATAATGTAGTGATTGTAGAGCTATTTAGGCGAATACAGTTTTGAATCTTTTCAAATCAAATACGTTCGTTACCTTAACCATTTCATATACATCATAATTGCCTTCACACTATACAATTCAAATTTATATCTTGAAAGTTATCGTAAAAATGTTCTCAAGCGTCCCCACAAACCGATGTGAAACAAATAATGAAGAAAGGTTGGATATCAGTCAAACAAAAGCAAGGGAGAAAGGTAAAATTTTGTGAAAAAAAGTGAAAGGCAAGGTAGAACAATGTGAAAAGGTGACAGGGTGAGTAAAGTCATGTATATCCTGGCTGGTTTTAATGCAAACATCTAAGTGAAATTAATAATAATTAAAGGTTGCTTTGAAGTATATTTTTATTATGGCTCCAATCTAGCCATAGGACTTATTATCGATGTTGAACACAATCTTAAATCAGTTTCGAGTTATTTTTCACTTTTCACTTTGTTTTGTTGTGTTGAAGCGCGTGTTTTTTTTAATATTATTTATTTTCCACTTTTTAGTTTTGTTGCCTATTTCAAGCCCATTTGTTTCAAAACAAAATATATATGCATGTGCAGATAGTGGCGATCTTGATCAGAATAATGAGATAAACTTATGAAATTATTGTATTGTCACCGATTATTGATGAGTGTACAAAGTTTAAAATTATTCTGTCCGTTTGTAATTAGTCAAAATCGAGTCCAAAGGAGTCAGTTACAAACGAACAAACAATAGTGAAGCTAATAAAAGCGTGTTAATATAACTTACTCTGGATCTTTGTGTGGAGGCTATCCATTCCGAACGAAAAAAGAACTCTTTCTGACTTGGTGTTAAAATTGACATGTATAAAATATCCAAACATGTACCTGCATTCAGTGTGTATGTTATGATTGAATTCATCAAAAGATGCAAAATCTCATAGGCCACTTCTATGGCCTATGTAGGATTTTGCTTGAATTCTCCTTGTATCTATCTGATGTTGTCTTATAAATCGTCATATTTTTATCTGACTCTTCATTTCAAACATTAGATTAGAAAATCATGTAAGTACGATATTTGTTTCAAGTTGAACTATTTTATTTCTGGGCACTTGCTTCACAAAGCTTGCCAAAATAATCTTAATTTAACAAATCAAGCTACTAAATATAAGAAAAACACTTCAAAAATAATATTTTTTCCGCATATGACTCTCTGACTATTTCAAAAGCTTTTAATACGCAATCTTTCAGTTGTATATGTTCAGTCGTTTTATCAGAAACCCCGAACTGCCAATGCGAGTATATCGTCCGTTTCACCCTACAACCTTCAATTAATAAGTCTTCAGTAAGTGCCACAACAGCTAACTAATGACTTATTAATTGAACTCAGAGGTTTCACTGAACTTTGAAGTTCTATTGCCTTTTCAGTTTGGAAACCACCATTGTTGTATCTCATCGAATTTATTTTCAAAATTTCCACACACACACAAGTATAATGTTGTTGAGTAATCCATTTTCTTTTTCAGCACCACTCCCTTGAATTATTCTTTGTTTCGTAACAAGAGCTATATTTTAACACTTTTTTCTTTACGAACGCCAAGTACGAACTAGCTCTGGATAATTAGAAGAAAGCTGCATTTGAAACAAAGGAAATCGTCCTCGTTATCAAAAAGGCCATTTCCTAAATGACTCGTCGTGCGAAATGCTCATAGAGACTGAAAAGTTTGAGGAACCCGCATTAGTTTGGAATCCTACATAATACTCACACTTTGTCTTATGCATTATTCTTTCTTTACACTGCCAGATTTATGTGGGTGAAGTTGGAATGAATTATCGCCCGATTCTGTTCCGAAACGGGTTGTGAAATATAGGATAAATTAATTTCGAAAAATAATTTCGTATTCATGACAGTGTGATTCTGGTTTGTAAAACAAACTTCAAATCGAAATTGAAGTATTTGTTTTAAAGCAGTTTCAACATGCTTTAGGTGAAATGGAGTGAGCAACCACTCCGTGTGATAACATCGTGGAGTACAGTGAAGATATTATCGGCTCTAGCAACCACTCCACGTCATAACATTGTGGAATACTCCATAATATAGGGCTAGAGGACACACCAGGATGTGTGAACAAGAAGATGAGACTGTCAGGCATGTCCTATGCGAGTGCCCGGAGTTATCGTCAATAAGAGAGTGTGTTCGGCGAGTCTTGCCCTACACCTGCCGATATAAAGGAGATGTCTCCCAGTGACTTGTCCACTTTCCTGGAAAGGACAGGATGGACGATGACCTAGGAGGACAACTCCTCGGGAGGATGTACAATGGGTCACATGTGGCCTAAGTGCTGTCGACTCACATTCACCCTCCCCCCACTACAGATACAGATACATTGTGGAATAGAGTGAAGATATTATCGACTTGAGCAACCACTCCGCCTGATGACATTATCACAATAAAACTTCAGCGTATGCGGTTGTGCGTGTACGAGTATGGTTGGCGTTAAATTGTTTTCCTACTGTGCCCCACATTCACATTGAATATGACGAGCTGTCTTTGCCCCTTTGTTGCATTTCCTGCAGTTGAGATCTGCGTTATATAGCTTTTTTGAAGTAGTTTTTCAGTTCTCTTCTCGAACGGCCCCTTCATAAAAGGTTTTCCGTATCTGTTGCCGAATATGTCTGCCTAGTACTCTCTATATTTCATATCTACCCACTTTCCAATCTGGTTTCGTTCCGGAGATTGTGGTATTCCCACAAGTGGTTCAGTGCCTATATATGGAGTGTCAGTATAGATGTCAGTATTGGGTTCGTCAATGTCCCAAATGTAGCCTGGCTGTCTATGAGAATATTAATCCGCTCGTTTCGTTGAGGCCTCAAATTATCATTTTTTGTGTATTGCGAAATTGTAAACACTCCAGCCTGGAAGATAGATTGATTATGTACTGTCCGAATGGATAACTGAAATGAAGACTTCTCACCGTACAGTAAATTACTGCTCCTGTTCCATGTTCGGTTTTATTAGCAGTATAAGTAGTATTGGGTATGTTATTTGTTTTTCAGGAACTTAGGTTTTTCTGTTAATAGCTCCTCATATGTGTTGTTTTCCGCAACCAGTAGTTGCTTTCTTTGTTAGAAAACCGTAGGTACGATGGTGATGCTACTTGATATCTCAAACCCTGGGCCATCTGACCAAAATTATGCAGTATGGCCGGCAAAAATTTGTGATACTTCCTCTTCCATCCTCTTGACTTTATCATTCTGATCACGACCAAAGTACCGTGTCTGCTTTTTAGGCACAAAAAAACTTGAAGAACAGTAAAATATGTGAAATCGTCATTATTATTAAAGACCATTCCTATTTTATGAAATTTAACATTTCGCTATCATCTCAACTAGTGTGTCCCAAAAGTTGATTTGAACAACTATTGACTGGATGAATTTCCGGAAAAATAATTCCACACATTGGGAACATTGGGTAACGTAGTGAAATTAATAATTGTGATGAAAATATGAAGTATCATTACTTTTTTCCAGCGTCAAAACTCATTCTAACTTTGGACACAGTTTTTTACATCTCCGAAACGGCTCAACTGATTTTTACGAAAATATTCGTGTTTATTCGAATTTATTTTGATCTGGCAATAAATTGTATACCCTATTGAGATAATTTATATGACAGAACAACGTTTGCCGAATCAACTAGCCGTATAATATTTCTTATTAGTCAGTGGGCTATGCTTGAAGACTGGCAGTGAACAAATCTGAAGAAATGAACTTTAAACGTTCAAGCCGGTCTCGAATATACCTAAACAGTAGGTTGAATGGACTGACGCCTATCAGAAAACAACTACTCCCCTGGGTAATACCACGAAGGGCGTTGGATTATATCCGACAGGCGTCAGTGCAGAAATCTTCACAGAAAATTTCCTGCATATGCTATTGGCAACACAACTTGAAGAGTCGGCCTTCAATTTTGGAACGGACAGACTGGTTTCGGGCTCATTAGCCACTCATGAGTGCAAGATAGTGGCCATTATCGACCTAAAGTCAATGATATTCCATAATTGAAACTAAGTTGAAGCGAACAACAAAATGTCACTCCATCTAGTGGACGAGGTACTAACCAACTGCATATCCGTAATTTGCCCGATTCCTCTGAATAAGGAATAAAAACTTCCTTATTAGTCAGTGAGCTATGCTTGAAGACTGACAGTGAACAAATCTAAAGAAATGAACTCTAAACGTTCGGATATAATCCAACGCCCTTCGTGGTATCAGCCAGAGGAGTAGTTGTTTTCTGATAGGCGTCAGTCCATTTAACCTACTGTGTAGGTATATTCGGGACTGGCTTGAAAGTTTAAAGTTCAATTTCTTTAGTTTTAGTCGTCTAATATCCAAAACAAATTGATAAAATCATGGATTTTGATCTGTTGTATTTGTCTCCGCCCCGAATATCAGAATAACTATCAATATCAAAACAAGTCTCCATAATAGAATACGCCATTAATTTTGGGAAGCAAGTAATATGTTTGTTTGAAGGTGATTGACAATGTTTCGTGATGAATTTCACTAGTTCGGACTTCCATTGTCTACTATATAAAATGATTTGAAATCCCTGAAACAAGTAAAAAAGAATAATTAAAAAAGAATAGTTGAAAATAACAATTATATTAAGCAACAATAAACCTGAAATGAAATGATAGTGAAATAACCTACAAGTAAAAATATAATAATTGAATAAATAAAAATTAAAGGAATGAAAAAAGAAAATAATAAAAAATAAAAAGTTTAGAGATTCCAAGTCACGTTAGTTCACGACGTTTCGATTGTTGGTATCTACAATCGTCTTCGGGTGATGACTGGACTGATTCCTCTGAGAGATGACTTTACTTGTTTCAAGTAATATGTGTTTATAATCGAACGGAAAAGCATTTCTTGCAACTGGTGTTAAATACAGATTGATAACGAAGGCAACACATTCCGCACATTCATAAAAGTCCTAATTTCACAAAAGTTATCAAAATATTTCTCTGAGTATAAAATATTTTGCTAAATTTACACTTGGAACTACCGATAACTTATGTACTAGAGAAATTTTTACTCTAGTGTATGCAATATCCATATTTATTCAGAAGAAAAGTAATAACCGTCTGCAGTTATAAATATCATGAAGTAAAAATCTCCCTAGCGAGTTTTCATACTTTTTCTTTTATGTTACAGGTGGCAAAAGTTGGAATTACTTGGAAAACAAAAACATATCGCGGTAAGTGACTCTATCCAGTTATAAGATTCGAAAAGAACTTTTTTAATGGAAGTTTCTACAGTGCGAAGGTATGGAAAATAACGAACGAATAAATATATTGAAAATATAGAAACGAGGTGAACACTCTTTGTTCTCGATATATTTTGTGGTACCCTTTCATTGGGGAACAGATTAGACATGACTTAAACATAGTTGTCCAGTGACAGTGAATTGACCTACTTTTCCTGTTGTCTTATTTGATAATCAGAATATTGCTGGGGACTTCCAATGACACAAACAAACTGCGCTCTACAGTGCACATTCAACCCCAGGGGTTAAGCTGGAGTAGTCGACATTTAAGCTAAATGGATAACAAATATTTGAAAAAGACATTGTGGCATAGTCTACAGCTGACAGTATTTTGGTGAACGAAAAATATTGGAAGCTTCAAAAGAGGAATGAATAACTACATTAAATTATTTATGATGAAGATTTAGAAACTAACAGAGAAATTTCCTTCAAATACACACTGAAAGAAAAAGCATATGTGAACAGTTTCAACTTTAGAGGCACACCGATGGAAAACACAGAAACATTAATCACAAAACCTGTAATCCACACTCTTGACAAGCAAAAATATATGTATTTAAACCCATGAATGAAGAAAAATTTCATTTATATCATATAGTGGATTCAGCACCCATGATTGTTTAGTTGGTATTTCAATTTTTTATTTGTGTGATACTTCCATTCCACTGGTGTTTTGGTTGTACAGTTTCATTGGCAAATATTCAGTTGGTATATTCGTTTTTTCCTTATTTACTTTTGGCATTCTATATTGAATTTTATTTCGTGTCTCGTGTCCATGAAGATCTGTTCCATAGAATGTATCCATAGAATTGCCTCCATTATATATATACAAGGTAATGTCAAGATTTTCATTTCAATAAAAATTGGCTTGGCGTGTGTTCTGTTGCCCAAATTGGCCATATGATGCAGTGCTTGGAACCTTCGGTGTAGTAATGAATATTACTGGAGTTTTTTCCCCAACACCAAATCGTTGATTTTAACACCTCGACACGTGTATCGATCACCAAGTGATCATACGCCATTCAGGCGTACCACCCATACAGGTATACCAACCTAAATTAATTTTACAATTTTGCCTTATCTACTATTTTACAATATTTATTATATGAAACAATTTTCAGCTATATATAAATTAATTTCACAATATTGCCTATCCATTTATTTTTGCAATGTGTCCTTATATAGTAATCAGTAAACCCAATAGCATTATTTTATATTAACAAGCTATATAGTATGCTCTTTGGTATAGGTCCGTCATCGTTATTCATAATATTATTGTGTTTACTTATTTCTACATTCTCATAGGCATCTAGTTGCCTGTTGTTGTTAACTTGTCTTACTAATCTTAATGAACTGGTGTCTATGGAATGGTTTTGTTGCAAAATATGATGGGTGACTGCTGATTTTTCAGGTCTTCCATATTTTAAGTGTGCTACGTGTTACTTATATCTTACTTTAATAGATCTTTTTGTCTGTCCATAATATTTTGCATCGCAGTCCTTACATTCAATTTCGTAAATTCCAGACTTTTCTGAAATCTCGACTTTGTCTTTTGGACTTCCCAAAATAGTGTATGACTTGTTTTAAAAACCACCTTCATTTCTAGTTCCTTGAAAATCTTTCCAAAGTTCCTCGTATATTGGTGGTATGGAACTGAGATGTATTTATCTTGATTTTTGTCCTATCTGAAAGTCGAGATTTCGTTCATTCTTAACCTAAACTTCTTCTTCCTTATTATGTCATCTACAATACCCCTCGAGAAACCGTTAGTGGCTTCTATTTCCGGTATTGTACGTCTTTCTTTTGTGAACCTATCATGTGTTATAGGGAAAGTCAACTCAGCACGTTTGTACTGTCCACAGTGAT
Organism: Leptinotarsa decemlineata; assembly: GCF_025532065.1. NCBI lineage: Eukaryota > Metazoa > Arthropoda > Insecta > Coleoptera > Chrysomelidae > Leptinotarsa > Leptinotarsa decemlineata. The sequence goes on from NW_027412532.1 coordinate 24,170,286, forward strand.
GCGAACTGTCAGGAATATACCTGTACGTGCTTGTTTCTTTTTCAAATATATCGTATTCTAACTCTCCATGTTGGCTCCTCATTACCAAAACGTCAAGAAATGGTAGTTGTCCCTCATTTTCTAACTCTTACGTGAACTTTATTGATGGACATCTATTATTCGAAATGGAAACATAATCGTCAATATTTGATTTTTTGGTATTGAATATCGCGAAAATATCATCAACATACCTTAGCCAAATCCTAGGAAAATACTTCGACTTTTCTTTGGTTTCCATTTCGAATTTGCTCATGAACAGGTCTGCCAGGTAGGGGGACAAGGGGTTTCCCATGGCCGTTCCTTCTTGTTGTTCATAAAAGCAACCTTCTACCTGGAACCGATTTTGTTTCATACACAAATTAGTAAGAGAAACGAATTCATCGATTTCGTTATTATTGAAATTATTTTTCTCTAGTAATTCCCTGAGGTATTGCAAGGTCTGTGGAATTTGAACGCTAAAAAATAAGGAACTAACATCAAAAGAAACCAAAATTTCACCTTCTTGCAGAACCACGTTTTTTGTTTGTTGTATGAACTCTAAAGAGTTTTTTATACTAAAACGTGTTTCCGCAATTGGCAAGGTTTCAAATTCCTTAGTGAGCCACTTTGCTATTTGGTAGGGCTCCAATAGCTGACACGATGGGGCGCATTGATTTTCCTGGTTTGTGGATTTTTGGGAGGCAATATAGTTTCGACACCGTTGGGTTGGAAACTTGTAACTTCCGTTTCAGTTGTGCGGTAAGTATGTTGTCGCATTTCTTGAGGACTTCTTTTACTTCGGCAATCATCTTTGTTAACGGGTTCCTGGACAATTTCGCATGCGGTCTGTTTTTATTTTTGTTTATCGAAAGATAATATATCTGTTATCTTGTTCTTGGAGATTCGATTCCTGACCTTTTCTCGAACTAGTCCCTTCGAGGAATCGGGCATATATAGAATCGAACTTTCAACACTAGCAACGATATCCCCAAGAACTTTCTCGGAAGGCAGGATGCCAAATTTGGTTTCTAAAGATGCCAATGGCAATGGATGCCAATTTGGTTTCTGAAGAGCTGCAAAAGATATTCAATTTTTCCAAATTTTGTTACCGTAAATATTCCTATTAAGTCTTCAGTTGCTGATGAAGTCCAAAATTTCGCCAAAGAAAACTGGCTTGATTTAAAAATCGATCATCTGTACACTAACCGTAGTCTCTTAAAATTAGATAGTTATAGTCTATATAAAAAATTACATATAGATTAGACGAAAATCATTGCGTACAATGGAATGACTTTCATATAGGAATGTTTCGGATGATTGAATCAAAATATATCAGAAAAATGTGTACGCTCAATAATAAACTCAAAACCCTCATATCTAAGCATATCTAAGCACCGAAAGGATCCACTCCGAAAGTCATAAATATTGTTGAAAATAATTTCATCACAATCGTTTGATGAAGAAGAGATCAACCTTTTGAACAACGGTTTGAAATTTGACATCCCGCCTTCCGAGAAAGTTCTTGAGGATATCGTTGCTAGTGTTGAAAGTTCGATTCAATATGTGCCCGATTCCTCGAAGGGACTAGTTCGAGAAAAGGTCAGGAAATCACATCTCCAAGAACAATATAACAGATAAACGGAAGCATTCAATAAACAACAATAAGAACCAAAAGAAACTTATCAAACGATTGAGAGAAAAGGACGTTTTTTATTGAAAGCCGACAAAGGTAACAAAGTAGTAATTTTGGATGAATCGGACTACTACGAAAGGGTCAATACTCTCATTACTAACGGGACCGTATGCGAAATTGTCCAGGAACCCGTTACTAAAGATGATTGCCAAAGTAAAAGACGTCCTCTAGAAATGCGACAACATACTTACCCCTCAACTGAACCGGAAGTTACAAGTTTCCAACCCAACGGTGTCGAAACTATATTGCCTCCCAAAAATCCACAAACCGGGAAAATCAATGCGCCCCATCGTGTCAGCTATTGGAGCTCCTACCTACCAAATATCAAAGTTGCTCACTAAGGAATTTGGAACCTTATCTATTGCGGAACCAAGTTTCAGTATAAAAAACTCTTTAGAATTCATACAACATACAATAAACGTGGTTCTGCAAGAAGATGAGATTTTGGTTTCTTTTGATGTTAGTTCCTTATTTCCTAGCGTCCCAATTCCATAGACCTTGCAATACCTCAGGGAATTACTAGAGAAAAATAATTTCAATAATAACGAAATCGATGAATTCGTTTCTCTTACTAATTTGTGTATGAAACAAAATCAGTTCCAGGTAAAAGGTTTCTTTTATGAACAACAGGAAGGAATGGCCATGGGAAACCCCTTGACCCCCTATCTGGCAGACCTGTTCATGAGCAAATTCGAAATGGAAACCAAAGAAAAGTCGAAGTATTTTCCTAGGATTTGGCTAAGGTATGTGGATGATATTTTCGCGATATTCAATACCAAAAAATCGAATATTGACGACTTTGTTTTCATTTTAAATAATAAATGTCCATCAATAAAATTCACTTATGAGTTAGAAAATAAGGGACAACTACCATTTCTTGACGTTTTGGTAATGAGGAGCCAATATGGAGGGTTAGAATACGATATATTTTAAAAAGAAACAAGCACGTATAGGTATATTCCCGACAGTTCACATCACTGTGGACAGCACAAACGTGCTGGGTTTAATTTTTTAGTACATCGTCTTTTGACTTTACCTCTAACACATGATAGGTTCACAAAAGAAAGACGTACAATACAGGAAATAGCAGCCACAACGGTTTCTCGAGGGGTATTGTAGGTGACATAATGCGGAAGAAGAAGTTTAGGTTAAGAATGAACGAAATCTCGACTTTCAGAAAGGACAAAAACCAAGATAAATACATCTCAGTTCCATACCACCAATTTACGAGGAACTTTGGGAAGATTTTCAATGAACTAGGTATGAAGGTGGTTTTTGAAGCAAGTCATACACTACAAGCCTTTTGGGAAGTCCAAAAGACAAAGTCGAGAATTCGGAAAAGTCTGGAATTCACGAAATTGAATGTAAGGACTGCGACGCAAAATATTATGGACAGACAGAAAGATCTGTTGAAGTAAGATATAAGGAACACATAGCACACCTAAAATGTGGAAGACCTGAAAAATCAGCAGTGGCCCATCATATTTTGCAACAAAACCATTCCATAGACTTCAGTTCATTAAAATTAGTTAGACAAGTTAACAACAACAGGCAACTATATGCCTATGAGAGTGTAGAAATAAGTAAACACAATAATATTATGAATAACGATGACGGATCTATACCAAAGTGCATAATATATAGCTTGTTAAAATAAAATGATGTTGGGTTTACTGATAACTACATAAGGACACATTGCAAAAATAAATGGAAAGGCAATATTGTGAAATTAATTTTTATATAGCTGAAAATTGTTTTATATAAACATATATTGTAAAATAATAGATAAGTCAAAATTGTAAAATTAATTTAGGTTGGTATACCTGTATGGGTGGTATGCCTGGATGGTTTACCTACATGGGATACCTATATAGCATAAATAAGATTAGCTCGCATTAGTTTCTAGTTTTAATCTTTCTCTTTGAAGATGATTGCTTGGTGATCGAAACACGTGTCGAGGTGTTGAAAATAACGATTTGGTGTTGGGGAAAAAACTCCAGTAATATTCAAATTGGCCATAGTTCTTTTAATTTTCTTTTGGCTCACCAATAGTTAACGACAAGCCGAGCTTGCTCCACACAATAGAACCCCATATACAAGATGGCAATGTACCATGCCATAGTAATCAGTCTTCAATAACAGTACTTCCCTGAGATTTCTCAAAACAAATAGAGCTTTGGATATATTTATTTGAGATTCATTAATATGTACTTTCCAATTCAGTTGAGCGTCAACATGAAAAAACCCAGTAGCCTAACTATTGTTTCATCTTCGAGCGCTTGCCGATTTTTTATGAAAGTGATATTTTTTGTTTTATTTTTGTTTGGAGACAAAACGTTTGAATTTGAAAAGATTTCCAGTTTCTATAATGTTTCCTATGAGGAAACTCAGTCCCTGAGGCACCCCATGTTTGACTTCTATAGTTTTCAATGTCGTATTATTTAGTGATACATACTGCTGTCTGTCTTTTAGGTATGACTCGATAAGATCTAATGCTGTATTCCATATTCGTGTATTCCATATTCGTGGAGTTTTTTCAACAAAATATCATGAGAAACACTATCAAATGCCTTTGACACGTATATGAATCCCTACATCTTGATTTTTGACTATCGTGTGCACTATATCGGCGACAGTTTGAGAGGTTGATGTGAGAGAAAGAAAACCATACTGATGATCATCTAGAAGTTTTCCCTTTTCTAAAAAATTGGTTAATCTGTCCTTGATAATAGCTTCTATTATTTTTGAGATTATAGAAGTTATTGTTATAAATCTGTAGTTGTCACAATAATTAGCATCACCTTTCTTCAGAACAGGAGTTGCTCTCCCCAGTTTTAAATGTGATGGAAACTCTTCCTTCACCAGGCAGATATTTATCAGATGTGTAAGAGGTTCTGCAAAAACTTCAGGAACGAGTTTATTCAATCGCATACGTTATGTTATCACACAAGAATTTAGCTAAGATATTTATATTGTCAGATAAGTAAAATTGTATCCAATCTATTTCCTTCAAATGATGTTTGAACTCTGCTATGCCCATTTCACTTATTTGCCTGAATTTTTCTATCTTTTTTTGTCCCAAACATAATCTGTATTTATTTTAACACTGATAAATTGCCCAAAATGATCTGATATGTCCTCTCTGATGATTCCAAAGTCTACATAGCTGTTGAAATTTACCCAGATGTTATCAATACATGTGGCAGAGTATCCGGTAACCCTAGTAAGTTCCCGTAAGAGAGTTTTAAAATTATGAGATACGAGTATATTTTGTGAAGTATTTTCTTCTTTGCTGTGTGAGGTAACATTTACATTAAAATCCCCTAGTAGTACAACTTCAGTATGATTCCTGGTAATGAATTCCAAGATATTATCAAGAGAATTTGAAAATCTGCCAAAATCACCACGATTAGATCTATATATTGTCACTATAACAGTATTTCCAATAACTATAGCTGTGAATTCTGCGTCTGTTTCCATACAGAAATGACTAACATCAATTTTTTGTGATGAAAGATTTTTTTTACAAATATTGCCACACCTCCATGTTTGAAATTTTGCCTACAGTAAGAATTCACTATTATGTAGTTCTTCATACCAATGGAATGTACTTGTTCTGCAGTGAACCATATTCCGCTGAGACACACTACATGAAACGAATTTTCTGATAAAAATGAATTTAGGTCATCAATCTTGTTACTAAGACATTGGATATTTAGATGGAAAATGTTCATTTCAGCATCCAAAGGTTTACGTTTACTATTCAATTGTGCAGGAGAAAATTTATTTAATCTTTTTTTTTCCTAACTGGTATTGATCTAATGAGGCTTCAGTCGTATTTATAAAAAAATAGCATGATCTATTTGTATCTACATTGTTTTTGAGTTGGTTATCTAAGAAATTGAAAACCGAAACTTGAAACTGAAACTTGAAATTGAAACGTGTGAAGCGTATTTGACTAGGCCAGAAACTCGCTTCATACACTTGCTATTTCAGGTGTGGCTCAACTCCGATCACGAAAGACTGGTTGTCTTTTTGTGTATTTTGTGTTGGTAATTTTTTATGTATGTGTTTTCAGAATTTGTTCGTTCCTTTACGTACTTATCTATGTTTTCCACAAGAACTTCATCTGGGACACCTGAGACAAATAACCATATCTTCTTATTTTTGTTTTCTTTCTTTCCATGAAAATGTTCGTCACCGTCACCGCTTCCAACATTATGTCTTCTTTTTCGTCTGACGGTAGTCCTAAACTCCTGTTCATGTTCGTATTCTGGTTTCGTTAAGTTAATGATTTCATTCAATTCTCTCTCTATTTGATTTTTCAGTATTTCGGATGCCACCTGATTTGCTTCAATTTTTGCCTCACATAGTCGACAGACTGAACGCATTGAAGATAATCGTCAATTTATATACCTGATTATGGTTAATGACAATTTGAACTATGTTCTAATTCGGTTGGTATTAAACACAACTGAAAAATCTAATGCCCATTGAAAAATCATTCAGTGAAAGTCCCACAAAAAACTATTACTCAAGTACCCGTCCTTGGGATGATTCTGCAACGTCACATATTTGATATGACAGACTGTGAATAAATGTGATGCTTGCTAGTGGTTATGAACCTACCCACAACACATGGTTCAACCTCCTCCCAGGGTTTTAAACCACGAAAGCTACAAATAGTCCTGGAAAGTGTCCCCCTTGACAATAAAATTGATCAATTTATTCGATTCCTCATATTATTTACTGGAAGAAAGATATTAAGGGTGGGAAGAGTGCGTTTTTGTAAAACTGGTCAGTGAACATCTCACAATGAAGTGTTTTTTGAATACGGTATGGAATTTAATCATTTATGGCTGATTCCATCACATACATTATCATCAGTATGTTCCCTCATACACCTCTCATGCTTGACCTATTTTCCATAAATGCTTATAAGTACTTCTTTCTATCTCCCAATAAAAATTTCCCTTCTCAGCAATATCCCAACACTGAAAAGGCCGAATAAATTCCTGTAACTGACTTCTGCATTGTGGTAAATGACAAAGGACTGAGACCCTGTCACGCTCTGGATAAAAAAATCAAAGAAAATCGCGTTTGTTTCCCGGAATTGTTTTCACATTTGATTTCAAACAACTCTCCAGGGAATATTGTGCCTCGGCAAAACTAAATATTAGATTATTGGTGTTGGTCATTGAAAGGAAACCAGTTATTTGATGTAGTTTCGTTATGCGGGGTGTCAATTTTATTGTCAAGGGGGACACTTACAAGAAATATTTGTTGCCCTCGTGGTTCAACCCCCTAGGAGGGGTAGATGTTACCCTTAGAATTTTGAATGGGAAGAGGATTTAAGTGGCACATCATTTTGATTGGCGTTCAATTCTACTTCCAATAGTACCGTAACTTATTTTTGATGAGCATTTTTCGAAAAATAGCGTTCTAAACATACTCAAGTAATTAGAATTTGTCTATTCTGAGATGCATTATTGTATTCACTCCTTTTAATAAAAATGTTTAGGAAAGTAGGTGGCACCGTTCCAACCCTTGAATGAAAAAAATAAATGTTTTACGCGTAGGATTTTTTAATTGTTGATTTCTGTCCTTTTACGATTGCGAGAAATGTATTTCTACATAAAATCTACTTACGCTCATCTTATAAGCTGTTTGAAATGTCGTCCATTTTGCTCTGAACAACACATTCAAGACGTCCTCAAAGAGAGAAAACTAAGGGTGTTGAATCCGAATTACAAAAAAGTAATTCTACACAAAGAGGTGTGGATCAAGCGAAGAAGTAACTTTCAGACACGAACTGAAAGGAAACATTGAATTACACGAAAGAAAAATACTTTCAAAACAAAAAACCTTATATGAATCATGTATTATACCATAATTCAATGATTATTTGAAAGTAGCTGTTTTGAGAAAACTTTTTCTTTCAGTTTGTGTCTGAAAGTTGCTTTTTGCATGATCTATACACATCTTTATATATATTTATTTTTTTTAAATTGATTGCTTCCTTCCTTTCCTTTGAAAGATTTTCACATTTTTTGTATCAAGATGAAGAAGTAGAGAGTCAAAACCTTTCTTCCGAAAAAATTCACCTCTCCTAAAAATATACCCCTTTCAATGTAACTGTTCGTCTTGTTAAATTCAAGGCCATAATTTGTTTTTGAGTTTACTTTACAGTTCGACTCCCCTTCTAATACTCGTTCAAGTAATTCATTTTACCACGTAGTTGACGTAATTTCATAATGTTTCCCAGAATATTTTATGTTTAGATTGTGTGCGTGTGTAGATTGTATATTTGAAAAAAGCGAATTTCCATTTCAGTTACAGATAATGTTGAAATTGAAAATGTTCCTAACTGTAGCAACTTATTTTTACCTCTGTGCATTAATAATTCCACAGATGATATGTATAGAAAAATCGCGCGGGATAACTCCCATGTTCTGCCACTTTGTGTTTGATTTGTGTCAGTTAATAATGAACGAATACATGAAGCGGGTTTCCTGGTATATTGATCGAGACTCGAACGACCCTAATTTTTAAATCTGGTTTGAAGTTCGACATGGATTTTGTTGACTCTTTGAACGTCAACAAGTTCGTTCGTATTGGAATTAAAATTTCTATATATTTATAACTCATTTTTCTTTTCTTTTCTCATTGAAACTTTTTTCATTAAAATAGGTTTTCAATCCATTAACAGAGTCTTCAGTAGCAATATTTTCTAATGGTATACAGTTTGCAAATTTTCTTCTGTTCGCGAAATTTTCAATGTGATTTCTGTAAATTATATTCCTAATGAAAGATGAACAACTGAAAATATAATTTTTGACTTGTCCTGTGACCAAAACTAAATTCATTTATTAAAATGTAGCGGTTTAATAATATGTGGTTGTTCGAAAAGGATGCTATATAAAAATAGGTGTTATTGAGTATTATTGGAGACGCATGTGTATTTTTCGTCGATCTAACTGTAGAAAAGATTACACATGAACGGTCAGATCGCAAGTAATTTAGAAATTGTGTCAAGTTTTTCGTACATTGGCCGTTACTACTTGATATGAGATCATCATAAAAAATGAGAAAAAAACTTCCTTTATTTTTATACTAAGTAATAGTAATATTTCAAACTAATACAATTGTATTCGTTTCAAAATTTCCTTGCATGACGAAACTACAGTAACGTCAGTTATTTACTAATACATGTGGTATAAAAACTTAAAAAGTTTTATTTCTCATTTTTCAAATAAATATTGTTTTTCAAAATAATTAAAAATGAAATAATTCAGAAAGTTAGAGTAAGCAGCATCCTGCAAAGAAAACAAAATCACACTACAAGTCATCAGTGAGTTGATTATACAGGGCTTTTCATGATGAGCGTTAATTAGCCGTTTCTGGCAAACTATTCAACGGATCAACCTGAAAATTCCACAGTATGCATAAGTCAATATGACCTACACGCCTAAAATATTTTAGACGAAGCGGCGTTGTCGCTTCTACTATAAAGTAGCGGCTTCTTTGATTTTTCAAATGGAACACCCCATATATAATATCATATTATGATTCATAATCACTTTGTCAACAAATTCATATACTATTTTCCTACCGTTTAGAAGATATAAATTAATTTCCATATTTTTTTTTTACCAAACATGAACTTTTATAAATGCTGATAATCTTCAACTCTCTTGCAATAAAACAATCAAATTTGAAATTTGAAATACTATGAGGATCTTCACTCCGAGTCATATTTTCATTTGCCTCATACAAGGTCTTCAAAAAATGCAGATACTTTGATCTCATGAAAAAATGAGTGGAACTCAATTTTTTCAAATGGAACACCCTATATATTTTAACATTTTTGAGCTTAACATCCAATTTTAGATCAACTTTGTTCAGATAATACTATTTCTATTTCGAACCGTTTTCGAGATAAACTGTTTCAAACGGAAATTGACATGGTTTCCTTGTTCATCACTCATTTTTGTAAAACAGATTTCGTTTGATGTTTCTCAATTAGTCACAGATAATACAATGAGAAGATAATTATTAAAATACTCCTCAACCATCGAATGAAACTTCTCTTCAAACAATAGTTTTATTAACGCTGAAACACGAACTGAAAATAATAAACCCATAAATTAATGAGTTAATTCAATCGTCAATGTATTTCAGAATATGTTCAAACACATCTCCACCTCTACTTAAACAAACATGTAATCTCTTCAGAAGATTGTCATGTGTAGCGCTTCTGATCAGGTCTGGAGTCAAACTATTGAAAGCAGTTGTAACTCTCGATTTCATATCTTCCATTGTTGTTATTGGAGTAGAGTGAACCATATTTTTAATGGAACTGCACACAAAATAATCTGATGGATTGTCATCTGGTGTTCTAGGAGGCCGTCGAAAAGGTCGATTATTACCAATCCATCTGTCTTCGAAGATTTCGGTTGAAGCTTCGCTGACTGAATGAGAATTATGGGGTGGAGCACCATCCATTTGGTACCATACACGTTTTCTTCCTGGTCTATCATTTAAAATTATTTGAATTCCATTCCTCAGTAAATCTTCATATTTTGATGCATTCAAATTATCATCATAAAACTCGATATAAAAATTGACTCATTCTTTATGGCACAAAATACATTGAATTGCCATCTTTCTTGAAAACCCCTTTGGCGGACAACATAGGGATTTTCTGGCGCCCAATAATGACTGTTGTGTCTATTGAAAACTCCATTTTTTTTTAACTTCGCCTCATCTGTCCATATGATATTGTCAAGGAAATGTTCATCCTCTTGAGTCTTGACAAGTAACCATTCAAAGAATTCCGTTCTACGAGGTAAATCAGTCTCTTTCAAATGTTGGACACAGTAGAACTTATAGGGATGCCATTTATGCTTATCAAGAATTCGACAAATTGTCACGTAGGGTATACCTATCTCCCTTTCAGCCTCGTGCAGAGAAGCATTTGGAAATGCATGAAAGTATCCCAAAACTTTTATACCATTGTCATTATCATCTACTTTAGTCTTCTTACGAATGATTTTTGGACGGAAAGTTCCATTCAACCTACAGTTTTTTAGTAGTCGTACATTATTATTCGGCTTCGGAAGTTGTGGATATCTTTCATGCAATACTCGGCATGTTCTACTTGCAATTCTATTGCACTCACCATAAATTACTAATAAATTCAAGAAATCTTCATTAATTTAACCTAATCTTGACATTATTCTATTATAATTGGTAGCTATCACAATCACTTAAAACCACCAACAAAAGTCTGACGTTAAATAATTGGTTTATTTATTTTTCCAAAGCACACTATTAAAAAATATTAATGTGTACTGTTGTACGTTAGAGACCTATACCTCAATGTATACAAATTGTAACTTTTTCTAAGGTAGGTACATACCAATTTCGAATTGAGTGATCTGAGACAGTTGAAAAACTGGATCAAAAATCCAAATGAATATCCAAAATAAGTGATGAATTCAAAAAAACGAGCAAGAAAACCACGTCGGTTTCCGTTTGAAACAGTTTATCTCGAAAACAGTTCAAAATAGAAATAGTATTGTCTGAACAAAGTTAATCTAATTGGATGTAGAGCTCAAAAATGTTAAAATATACAGGGTGTTCCATTTGAAAAAATTGAGTTCCAATCATTTTTTCATGAGATCAAAGTATCCGCATTTTTTGAAGACCCTGTATGAGGCAAATGAAAATATGACTCGGAGTGAAGATCCTGAAATGGAGTGAAGTATCACTTCACTCCATTTCAAATTTGATCGTTTCAGTGCAAGAGAGTTCAAGATTATCAGTATTTATAAAAGTTCATGTTTAGTAAAAAAAATATCGAAATTAATTTATATCTTCTAAACAGTAATAGATAGGTATAGGAAAATAGTATATGAATTTGTTGACAAAGTGATAACGAATCATAATATGATATTATATACGGGGTGTTCCATTTGAAAAATCAAAGAAGCCGCTACTTTATAGTAGAAGCGACAACGCCGCTTCGTCTGAAATACTTTAGGCGTGTAGGTCATATTGATTTATGCATACTGTGAAATTTTCAGGTTGATCCGTTGAATAGTTTGTCAGAAACGGCTAATTAACGCTCATCATGAAAAGCCCTGTATTTTTAACACGCTTTTATTAGCTTCACATGTATGTATGTTTGTTTGTTCGTAACTTTCAAGCTCGGGATCTGTATTTGACATAATTATCGACATTATTGTTTGATCTATTCGCAGGCAGATGACGCTGTACGTAACCTCCTTGATATATCGACATTATCGGTTGATTCGTGGGTAGATGGCGCTGTACGTAACCTCCTTGATATAATTCGAACTCACTTCACATGTATTTCTTCATTTGAAAAAAGGCTTTTTTTTATTAACACGCGCGCCTGCTGCTTTATTTGTCACCCGCCTTTGCGCGCCTGCTCCCTTGGGCTTGGTAGCTGATTTTCAGGCTCCCTCTCCGGAATCGGAAAATATCAATAGTCATTTTTCTAAACAATATACGGCTGATTGATCCCAAAGTTCAGATGAAATAAATATATTTTTAAATGGCTAAGAAACAGGCCCCTATAGCATACGAAACGAAAAAATGAAAAATAAATATAGTTAAAAAAAACTTAAAAAACAGGCTTTCAAAGAACATCGAACTGAAAAGTTGAAAATAATAATTATTTAAATAAGCTCTAAACAATAAGGAACCAAAAATACAACTATTATTGTGAAAAAATCGTGGGCGCTTTGTGCTATATTTTTTATATTCAAAGCGCCCGTCGCTTTTTTAGTATAATAGTAGTATTTTTCGTTCATTATTGTTTTGAGCATATTAAAAAAAAATCAAATTTTTAGTTCAATGTTCTTTGAAAGCATGATTTTAAGTTTCTCAAACTATATTTATTGTATTTTATAATAAGTGTGCATTTAGGTATGCATTAAACCTATGTATATTTGGTCTGTCTCAAGTGTCAATAAATGTAAAATATACTCTCTTGGTAGAATAAAACCTACACAATTTTCGTAGTATATAATATTTTCAAATCAATTATTGATCAATTTTAATTTCATTCTTATGAAAAATAATGCACTAAAACACTTGCTTGAAGAATAAATTTCATAAAGACTGACAAAATTGTATTTCAAAATCAGCTGATAGAGAGTAGCGCACGATTTTTTTCTCATTTATTATTATCAGGAACATCAAAAAAATAATGGTGGGATTTATATTGAAATATTTATTATTGATATTTATTATTCAAGATCTTCAGTAATATATTGCAATAACTAGCTGAGATTCTCGAGGTCACTAGTATATTGAAGCGATATTGAAATGTTTTTATGTAAATTTCGAATACGCATTTTTTTTATGAATATTTCAGTACCGAACAATCATTACAGGTACTTGTGACAAGAGAAAGAATAATCTTCCTCTTGAAGATGATCACTTGGCGATCGAAACACCTGCCGAGGTGTTAAAATAACGGTTTGGTTTCGAGATAAAATTCCAGTAATATTTAAATATCACAGGGGTACTTGTGGTGCACTGTTTGGAACCTTTGGTGTAGTAATGAATATTGCTGGAGTTATTTTCCCAACACCAAACCGTTGTATTGACACCTCGACACGTGTTTCGATCAACAAGTGATCATCTTCAAGAGGAAGATTGAACTGTGATCACTTGGGGATCACAACACGTGTTGAGATGATGAAATAACGGTTTGGTGTTGGGAAAAAACTCCAGTAATATTCATCACAGGAGTCACAAAAAATTATTATTGAAGTTTCACATCTGCCAGGCATTCCGTGACGGCTCCAAATTTTTCAAATCATCTCACTCTTAGTCATACAACAAGCAATATATTCATCTCGTGGTAATGATCTACCGATAAATAATCGCACAGAAGAAAACTGAAGTAGCTGAACCGTTCTAAAAATGTATTATTCCATGTATACTGATAATGAAATTTCCCAAGCCATGAACATTTGCTCGCTCTTTTAACAACTGAAAGCATATCTCGCAGGAAATTAAAGATAGAAATAATAGAGGAAGAAACATAACTGTGGCGAGAAAAAGTCATAAAACGAAATGCAGCCAAGATACCAATTAATTGCAGATAGAGAAAAGTATGCTGTTCAGTTCAGTGACGGCGTTGCCAATCGAGGTGGATAATTTCAATTTTCCGGTTCTGAAAAATCTTTGTATTTCGTCAAATTCATTGACTTTATTATTATTTTTGAAAACGTTTTATCTGTTTATATTTACTGTTAAAGATTTCATCTAGTAACTCTTAGAGTTTGACGCAGAAGTTTTGGAAGTTCCCTGTAGGCGATCTATATATAGTTATAATTCTGTGACAAAAAGTCACATTTTTGTATTCACAACCACAGTCTACATTCAAGTTACTGATGAAGGTCACTGATGAGTTGACTGATTAGTTCAAAATGAAATTTCGAAAAAAAACATCAAACTTTTTTAATGAAATTCAAGTGTTACTACTCCCTCCAAATGGACTTCCAGTCGTTCGTGTTGAGCCGGAATTGCCGGAATTATATTATTGTGTCGTGGGGTATCGTGACGCGCCACAAGTATATCCTAATCATTACATTTAGTATGTTTAGAATTATATTACTAAAGTGCAGTTTGTCGGGACGCGATTTATCGTGACGGCGACCGGTCGATTTCCGATCGGCGTCAGAACGATGGTGGGGTCAGAACACTCCTCGCTAGTATGTTTCTAATCTGGCGCGTTGAGAGGAATCCATGCCCACTTGAAACGTATTTTACTTATAGTTTCTCAACCAGTTATCCGATTTTCATGCACTTGCACCGATCGCTTCAAAAAAATATTCCTCAAGTGTCTGACTATTGTTTTTCAAATTTTTGAAAAGAAAAAAAATTATCCCAACTAAATCGTTTTGAAATCATGGAAAATGAGAGTTACTCTCTAGTGAATATAGTTTTTTTGAAATTAAGTACATTTTCAAATCATCACATTTTAAATGAAAACTTTGAGAAGTAAAATAGAAAATGCATTTACGGCAACCAGTTCGTGGCGCCCTCTGATCACCCGACAATCTCTTCCCTGATCGCAAATGCAACGGCAAACGGCGTGCGGATTTTTATTTATGGGCTGCAATTCGTTCATTGTGAATTTCTCCTTCATGGTTTTTGAATTCGGAACTTGCTTTTTGGTGTGATTTTGGGAAAGGAAGGCTAGACGCTGCGAAAGGAAAATGATAGTACACAAGTGAGAAAATACGTAGGCGTAGAAACATCGGTAAGAAATCAATTACTATTCCATTAGTTTAATCGCACTATTTTATAAATTTGAGGTGAGAGCATCACAACACACCACAACATAATAATGTAATTCCGGCTTTATATTATTGTGTCGTGGTGTGTCATGACGCACCACAAGTATATCGTATCCATACATTTAGTATGTTTAGTCATATTACTAAAGTGCAGTGTGTCGGGACGCGATCTGTCGTGACGGCGATCGGTCGATTTCCGATCGGCGTCAGAACGATGGTGGGGTAATGACGCGTCAGAACACTCCACACTAGTATGTTTCCAATCTGACTCGCTAACTAGCTAGAGTATAGTCGTTTGCATTTATTTGTGCATAAGATGTCGGACGAACTTATTGAACTTGTTATAAAATACGGATTTGCATTTTTTCAATATCATTTTCCACCATACTCATCGAATTGATTTTTTGACATCCTGAAATATTGATGAAATCTTTCTTCATCACTAGTAAATAATATTCGCTTCGACTACCTGTCAAATCATTTACTGGATGAACCCAATATTTTCTCTTTTTTTTCTTTTTAAGTAAACTTCACATTAGCAGACACGCAAGGTTTTCTTCAATATAATACGAATCGGAGGAAAACATTGTAGATGCCCGCATGCGTTTACTCCAAAGGCCACCGCTGTATTTACTCGAAATAACGTCAGAGCGCGCCCCGACACGACAGAATAGTCTGCACACTCACCGTCACGTCAGAGAGCATCACAACACACCACAACATAATAATGTAAATTCCGGCTTTAATGAACACATTCTTCAGTCGATGAATATTTCTGAGTATATACACTTTTTACAGGATAAAACAAAATTTTTTGAAAAAAACTAATGAAAATTTTACAAAAAGAAATCATTCCTCAGCCCCCTACGCCTATGTTCTAAGACGTCTGCCATCTGAAACAATGTAATTATCGCAAAGATCGCGGTGTTTAGAGTGAATTGTGGGTGTTGAGCTTTCCTCCTTTAAATAAGACGTACTCTTCATTACTAGATGCCTTTACACTTTCATTAGATCCGGAGAGAGGATTAATACGAGATGCCTCGATTCTGGAGGGCACAGATACGAAATTGAAATCCCGAATTCCAGCCAGAAACGGTGAAAATGAATTGTTAACAAGAGCAGTCGGGAAAACGCGTTGTTAGCGATTTCGTTAATGTTCACTCTTCTCGGCGAACAATATTCTCCGGTAATTGGCAAGTCTGCGTGTTTCATTCGTATGTTGTTTTCCTATCCGATTTCAATCACTAACGTGCGCGATGGTTTGCGTGAATTTCCCGTTTATAGTCTCTAAGTAGCCTAACCAAAACCACTTTATACGTATTTTAATATTGGAAAGGGTATATATTCAAGAACAAACAAGTGACAATTTTCAAATTCTGGTAATATTTTGTTGGGCAGTTCAGAGTTTCATAGACTTGAACGTTTGGTATTGAGAACTTTATCAGTTTATTATCGGTTTATTTTTTTAAGAACTTCTATATGGTTCCGTGACAGAAAAAGTGAATAATGTATAACTTTCTTTACTACGACATCAGAAAACTCATTTTGATTAAAAAAAATACTTATGTCGGTTAGTTACCTTGAATTGTTCGTCCTACCCATTTTATCAGACATTATGTGAATTTTGCTTTAATCCCAACGATGGATGTTTTTGTATATCGTCCGACCCGTTTTAGGTATACCACGTTCAAAGGTAAAAACTTGTTAATTCTTTATCTCGCACTAGTTTCGACTTCTGAGGGTTGTCATTCGTGAGGAGGCGACAGCTGTTTAATGGAAAAAATGTTTTGTAACATCTCAACTTTGTAACTTTATAATTTTTTTTTATTGTCATCTGGATCATGCAGATAAATATCAAATTTTATGAATTTCATTTCCATGATTTCTTGAACAAGAAGTGAACTATTTGAGAATTTATGGGTATAAGGAAATGACCGTTCTAAAAACAGGAAAGTTCTGACGGATAGAAGCGGCCCTGTCGATGAAGTCACGGCGTTAATTTTTTTCCAAATACGAGGTTATTGCTATACATATATCTGTCTATATTGAAGATCAAAACTTTTCTGCTGAGAATGAAGAAAAGTAGTACACATTTTTCCAATATGAGTTGTTGCATATCTCATAGGTCATAAACTTCGTTTCGGAATGATAATAATAGTTTCATAAAATTTTATGGTTTTTGTGGGTTCCTGATATCGTTTTATTAATCTCAAATTGCTTGCCGAAATGAAGATGATAATGACGATAAATCTTATCAGTGTCACTATTTTTCGGGTTCGAAGGTCGTGAATTTTTTAAATGTCTTCCTGACGTTTCGCTGGTGCGAGTGGCTAGCTTCTTCAGAGGTTTATACATCCTGGACTACTATCCGGTGATCTAGTATTTATTATGTGATGGAATTGGTCGATATTTGATGCAAATCCATAACTTCATTGTTGTGAGATTTTCACTGGAGAGTTTACAAAACTGCAACACGTGTTTCGCTGAACAAGGGCTTACGGTATGAAAATGACGTGTATTTGTCATAATTTTATTACTTTTCAGGCGTTTTCGTTAATATTTTTATGTACAACCCGTGTTTGAGAACAGTACTGATTTTAGATGAGGAACTTCACTCAGTCACCGTTTATATGGATCACCAGTAGGTTTTCAAGCGAATGTAGAAATATTAACGGAAGAATGTGAGATTTTCATAGTTCTGAGGTAGAAAATGAGTTTCGGCCTCATACCGTCAGTTGAAGGTGGTGCACGTGAAAGTCTTCGAAAAGTGAAACCAATAACCCAAGTGAGGGGTTGTATTTAGATACTCATGATGAATAGGATATTACCCAACCAAACAACTCTCAAAAAATTGGATAGGAGAATAGGAAAAATTTCATTTTCGTAAAAGTATCCTCTATGTGGGAAAGTGATAAATTTCAGTACAATTCCTCTTTTTTTTATATGAAAAATGGTCAGGTATTTGGCATACCGTACAAATTGAATGTAAGACAAACCAAACAAGAACAAATGTTCGTGAACCCTGACTTCAGGTTGGGGAATTGATTCTACCCTACCATGAACTCATGAATTCATTTGGCATCACACAATAAATGACCTTTTTGATATAAAAACTGAACTACAGAATCCTTTGCATAAAGGCTACTTTTTCGAGAATGGAAACTTTTTCTGGTTTCTTTTCCCATTTCTTTGATACAGTGTTTTGCTAGGAAAAATTTCAGTCATCATTGATATCTGAATTAATAAAAGCAAAATTAAGATGCCAATTTGAAGTGGAAAACACATGTTGATCAGGTGTGTAAGAGACTCAATAGCAGGGATCACACTAGAGCAATTGATAAATGTGTATTATACTCTGTCATATTCACATATTTCTTATAATATTGTCCTTTGGGGAAGTACGGCCAATACTCGCGGAGTTTTTATCAGTCAAAAAAGACTAATTCGTTCAACCTTTGGCTTAGATCACCGAATGCCCTGTAGGAATCATTTTAAAAAGTTGAAATTACTGACAGTACAATCGATTTACATTTATAAAACTATAACATATCCAAAACTCAACATCAAGAACTTCTCAAAAATCTTGACTTTCATGACTGTGTTACGAGGTGTGGTGAATTCTTTAGGAGTACAAAGCACCGTACTTCACTTAACGAAAGCAGTCCCAAGTATAATTGAATAAGATTTTTCAATCATCTTCCCAGTGATATCAAAAACGAAAAATATTAAAAAATTCAATAATACATTAGTGAATATTTTGCTAATTCATAATTTTTTTATTTGTTGATTGCTTATTTGTATGTTTATCGTATATATATATATATAATATATATATATATATATATATATATATATATATATATACATAATATATATATATATATATCAAAAATGAAAAAATTCGTGGATACAACAAACCGCGAACACGCGGCAAACCGCGAACACGTGTTTCTGATTTTTGATTTATAGCATGCACACTCGATAAAATCTCTATTTGTATATATGTGTGTGTGTGTGTGTGTGTGTGTGTGTGTGTGTGTGGTACTCATATATGTCTGTGTATATACATTGTTTGATGTATTTCATCAGTTCAGACTTCCATTGTCTAATATAATATAAATTGATTTGAAATTCCTGGAATCATCTGTAAAAAATCAAGATTTACCGAAAAATAACAACTTTATTAAACAAAAAACTGAAATTACAAAGAAATAACCTCCAAGCAACAACCAAAAAAATAAAAAAATAGAAATAATAATACAAGCTGAAAATTAAAAATATCATTAACAAACAATAAAAAATTAAAATCAAAATATTCATTTCAGAAAACATTTTTCGGTAAATCTTTTTAGTTTTTTTACAGATTCCCTCAGGGATTTCAAATCAATTTATATTATATTAGACAATGGAAGTCCGAAGTGATGAAATACAACACGAAACATTGTCAACCACCTTCAAACATACATCGTATGACTTGTCCTGTATCATGTGTATGATATTAAACGATGAGTAAAGTTTACTATTATTATTATAATACAAGAACTTTTGTTGTTGTTTTCACTTTTCCAAGTAATTGAAATCATCTAAAACTACCGCATGAGGCACAAACTTTTTCTACTTCAGAACTACAAAAGTCATGCATTTTTAGGAGGTACTATATGAACCCCCAAAAATATAGCATAAGTTTGTGGTCTATAGCTCTTCTGTATAATGTGAGGCTCCCATCTCACTCATCTATGGTTTTAATCCCAGTAGGGTTCATTTCTAATGACCATTGCTTATTCACATATGATGATTCAATGTGTACAAACGTCGAATGAATTTAGCCCCTTGGATAAATAACTGATCTACAACTTGCTAAATCTAGGAAGTTACTTCAAAGTCTCGACTTAGTACCTTTCCTACGATGCTCCTGGTAGAAAACCCTTAAAGACGATCGAAGCTCAGTCTAACGGCAATCTTGTAGTGTCCACTTCGATGAGGTATAATACGCGACAAAAGTCTGTCCTCTAAGAAAATGGCATTCGAATAGAAATTGAAATGAAAAGTTTTGTGTGGTCAAGCGAGAGAAGTAATTGCTAATGTATTTTTTTTATGTAACGAGAAGCATAAGCATGGACCTGAAAAATGTTCAAGAGCGTTGTGCAAAAGCGGCGGGTGTAAGTTTGGGTAGCATTAAAAGAATAGCTCGTGAAATGAAAACAATTAATAATGGTGAGTAATCCTCTTTTTCAACGCCCAATAAAGAAAGATATAGAAAAACATCAAAATTATATTTTGGAGATTTCGATAAGGGACTTCTTTGTCGATATATGATCAATTATTATTGCATTACTGAGAAAGAAATTTCCATCTTACGCCGCATACATGAAAAAATATTTGACGAAAATGGTTACAAGCAATCTTATGATTCTCTGAGGAAGGTGATGAAAGATATAGGGTTCAGATGGAGGAAAACGGGAAAAATATAGAAAATTGCTCATAGAAAAACTGGCGATTCAGCAGTTGCGAAGAAATTTTCTCAGAGACATGAAGAAATTTGGAATGATGATTCCAATGAAGGGTTGCTCGCGCCAACTTCAAAAGGGCAGAGACTCATAATTGTGAATGCTGGAGGAGAAAACTGGTTTGTGAAAAATTTAAAATTCAATTACAGCTACAGAAAGTGGTTGCAAGAACTATTAATTTGGTTTGGTTTTGGTTATAGACAGTGCCCCATACCAAAATACCAAAATATTCAGTATAAAAAGTGCCCAAACATGTCCTCGAGGAAAGATGAGATGAGAGAATGGTTAGGACAACGGCGCATTCATTTCACGGATGATATGCTAAAAATTGAAAATTAAAGTGAAATCCATAAACCACGATTCAAGTTGTATGAACTTGATAGCATTATGATTGCCTACTCAGATTGCCTACTCATCATCCATATTTGAACCCAATAGAATTAGTATGGGCATCACTGAAACAATATGTGGCTGATAAAAAATGTGAATTTCAATTTTGATCATAACTTCAATTATATTTTTGTTGGGATTCATCATCTTGATCAAAATAATATTTCTCAAGAAATTTCTCAAGAACCCAAAGTCTTCCTATTTTTACCTAATAAACTCTAAATCAAATGCAATACAAACTACAGAAAAACAATTCATTCAAACACAATTACGTATATACCGCATTATCATACTAAACTAATGATTGACCATCAATTGCGTCGAGGACTGTACTCTCTGGCCACTCTGAGACCCAAATAGGCGCATCCTAATGCGTTCTCTGTCAGTAGTCGCTTACTAGATTTGACAAGCTGTAAATGATAACGATCCAATAGCCACTGCTGATGCTATCCTCCGTAAAAAGGCTAAATTAATTTTTTCACTGTTTTCGATAAACACGAAGTGAGAAATGATTTTCAGGATGTTTCAAAAAAACCTTATATAGGTCTTGATGAGATCCCATTACTCCTCAAAATTTGCGTCAACAAAATATCTCCGTATCTCCACCCTCCACCGCAACCCGCAACGGTTTATTGTGGCTCACACCTATTCACACTCGACCAAATAAAATCAGCTTCTTAACGAAGTCGAGTAGTATGTATGGCGAGTGATCTATCAGATCAGATGGTAAGAATACGGCTCTGCTGAACTCTAAAAACCTGATTTGGTCCCCAGCGGGGCAGGCACAAAGTATGTGTCTGCTGTTTCATCATTTTCCAAACAGAGGCGACAAACACTGTCTTCCGATAGTCCGAGTCTCTGCATATGATGATTCAAATGACAGTGACCTGTAAGAAGGCCTGTTTGACATCGTAATTCATCCCTACTGTAGTCCAACAACTGTTTGGTATCAAGCTTCGAAGGGTGAATAAACGCCTTGGAGTGAGCCAATCCTGGAAGATTCTGCCAGAAGTCCATAAATCTTCTTGCCATCCAGGTGTTCAATCTTTGTTTGGCAAAGCCTGAAGCGATGCCAATGACAGGTTCTGATCCGATGCCAATGACAGGTTCTGATCCGATGAAGCTGCTTGCAGCACCCTCTTCTGCAGCAGAATCATTGCCTACCAGGCCAGTATGACCAGGAATCCAGGCCAGAGAAAATCTGTTAAGTCTTCCTATCGAGGAGAGTCGTTTTTGGCAATTTGCTACCACTTTGGACGTTGCTCGGTAGGAGACAAGAGCTTCCAACGTCGCTTGAGTGTCCGAGAATATTTTTATTGACTTGTGTATGAGGTTGGATTTTTCCAATCTCTCCGCGCACAATTCAGTGGTGTAAATTTTCGCTTGAAATCCAGCGCATGAAATCCTGGGTCTGCGATTGAAAACACCTGCACCAGAACCGGTAGGTGTTTTTGATCCATCTGTGAACCAACAATTATCTGCTCTTACAATCTCCTTCGCTCGGAGAATCTAGTCCTCTCTACTCGGGAACAGTACTTTATAAGGCAGTTCGTAGTTGACAGTTGGAGGAATAAAGTCAGAGGTCATTTCCAGAATGCTGTGACTTTCAGTGACAACCAATAGTATGTTGCATTCTGCATCTAACTACAATTATAAGTTATTCCACTTTCTCGAAAAACATACCAAGAAAATCAAACATAGGTATCAAATACTCGTACAGTTCCTATATTCAAGAAAGGAGACAAGAATTTCAGGAGAAGTCCCTTCTCAAAAGTCATAGAAAAAGAAGTATACATCTCACTGCAACAACATAATTTCCAAAAAAGCTATTTATCCGAATGAAAATTGAAGTTTAATCGTCTACTCTTGTTAGTTACTACCTGTTGATAATGATAAAGTTGTGAGCGTGCTTTCTAGAAACAATCCCCTGTTTTTATTGACATCAAAAGTGAATAATTTGTTTCAAAGGAAAGAATTGATTGGATATTAACAGGTTGGTTTTACGATCCATTCTTCGGCATCACATTTTCCACCTTTTCTCTTACGGTTATACCTGATTTCGTTGCAAACGAAAATTGATGTGCCAAATGGCACTAAAATTTAGTGTTGTTTGAGTGTCGAACACATTTTCACTTCATGACGACCAACCGTAACGACTCTCATAATAATTGGATTTAAATTCGTAACCTGAATTTGTTTTCTGACGAAAATGTAAGAATGATTGAAATTCGTTGAATTGTTTCATACAGTATATGAGAAGAATCCTTTCTTTTCCTTATATTGAAGTTGAGAACTTTCAATGCAGTATCAACGCATTTACATATATATTTTATACCGCGAATTCTTCAGTAGTCGAAATATCAATAGCAAAATATATTATTGATCTGTTTTTGAGTGCAATGGATAAATATCAAAGACCACCCACCGACTTTGTATGTTGATGGAGTACGAAATTGGTTCATCATCACTAAACTCCTTTCACTTAATTTTCTGTTAATCATATGAGTTGTCGGAATATTAGTTGGTGTCTGGTTTTTCGTTTTTGTATCAAATTTGTGCAATAGAATTTTCGAATCAGATTTTTCAGTATATCGTTGTTCAAAAAATGAAATAAAACACATGAAGAACGGTTTATGAGACGATTCATCAGAATTTTTGAGATTCTGAAGCAGTAATTGTTATTAGACACACTGTCATATATTTTTGTTACATTTTATATCCGAATGCACTAGTTGGTTGAAGTAACACTTCATTTCTGAACCATATGGTATACAACTATCAGAATAACACTGTTACCTTCGTGTTTCAAAACTTTCGTGACGACTAAGAATGATTAATATATTTTCCGTATACAAACATCAAGTATTTGATGTGCACGCACGTAATATTAATAAAAAAAACCTATATAATTCACAGAAATATCTTGACAAATATATTTATTCAATTGGCGATGCATCTGTTTTTGATATCACTTTGTAGCAGAACACGGGTATTTTTTCTTGACTTATTTTACTTGTATATTCCGTCAATGTATATTTTTGATACATACATATAAATTTGTATAATTGCTTGCCTGCCACAGCGATCCTCGATATACAGTGTCACCGATAAAGTCCGCATCAAATGGGAAACTTTTTTATTTATCGTTTTATGTGAAATTTGATTTTGGCAGTAGATTTTGCTTAAGAAATGATGTCAAATGGCGTCTACAAAATAGGTCACGTGATTTCCTTAACCTGTCAAAATTGACATTTAAAAAAAGAAACATCGAAAAATTACATTATTCTTCAAAATATCCAAAAATATCAAAGGATAAAAACATTTTCTTTTGTAATTTTATACCCACACACCAAGTTTCAAACCCATAATAAGTATTTTATATTTTCACTATTTTTCCGCACTCCTGCTTTTTCTACTTATCAAAATTTAAGCACACCTGTACTAAATCATTTATTTTAACTAAACTCGTCACCGAATTTCTTTTTTTGTAATATAATAATATTTTAGGAGCCTCTTTGATGTTAAAAACAAATTTTGAAAAATAAAAGTTGTCAAACTTGATGCAAAGTTCATCTAGTTTCAACGGGGCTTTCAAAACTATACAGTATTTGAGTTTTTTAATGAGCAAATGGCCTCACAATATGAATTAGAACAAAACGGAACATTAGGAAACATCATTTCGTGATTCTTGAAGCCCATTCAATAAAAGAAAAAAACTCATAGTATTTACATTTACCTACTCCGCTAACAACACTAATTTAAAAAAACTGGGTAGGCTGTGAAAAAATATGAAACTACATAATGTGTTTTAGAAAACGTCACTGTCACTGAATAAATTAATGCCCGTTAGTTCAATGTAGTGTATGAAAATTAAAATAATATGTTATCTTTACAAGAAAAAATTGAAATTGTGCTAATTTGTGGTGAAAACACATTGCATCGACAAGTGGCTGATATTTTCAACGCAAGACATCCTGGTAGACATGTACAGCAATCCACTGTAAGTAGGATTTTAAAAAAAATTAAACTGACTGGTTCAGTTGAAAATACTTTTAAAAAACGTCATAATCCATCACGCAATAATGATGAGGTTCAGTTGGCTGTCTGCCTGGATGTTATCGAACAGGGAAAATCAAGTATTACCAATATTGTAGATAGAACTGGCGTTAAAAGAGAAAGCGTAAGAGCAATTTTACATAAAAATAAATTCAAACCCTACAAACCCAAGTTTATAAATACCTTAAAGGAAAGAGATTTCGATGTTCGACTAGATTTCTCTTTCTGGAGAAGTAGAATTAAAGAGAAAATTTCCTTACAAAATCCTTTGGACCGACGAAGCTACCTTCACATCGAAAGGCGTAGTCAGTTCCCAGAATTGTAGGTGGTGGGTTCAGGAAAATAGTGGACAATATGCCGGTTGAAATAAGACACAGTCTGTGGTATCAATGTGACGGGGCTCCTATTCATAGTTCAAGACAAGTCAAAGAGAAACTATTAGAAATGTTTAGGGGCAAAGTTATTGGGCGAAATATGGAGCAAATATGGCCGCCTAGGTCGCCAGATTTAACCCTACTAGATTTTTTCTTGTGGGGTTACTTAAAACAAATCGTTTATAAACAAAGACCTTTTCGTGATGTGAATCACCTAGAAACTGTTATTAGAAACTCTATTTTAAACATAAACCCTGTGAGTATCAGCAACTCAATAAAAGATGTATCAAGAAGGACAATTATCTGCATAGAACGCGATGGAAGACATACAGAAATGTAGTGTATTTAATGTCGTGAGTCTTTTTTTCGTGTTTTTTTTGCTATTAGGTATAGGTACATGTTTATTTTCAGTTCCTTTTAATTAAGATTAAATTCGACTGTATTTTTTGTTGAAAAAACAATAAACACTAAGATATTGTTTCCTAATGTTCCGTTTTGTTCTAATTCATATTGTGAGGCCATTTGCTCATTAAAAAACTCAAGTACTGTATAGTTTGGAAAGCCCCGTTGAAACTAGATGAACTTTGCATCAAGTTTGACAACTTTTATTTTTCAAAATTTGTTTTTAACATCAAAGAGGCTCTTAAAATATTATTATATTACAAAAAAAGATATTCGGTGACGAGTTTAGTTAAAATAAATGATTTAGTACAGGTGTGCTTGAATTTTGATAAGTAGAAAAAGCAGGAATGCGGAAAAATAGTGAAAATATAAAATACTTATTATGGGTTTGAAACTTGGTGTGTGGGTATAAAATTACAAAAGAAAATGTTTTTATCCGTTGATATTTTTGGATATTTTGAAGAATAATGTCATTTTTCGATGTTTCTTTTTTTAAATGTCAATTTTGACAGGTTAAGGAAATCACGTGACCTATTTTGTAGACGCCATTTGACATCATTTCTTAAGTAAAATCTACTGCCAAAATCAAATTTCACATAAAACGATAAATAAAAAAGTTTACCATTTGATGCGGACTTTATCGGTGACACTGTATATAAAAATCTCGTACCTATCGGAATGCACAGAAAAACCTCCGAAATAAAGTCCGTGGTTTCATTGTTCCCACGCAACATTCAGTTCAATATAATTTACCTTGGACCTGGTAGGTTAAATAATACCATGTATTGTGGTAACCCGTTCCTGCATCTTCTTTTAACTGTGTATTTGAGAAGAAAAATGCATTATCGACGCCTTATTTTGTCCATGTATTTCACTCTGAATCGGTAAAGTTCCATATTATACGAGTAGTGGTCTGATTTTTCCCGAGAGAAAAATTCGTTTCACTACAAATTTTTAGAATGCATCACGAGTAATAATTGAAGTTACCAGATCAGTGTTTTCAAAACTCTTCATTTAAAATGAAGTTTTCATTTCTGCTATCCTGAATTTTAGAGATCTTTCAATTCTAAAGTCTACCTCTCAAATTAGTCTACTTTAATTAAAGTTTCATTTTTAATATGTATGCAATGATGCAGATACCTTTTAAATTGGATTTCGATCCCTTATAATTACGTATTTCGACGAAACCCATTCACTTTTTAATTGTCGAAGTGGAAATTCTTGATATTGAAAACCCAGTACCCTCCTCTACTTTGTTCAGTTGACTACAAAACTTTCCGCAGTTTTTGGGATCACGAAAGATTTTCAGTTTATGTTGAAAAAAATGAATAACTGAAAATTCCAATTTCTTTTCTCTACTCCCAACTTCATATCTGGCTGAAACAAATCCTTGATTCCATTTTTGCTTGAAAAAATATCAAAAGAATCTGTTCTGTCTGTTTAGAATCTGTTCTTTCGTTAACCAGCTGTCGCTTTCCACGAACGACAACTCTCAAAAGTCAAAACTTGTACGAGTTAAAGACTAACAAGGTCTTACCTTTTAACATAATTTCACGAAAACACCTTTTATATATTCAATTGATTTCTACTGGAAAATATAAAAAAATTCATTTGCACACTAAAATTGATATTATGGTTTTGCACTATTTATCCTCTACCATTACTTGGGTAATGTGAAGTATTGATATTCTAAATACGGCAGATAACTCAAGGGCCAATTTCCACATCTTAAGGCCGACATACACTGCAATGTTGCCCGACAATTTTAACCGTGGCGAGTAAAATTGTGCGTGCAAAATTGCAGTTTGTGGCGTAGTACTGACAACCTTAGTCGGCAATTTGAATTACGGTCGTCATCATAATTTTACACGTACGTGTCAACAGGTTCATGCAAGTCGACCTGTGTGTGGGCATAGCAATCTTAACCGTCATTCATCGAAAGCGAAAACTCGTTTAAAAAGGGTGTGTTTCTTGCAAAAATAATTCAAACATGGATACAAGAACTTGGAGCAAAGATTTTGTAATAGAGTTTATTGAGTTATATAGAAGTCACCCTTGTTTGTGGAATGTAAACTGCAAAGAATATAGCAACAAAATAATAAAAAACAAAGCGTACCAGAAATTAGTGACGAAAGGTATAACTTAATGCGACGAAGGAGACTGTTGAAAAGAAAATAGATTCCATGAGAGGATCAGTGAGAAAAGAAAGGAAGAAAGTAATAGATATAAAAAAATCCGGCGTAGGAAGTGACGCAGTATATGAGCCACATTTGTGGTATTTTACACATTTCCAGTTTTTAGAGGACCAAAAAGTTCCGCGTCAGAGCCAATCCAATATTGAAAGTGATCAGGAACTAGCAAAATAGGAAAATTTACAACAGGTGATAATAAAAAAGAAATTGTTCATTTTTTTAGAAAGAAACCAAATATTCATTTGTTAATTGTAATACCAACAAATTGGGTTATCACAGTTTGAACATGTTGGAGATAAAAAAAATATATTAATAAAGTTATGAAATTACACTCAGGAGAAGTTAACTGTGTTAACTTCTTTTTTCAGATTTTCAACCCGTACTCGGTGAAATTGTTGAACATTTGAAATGGTTAAACTGAAAATAAGGTGATTCCAAAGAAGAATAATGAATGAATAATTGTTTTTATAGACAAAGAGCGAAGCTAAAAAATGTGGTAACGTTGAATCTAAGATTGTTTGAAGGTGCTTGACAATGTTTCTGTATAAGAAGAAATGTTCAGGACTTCCATTGTCTAAAACGGAAAGACATGAATTCTATGCTAGAACAGATGAAATTAAATTACTGTGAAATTATGAAGTGCTGGAAATAAAAACTGCTGAAATAATTAAGCGACATGTTGAAAATAGAATAACTAAAGTACGTCTTTTTGTAACTTCAATAAAGTTAACAAATTAATATGTGAAAATTGCTGTCTTTTTAGCAGCCAATCTTTGGACCACCTGCGACGTTTTTTTCTATTCTGCCTTTTTATCACTAATGCCGCTGCCACCTCCAGTTTATGTGCTCGTTTCATCATGTCGCTGTCCAAACTACCTGCGAACTGGCTTTGTGACCTGACAATATATGAACGCTTCGTGCCTACAATTTTGCACGCACAATTTTACTCGCCACGGTTAAAATTTTCGGGCAACATTGCAGTGTATGGCGGCCTTTAATCCGTGTGTCTGCCTCGGTTTCAACTTCAATGAAAAAAAAGTTGATGTATGTTTTCACAAAAGCATCTGCATACCGTTTCATGTCCGAGTCTTCATCAACTTTTGGAACTAAGACTAATACCAGTAAAAAACGTCAATAATGCGCATGCCTACCAACAGGTATTTCTTCAATCAACACTGAATAGTTTACAAAACAAATCAATTTCATCGCATAGGTATTTCTTCTTCTACTGATATAATTGAATCGCCTTCAAATACGAATAGCGGTTGATGGTTAAATTGAATTCAGCTGATATTTGACAGCTGATGATTAATTATGTTGAGAGTGTAGTGTATTCAAAATGAGACTAAGAGCCAAATAAATTGTCCGCATATCGCACAATTACGTTTCAATTGGTAACACTGCGGCATACATATTACACTCATCACATTGTCAACCACCTTCAAACAAACACTTATCACATAATCAGTAACTATAAAATATCCCAAAAAAACTAATCTTCATCAGGGTATACATTGTGATTCATATATGTTATATCTCACTATAACCTATTTATCTAAATAAGTCAGAGACTGTCCGTAGAGAAACCTTCTTGAGTGAATACTAAATAATAAGGACAAATTATTTTGTATGTGAACATCAAAATGTGTTCAATCTGTAGCACAAAGAAACTCAGGATCCACAAAGCATTTTGTGGATCCTAAGTTTCTTTTTCAAATGTCTATGATGTTTTCTTCACAATCTAGGTTATTTTCAATTTCTCCTTTCGGCAGCGGTGTAGTTGGTTCACATAAACTCCTTGATTGTTCAACAATTGGAGAAATTTCACTTACAATAATGTGATTCCGAGATTGTAATTCCTCCACGGTTTACAGCTTCCAGTTCATTTCCAATTTATTTCCACGTATGAAATTTTTTTAATATTTTCATTTTGTTTTCTTTCGACAATGAGAAACAGACAGACAGAATTTCAAATTCTTAAAAGTCTTCATTGACGAAAATGCGAAATCTTCTCAGTTTTCTTTAATATTTGGTTATTTCAGCATTTCTTAGTTTGTATAAAAATGTGACAAAAAGTGGTCTCTGTTTCCTTTCGATACTCTTTCTCAATATAAATATATTCGTTATTTATATCGAGTCAATATTTTTTTCAAGGAAGCGTTCTTTGATGTGTTTAATGGAATGGAATGGAATGATCTGCGTTTTCACTTTCATTTTCTATTATTTTGTGGAAAACCAAGTTGTTTTCTTCTATTTGTTTGAAGGTGGTTGACAATGTTTCGTGGTGTATTTCATCAGTTCGGACTTTCATTGTCTAATCTCTATCCCCACTCCCCTACTAATATTATAAATGCGAATGTAAGTTTGTTGGTTACAGTTTCACACGAAAACTACTCAACCGATCGTCATGGAATTTTTTACACATGTTCTTGGAGGTATTAGAAGTAACATATGACTTTTTATAAAAAAAAATACTTTCTTTGTTAGATTTGAAAATTGAGAATTGGAAATTATTTACTTTTGTAACAGTGAAATATATTTTAACATTTGTTGTTGCAATTCAATAAAGCATATTTTGAATTTTCGAAACTTCATCGTATCCCAGGCAGGCATTAAAATATACTTCTCATATTGATCAAAAAATCAAAAAAAATTAACTATTAACATGCACTGAAAAATTTAAAAATCATTGACAAGAGACGAAAATAAAAAAATATAAAATTAAAAGATTCCAAACCAAGGTACTTCACGACGTTTCCATTGTTAGTACCCACAATCGTCTTCGGTTGGTTACCTCGTTCACAGGCAGATGTGACGATGACAAACCTGTTGTTTGTTGTCCGCTCCATCCTAGTTCGAAGAATGATACTCTGAAGGAAGTCGATTTTCAATTGTCGGAAATCATTCACTTTATGTTGATGATACAAACCACCTTGCACTGACGAGTGGCCAAAGTGTGTTTCAATAATTGAAAATCTATCATGGCAGTTGAATCGCCAACAGCATATGCAGCAACAACTTCAGTGAATAATTTTGCACTGGCACCTGACGGATAAATTCCGTGGTATTAGCCAGCGGAGTAGTTATTTTCTGATAGGTGTCAGTCCATTAACCTACAGTGTAGGGAGTTAAGACTGGCCAGAACCAATTGTTCCTTTAGATGATTTGATTCATAGCCAGTCTTCAAGTATACCAATGATCATATGTGAAAAATATTTTTCGAAAGTTTGTCGAACAACCAATATTTATGAAATTCTCAGACATTTGTAGAACAGTCACATGTCAAGAAGTTTCTTCGTTTGAATATTGAAGATCACTCACAAAATTCAGCAATTTTTACGTACCTGTCTATTCCCACCGTTTCTGTTCGCACCAAGAAAAATTCGAAATAAATTTATGTACATTATAATCAAAGAATTTCAAATTATTCAGTACGCAATGATCCATGAAGCCTCTGATGAATACTTCGGAAATAAAACTTCAACGGAACTCGTAGCTACGAATATTGGAAATTTAAAGTTTGGGCTTTTTCTCTTTCGTTCTTTAAGGGAGTTACGAAGTTCAATAATATATTTGTTACTCTGTGAGATCTATATTGGGTTGGTAAGGAATTTGTTCAGAACTGGGACAGTGTAATGTAATTCAGGAAAGGTACATTATATTACTGTAACTGATTGGAATGTAATCGCATTCCGAATGTCATGAGCATGTTCGACGTCTGGGATATATGGATTTGTCATATACGTTCATAACTAATATCGCTACCTACAATTCCCCGGTGTAAGGCTAACACTAAGGTTTGTTCTTGAATACATATGTTTCATTGACAAGTATTATTTTTTGGTATTTCGTTGCTTTTTAATGAGTTTTCGGTGTTAGTATAATTTTTTGAGTTTCATTAGATTTCGTTCCTGACCTCGGAATTTCTTTGAATTTCAATTTCAGACTTTTGTTGAATTCAGAGGGCATTCAATTCAACTTTATTGTTCCTAGGAAAATATAGGGCTTATAACAAGAAAATTCATAACAATATAGTTATTTGAAAAATATAACTCAATATAGTTAGTATCCAGAAAAATATATGAGAAATACACTAATGAGAATTAATTTTTCATTCAGTCATGAAAATGGCAAAGGTTTCTGATTATTTTTAATTTAGTTTAAGTTTCGTAATATATACTCATTATGTGTTTATGAAACTTATTATATATAATATAGACCATACCTCCGAAAGAAGCGAGAAAGGACGAGAAAGAAAGACTGAACGATACAGTACCACTACTATTTTACTATTACTTCGAGAGAAATTGTTTGACTTTATCTTTGAATTTGGTTTGTCATTCGTTTTTTCAAGTTGGCAAACAATTGCAGTCCATGTATTATGATCTGGTAGCGGAAAAATGTTCAACAAAGAATATGGAATATGTCTAATGCCATCAAAATTCATTGGCTTAGTTTTTGTAGACATTAAAATTGTAAGGGTATATAGGATTCTGTATTTGTAATGTGTAAATGAAATCAACATTCTATATTGAAAAATACACGAATAACTATAATAATTTCAAGGCCACGAATATTCATCAGTTTTCAATAGAAGATTTCTTGGCTTTCAACTATATTGTTCACAAGAAACTACAAAGTTTATAGTAAGGGAATACACAACAATATAGTTATTCAAAAAATATAATTTAGTAATGAAAATAAGTTAAAAACGACAACAAATTTTTCATTCAACAGTGGAAATGGCAAAGGTTTCTGATTATTTTAAATTCATTTAAAATTTCTTAATATTCTGTAATATGGACTTTCTCCCAAAATTCGAACGTGATCTGAAAGCGAAAAAATTTATTATTCAGAATTTTGAAATAACCCAAGCTTCAACAAAAATATGGAATAATTTGACATACCCAGTGGCATTAAATCCCATTGGTTGTACTTTCTGTAGACATTAGAATGTATGATCAGTAAATGTAAGTATGATCCGTATCTTCGATGTATAAATAAAAATAGCATTTTCAACTGAAGTACACATGAATAACTATAATAATTTAAAAAACAAGCAGATTCATCAGTTGTCAATTGAATGTTCATCGACAGAAGACCAGTTGGCATTATAATATACAATTTTAATGTTTTTTCTATATGTACCTTTGTGACCAATTTGATTCCATTGGATGGTTTTTCCATACCATCAAGTTGCTGCAAAAGGTTTATTTACTTACGTGGGCTTGGCACATATACCTGGTAGTAAATGGTAGTAAGTACTTATTTATTCAGTAAGGTGTTACTCCAACATATTGAAATTATTAGTTATTCATTCATCATTTTCGTGAGAACTCCAAACATTATTTCATATCATCGAAGGATAATCGTGTAACTTATATATTTCAAATGAATGAAATTTTTGTCAATGTAGTTATATTAATGACTTATTATTGCTTGAACAAAATTTTAGATCATTATCTTTGTTAGTGATTTCAATAGTACCAACAATGAAAAGTAAAACCGTTACCTTTCACTTATTTACGTCTTCTGATGACTTCTGAGGATTGCTTGTGTGGAAACTCCGTACACTATTTCATATGTAAATACGCGGACTGTTAAAAAATTGTTATGGAGAATAATCGAATAATTGTTAGAAATGTTGCTAAGGATATTGGCTTATCGGTTGGTTCATGCCATGTAATGTTTTCGAAAATTTTGGGCATGAAGCGGGTGGCAGCGAAGTTCGTTCCAAAATTGCTGATTTCTGACAAAAAAACCGTCGCATTAGCATCGTTCAGAAATTGTTGAATGACGTCAACGGCGATCCAGGTCATAACAGGTGACGAATCATGGGTACCTATATGGTTATGACATCGAAACCAAAGTTCAGTCGACCCAATGGAAGAGCCCAGGATAGCCAATACCAATAAAGCCCGCTAAGTTCGATCAAATGTCCAAAGTTTTGCTCACTGTTTTCTTCGATCACCGTGGCGTAGTGCATCAGGAGTTTTTACCACATAGTCGTATAAGGTCGATAAGGAGTTGAGTATTATTACAAAGTTATGCGCCGCTTGCAAGAAGCAATACAAAGAGAGCGTCCGTTATTTTGGAAAAACAACTCATGGCTTTTGCATCACGATAATGCACCTTCTCACTCGTCATTGCTTGTTCGTGCTTTTTTTGCCAAAAAAACACCGTAATCATGCATCAGTCATCGTATCTTACCATTTTTGCCCGCAGGCGACCTTTTCCTATTCCCAAGTTCAAAGATAGCCATGAAAGAACGGCGTTTTGTGACGATTGAGGATATAAAACCGTATCGCCGAGAGAGCCCAAAATCATACCAGAAAGTACATATCAGAACCGCTTGAAAGATTGAAAAAACGCTGTATCATAATTGAGGGGGAATACTTCGGAGGAGAGAAAATAGAAATTATTGAATAAATAAATATTGTTTGAGGAAAATTAAATTGTATATCCTAACTTGTTCTGATGTGGGAACTACGACAGCATTGCCAATATTGAGAACGATTCCTAGCGAATTCTGCTGTGTAATATGAATATAGAGATGATCGTGTCCTTTAGGTTGCGACGCTGCATCTAGTAGCACTCCAGTTGCTATTTAGGAATTTTTAATTTTTCTCGAACTGGAGTGAAAATGTTGCCCAAAAGTGATAGAAAGGGTCCTTATTTGTGACAGAACATTTGTGCATCCGCAGTTTCCTATCTCTATTAACCACTTCAATAACTTTAGTTATAAATCTAAACTATAGGATATTTTCATTACGTTAATACGCTGAAGTACAATCTATTTTCGTAATTGATTATTACGATTTTGCTAGTGATTATCGTTGTCAGAGTAAACGTTCAACCAATTGTAGACTGAGCAGACATTACTTGAATGTATCAACAATTTTCTGGAGTTTCATGCAATGTTTCAGCCGTTGATGATGATGTTGATATTTGCGAAATTTGATCAACTGTTTTTCAAGTCTTTACAAGGAATCTATGAAAAAAATTATTCATATAACCGATGTATTGAATATTTTAATTTGAAAACTTGTGAGAGATATACACATGGCAAATGACAATATCGACACAGCACAGAACAGCACAGAACAAACAAAATGAATACCTTTCATAGAAATCTACACAAATCCTATTAACGACATGACCTAAGTATTATTTCTTGTTTTCATTTTCTCAACTTTGTCTTCATTAATTTATTTCCAAATGATGGAATAATAATATGTCAAACGTAAAACAAGTAGTGCCCATGTTTCCAAGCTGATAAAGAATAGCAGGAAGCTGAGCCCATGTTGCCAAGCTGATAAAAAATATACTCCATGGTCCGAATGAAAGTGATCTAGTCGAATTTTTGGGAATCAAGAAAAAGTTATTTCCATATAATTAAATGTTTCGAAAGTATTTTTCATTCGTTCAATTCAATGTTCATGTGAAACAATAACATTTCTTTTTTCCGGATTTATTTCATGTAACAATAAAACTAAAATGAATGTGAAGATAATATTCTCCTAAAGTGACATACCACCGGATTGTTCCATAATCAAAAGCCTTTCCCTCAGGTCCAAAAGAGTCATAAATCAATTTCCAGTTGGTCAACAAAAATTATTAATTTCTCTTATGTGCTACTAGGCCACCAAATAGCTGTGACAGTCAACAGATGGAAAATGTAATTAATTAGGAAGGGCTCCGTCGAGTGGAAAACTTTGAAGTTTCAATGCTTCGTTGAGTCCATATTCATTAAGAGACTACTAGAAGCCTCTTTTGTGTTTCCTACGTTTTCCGGCATGTATTATTTCTTGAAATATTAATTAGGCCACAGCTCTTTCTGCGGCAGGGTCCAGGTCTAATGTTATCACGAATAGCGAACATGCTTTGTATATTCTGGCAAGAGTACAATGCGGACTCATAAAACAATTAGTGGAGAAATAAAGCAATTCCTAGATAAAAAGGACAATTGAAACGTTCATCCACATAAAGCATATGTAATGACTTAATTGAGGTTGAACAGTACGCCATATGGCATATTAAACATGTGAGTTAAGAATCACAATTATATTTTTCAGATGACTGAATGTTAGGTGAAATCATCAAGGGCAGAAAGGATTCAGTTACATAACTGTGGTTTAATACACCAAATGACTGAATTATATTATATCAAATGTTTGACATATCAATCACGAATTTCTCGTCAGGTGTGAGTTCATCTTCTAGATTTTCTAGAAATTCTATTTGGAATCACCTTCCAAGAAATCAGCACATTCGTTTTCCATTTACTATTGCTATGTAGGTATACTATAATATATGAAGATGTAATATTATTATAAAAACTGCAATTTTGTCATTTTCTTGCCTAACTTTCCATATTCATTTTTGCTAATTGAATGAAGATTTGATTTCGAATACTTGACCACTATAGATTATTTTTTTTTTGGTGATAATATAAACAAATTATTCAACTTCAATGAACAAACTGATTAATACAGGTAAAAATAACTTTCAGTAACGATATCAAATGATTAATATCCAATTTGAAAAAAATAACCAAAACCGTTTTTTTTTTCCTTTTTCATCATCAATTCTGTGAATCATGGAATGAAGACATTGAGATATTCAAACCTCCGCGCATCAGAAACATTTTCAGTACTTATTTTCGCATTATGAAATGTAAAGGAAATGTTATTAGTTTTTTAATACATATCCTCTCGATTTTTCCAGCACAACTTTGATATCTTTTCTGGAGTTAGCGAACTGAAATAGTTCATAGCTGAAAATGAATGTATTTTCTTCCTGTTTTTCTTTCAATCCGAAAATAGATATGTGAGCATGAGAAATAAATAATAAGTTAATAAAAGTAAATAATATGTTCTTTGAAATATTCCATTATATCGGAGATATCCACTAATTACCAGCTTTCCTGATATATTATTGCATAAATAAATACTGAGTAGATATGAATGTGGTTTTTTCGTGAGTTTCAGACCTCCGTTGTCAAAAAAGTTTGAAATCTAAATTCAAGGACTAAAATGAATGGACCCGTAGGTATATCGTATAAAATGGAAAAACGAACAGAAATTAACAATAAGTATGAAATGTAAAAATATAAGCTCATTATTGGGTTGTTTCAAAAGTTTTGTATTTTTGTATGTCCATAGCTCAATAATATATATTCTACTACGTGGTGGTGTATACTGATCGATATAGAATTTTGTACTCTATACATTAATGCTTTTCTTTTTTTCAAATTTCAGTTTTTTGTCTCTCAGCTCATCACTATATGATATTAAGCGATTTTCTCTACGAATTCGAATTGAACCAAAGCACTGCCGAAACAGCAAAAAATATTAACCAAGGAGTTGGCAATAATGATGAACGCACGGTTCGAAATTAGTTTGTGAAATTCCTTTCCGGAGATTTTACTTTTGCGCAAACAAAACGATTCTTTTCTGAATCGGATCGTCACGTGTGACAAGTGGATTATCTGCGACAATACACATTCAGGATAGTATTTGGATGAGCCACCAAAAAAGTCCATAGTTACTATGTGATGATCAGTGGCTGGTGTGATGTACTGTGACTTTCTGCAACCGTGCCAACCATCATAACAGAGTCTCATTGTGAGAAAATCGACTAAATGTACCGAAAATTGCTTCAGCAGCAGCCGGCATTGATCAGCAGAAGAGGGCCAGAAGGGACGTTTTACAAATCATCGTCTATTAGACCGGGAGCCCGTGACAGAAATGTTGACCCCGTTTTTTACCGTCTGCCTTTTTCAGAGGACATATTTACAGCCACAAGTAACAGTATAATGCGTTGAATGAATTTTTTTCCATGTTACACATGCTCAAACATTAACTCTAGTTTGCATAAAAAAAGCTTCTTTGACCAACATTTTACCGTCTGCCATTCATGCAACTGGAAGGCTATGTTACACAACCCACAAAAAAATAATTGGCAGACGGTTACATGGTGTTCTGGCTAAATCATGAATTTTTCATTTAACAAAAAAATAGGTAACTGAAATCAATTTTTCACCGTCCTTCAAGCACAGCTTAGACTGATAGTAGCATGAAATGAACGAATTTTCACAAGGCAGACGGTTTGCCGGTTAAATAATAATTTATAGGCATTAGTTAATTAACAATTTTTTACAGTGTCTCTGAACCATTTTTTACCGTATAAATCTTGGTAAGATATAAACTGCAGTATTAAAAATATAGAGAAAAATTAATGGCAGATGAATAGATCGTGTTTATACAACTGCAAAATATTTTTCAATTTGTTGAGAAAATTAATAACTTTAACCGACATTTCACCGTCTGCTATTGTTTCCTTGCAATATATATTACTATCTGGTAGACTAATTGTCAATTGAGAAACAAATTAACCGTGCTAATACATGTGAAAAATATTTTTCAATTTGCAAAAAAAACCTAATAACTCTGACCTACGTTTTACCGTCTGCTGTTGTTTCCTTGCAATATATAATTATTAAGTAGACAACCTGTCAATTGACAGAAGAATCGAGCGTGTTTAGACGAGAGTCGTAGACAATTTGTGATGACACAAGTGTGAATGTTACTTCATAATTTGGTTTTGGAAACAATTGCAGATTCATAAGTGTCACATAAATCGGCCGGGTTCTTGGCTTTCGGTTCTGCGCTGGTTTACCTGCATTCCATGCTTCAACCGGCTGTTATTTTACACCAGCTTTTTACAAAAAAGGAAAAAACCTTGAAAAAGTTTTTACATACTTGGCGAATCGTTTATTTTTTGTTTGCAGACACTGCACTAATAATCGCAGAATTTGGGTGCCATATGTATGCAACAACCAAATATAAGTTATGCAAAGTTTCATGAATGAAGCGAGAGTTCGGATCTTTGAAATACATTACGGAGTGATAGATGGCATGGAGTCTTTCAAGAAACAAGTTACATCGTTTGACGCATCCAATCTACTACCATGTTCCAGAGAATTACAACAATAAATTTGATGAACAGCATATATATCAAACATGTGGACCAATTCTTTTGAAAAAATTCCATCTCAATTAGACCCATTAAATTATGGCTGGTGTCACAATGATAATGGACAGTATACGTTCAACTGGTTTGAAGGACCTCATACGCCTGAATACATTCAAGAAAATAATATTAACATCTGCAGGTATGTAAGTATTTAAGAAATTATGAGAAGTCAATGAAATGAAAATCCATCATGAAAATATCGATAATGCTATCTTACGTAATTAATCGATATTAAATAAATGTAGTAGCATATGTTGACGTATCGTTTAAATAGTTTTGCATTTTTTTCACATCCTTCAATTGTATCACGAAAATTGATCATCAGATTACTACCTTATTTTTTGTTGTAGATCCTACTGAATTCGCTCAGCTCAATGATGAGGAAGTTGCGGATTTGGGAAATGAAAATATTGATGAAGATCATGATGATGATAATAATAATGATGATGATGATGATTCAGAAAGCAGTATAACGAGCCATGTTAGCGTTGATTTGAATATTTCTCAAGAAACCATTGAATCAGATAAAAGTTATTTAGTTTTCATGTCGATATTGTTTATGTATTTCTAAATCTCGTATATTCATCATTATTCAGTCCCACTTCATCAAATCAACTGCTGAAAAAAGTGGTAATAGAACTTGTATCGTTTAAGGGGTGTTCTCCACTGAAATTGATGAAAATCTCCTATGAAGTAACATTGACACTTGTGTCATAAAAAATTGTCTACCACTCTTGTCTAAACACGGTCTATTCGTCTGTCAATTGACAGTTCCTCTATTCAATAGTTATATATTGCACGGAAACAATGGCAGACGGTGGAACGTTGGTTAAAGTTATTACTTTTTTTTTTGAAAATTGAAAAATATTTTTCACTTTTATGAATATGGTTAATTCGTCTGCCAATTGACAATTAGTCCACTTTATAATCATATATATTTTAAGGAAACAATGACAGATGGTAAAACTTTGGTCAAAGTTATTACTTCTTTCAACAAATGAATAAATATTTTTTTCAGTTGTATAAACACGGTCAATTCATCTGCCAATTGACAATTCGTCTACTTAAGAATCATATATATTGCAACAATGACGGTAAAATGTTGGTAAAAGTTATTCACGTCTGCCTATACTTAAAACATTGCCAATTTGTATGCCAACAGTTGTGATTGACAGATGGTAAAAAATTGATTTCAGTTAACCATTTTTTTTGTTAAATAAAAAATTCATGTTTCAGCCGGAACACCATATAACTGCCAATTATTTTATCTGTGGGTTGTGTAACCTAGCCTTCCGGTCGCATGAATGGCAGACGGTAAAATGGTGGTCAAAGAATAAGCCCATTAGGTTGCAGTAAACCAATCACAAATAGTAATGAAAGATATCGTTTTTGTTAATTTATATATGAGTGCTGAAACTGTACAATACGAGTTAATTGCTGTACTTTCCAAAAAAGCTTATCTATCTTTATTGAAAAAATTCACGACTAGAATACATTTCAATCCCCAGCAGCCCCTACTTCAAAATTTCTGTTTGGACTACTATACTTGTGATACATCATTTTGAAGGGAATTCAATCCCAAATATATCAGTGTGGTGAAATTGAGCATCGATCAAGTGTTGTTGAAGTTTTAATGAGAACTATGTTTCATCAAGATATTTTTCGTCACCTTCATTGTATTCATCATATGACAGGTTCAAAATATGAACTATTTAGTTTCATACAGAAGTTCAAGCGATTTTCGAAATGTCTTCTCATTTTTATTAACATTTATGGAGTCACAGCACGACACTCCACAAAAATTTTCCTGCGTAGATCATCAAAAGAATTGGGATGTGTAATATAAACTTCACTTCCAAATCACCCCGTAAAAAGAAGTCTAAGGTAATAAATCAAGATATCAATTCGGCCATTCTATTGGTCTTCGCCCTCCAATCCATGTGAAATTGTCATCTAAAAATTTACGAAATGGTGCAACAAAATGTGGAGGAGTTCCATTTTTTGAAAGATGAACTCACTTTCAAGTAGACTATCATCATCTTCAAATAATTGAAAGATTATGGGTTTCATAGTTGTATAAAGAAGTTCAGGATACGTTTGTCCGTTGAGAGATAAAATATGGACCTATAATATGGTCTCCCAGAATAACTACCCAAATATTAAGTTTTTAGGTAGTTTGTGAATGAATTTCACTGTACCAATGGGGATTTACGTCACTCCATTATCTGCAGTTGTACCTGTTCACATGTTCATTTCAATAAAAAGAAGATTCGTCAGGAAAGCACACGTTTTAGGGGTAATTATTATCACCAGTCAATAATTGACTTATGATTTCATGAAACCCTGTACATTTGTCAGGATCATCTTTATTTAATTCTTGTACATTCTGCATTTTATTAGAATTCTATGAACTCCGCTTTTATAAACTC
Organism: Leptinotarsa decemlineata; assembly: GCF_025532065.1. Classification (NCBI taxonomy): domain Eukaryota; kingdom Metazoa; phylum Arthropoda; class Insecta; order Coleoptera; family Chrysomelidae; genus Leptinotarsa; species Leptinotarsa decemlineata. Next base: position 24,211,727 of record NW_027412532.1, read on the forward strand.
CAGAAATAGTCTCAAGTTGTCTTGAAGATTGAATATTATCCATCACTCCATGTCCTACAACTGCAACATCGGCCCCTCCATTTCTCATACGCTAGTTGCACACACACCGATTTTGGACGGCTGACTTTGTACCGGTCGTCCAAATTCCAATAGTGTACCACATGTGGGAACGGGACCTTGCACACATGCCTATCGGTGATCGTTGCCGGTAAAATACCGGTGAGCAGCCGTCCACTGCCACTGTATCGCCGGCAGTACCGGGAAGTAGTGGCGTACATGACTAAATGCACTCTTGCATACTCACCGGTTTTTTACCGACCATTCCAGTCTCGAATGCTCGGTGAAATTGTAGTTACTACGCATTAACTTCGTTTTGGTGGTGCGTGCTAATTACGACAACAAAGCAACTGATTGTTTGACCGATAAAAATCCGGTGTGTGTGCAAGCACCCGCTACCAATAAAATATTGGCCGATTTTATACTGGCCGTCTAAAATCGGGTGTGTGCAACTAGCGTAACGCTAGTTGCACACACGGCCGACAAAGTCGGCCGACTTTGTACCGTCGTCCAAATTTCAATAGTGGACCACATGTGGAAATGGGACCTGGCACACACGCCGACCGGTGATTGTCGCCGGTAAAATACTGGTGAGCAGCCGTCCACTGCCACTGTATCGCCGGCAATACTGGGAAGTAGTGGCGTACATGACTCAATACACTCTTGAATACTCACCGGTTTTTTACCGACCATTCCAGTCTCGAATGCTCGGTGAAATTATAGTTACTACGCATTAACTTCGTTTTGGTAGTGCGTGCTAATTACGACAACAAAGCAACTGATTGTTTGACCGATAAAAATCCGGTGAGTGTGCAAGCACCCGCTACCAATAAAATATCGGCCGATTTTTTACTGGCCGTCCAAAATTGGTGTGTGTGCAACTAGCGATAGGCTTGGCTTCTCTCGTTCATGTTTTTTGTTCAGCACTTACCCAGACTCCATGAACTTATTCATCAATTGCATAACGTACTGCGTGATGCGGTTTTTTCTGAATGAATTTCATTGAAAATTCGTGCATTTTCGAAATAAGTAGCTATATAATGGATATTCTCTGTAGTATATTATAAACCTCGAAAGTTTTTAAATTGTTGAAGGAATTAAATCGAAAACATCAGTATACCAAGGCTTAAAGAAAGATAGGCGTATACAATAACACATGACGACAATTTTTTTTCATGAAAACGTCTGTCTAACCTTCTAAACTATTATTTCTGAAAGCATGTTATTTTCAATACAGTGGCGTACCCACAGTGAACCTTTGTTACGATGATGAAATTTTAGATGAGGAAAAATAATAATATCTTGATAAAACTTAGTTTTCATCAAAACAACAACACTTGGTCGATCCTCAATTTCAGTACACCGTATTTGCGATTGAGTAGGGGGGTTGGGGATGATGTTTTTGGTGAAAGTGTTCACCCTTGAAATAAAAATCATCGGGTCACAGCGATTTCCAATTTTTTCACGAGTTTGCAGATTAGGGAGTGTCAAGTTTTAGCTGGGACACACTGTATGTAAAAGGTGTATAGAAAATTAAAATGCAAAAGTATATAGATTTCAAACAAGAACATCTTACATAAAATGTCAGTGAAAAATTCCTTCGAAACAATGTGCAGTTTTTGCCGTTCAGCGAGTAGGTATCCAGTTTTGTTTGCTAGAAGATTCAGATATGAGGATACGCATATCTTGTTGTGGTGGAAAAATACTTTGTAACTGTTTAATTTATCGATTCAGGGGTACACAATTCTGGGAACTGTGGAAATTACTGAACTCATAAATGAAAATAATGGCTGTGGTTATCGGTTTGAAAAGCTATTTTTTCTAAACTAGATCGGTTCAAAATGGAAAAAATCTCTTATACGTATGTAATTATTGGGGTGGAATAAATTGCAGTGAATGAGTACGCGCAGTATAAAAAACGACCACATTGCAACAAGTGCCAGACATATATGCGTTCAAGATTTGGACAAGAACTAAATGGAATAACTTTGACTGTCATACAATTTCACGGAATTTTGAGTTAAAAAGCGAAAGGAAAATAATAAATTCATTTTTAGTGTGTTTTCTCTTGTACGAGTGTGCTTTTTTAAAATTGCAAGTACTTCAAACATTGAGAGGGATATTTTTTATTAGAGATTATTTTTCGGGAAAAATATTTTTGGCATAATTTATTCTGAAATTGATTGTTTTGTTCTTCTATTGGAAAGTTTCCCACAACTTTTTATTGTGAGATGGAGAAGTGAAAGGTGCAAAGCTGTTTTCCCAATATTTCACGTAGTAAAACAAAAGTTTTAAGATAACCTATATTACTGCATGAAGGTTTGTGATCAACATTTCTAGCACTGAATTGATTGATTTGACAAATTTTTGGGTAAAATCTTTTTATTTTTACTGAACGAGTCGGTCAAGACTTGTCCACCTTCACAAACAAATTTGACGCGTGCGTACGTTTATTTTTGCGGACATTCTTCTTCCTCGTAGGACGTTTGGCCCACCCGATGGCTCACTTTGTCCATTCAATTCATACAAGAAGTGAAATATCTACTTTGTTTCAAAGTGACACCCCTCGGTGTACGTCGCTGGATTATGGACTAAGTTATCAGCCCTGAGCAGCCCTTGGGTTGTTCGCATTCGCCACGGCCAATGCGTCAGAATGGGATCAAATAATGCTCTACCAAATAATTGTGTGTTTGTGTGTTGAATAAACATAACACGCATTGTTCAATATTCATTCGTATGTAGAGTTCTGGCTCCGCAGTATATACGGAAATTAAATCAGACTGCATGTTATTCAATATTCACCGAGTTCATGAGGACTGTTAATCATTTTAATTAGCTTACCGTCTTGTTCATTATGTCACCTTCCTTAAGGGGTTATATCAATACATATTTGCTATGTTTAAAATCGTACTCGTACTCAGTGTCGTGAGGATCATTTCTGAACAAACATTAAATTGTATTCAACACACCATGTTGCATATTTTTTACTTGGAGTTTCTATTCAATGTCGTAGAAAATGTTTTCATTCAATGTCATCCAGCAAATTGCAGAAAAGTAAAACATATTCACATTTGCTGCTGTTATCAATGATGTTGGCGGCCTGAGAATTGAATAATTTGAACTACAGCAACCAGTTTTATGTTCTCATCACCATGTCATCCTGCTTGTTGGAATATGGTTGACTGAAGATTTCCATAACTCTGAACTAGGACTCAAAGACTATAATATCTTTCGAATGGACTCAACTGATTCCTTAAAAGTTCGAGGTGGTGGTGTGCTCAAATGTTGAAGTATATTGTAATCATGATAAGGTTGTTGACAAAAATATGGATTCTTACCCAAATGAAAAATGTTCACTCTGTGGTGATTATAATGTTCCATCCGTCAAATTGAAAAAAAATTATATATTTACTTAGTTTTCTTTAGTGGTCTGTTTGCAAAACCCGAAATTCACTTTAAAACTCTCGCCTCGAACTGTGAATTCTCTTGACAGATTCTCTATTGATTCAGCTTTGTTTATTTTCCATATTTTGGAAGGTTATAAGTATACCTATAAAAATAGTAAGAAGTTTAAGTCCTTCACAAAAAATGTATTTCGAAGAATAGCACTTACCATCTTAGGAACAATTTTTCTCAGCATTGTTTAGGAATCCTTATTAATTGAAAGAGACATAAATTTGTCTATAATGAATAATGATGCCGTTCATGATTCTGTTTCTTAAAAAAAATCCACAAATGTTTCACTCGGTTCAATAGTGAGTTGAAAAAATATTGTTGAATTGAAAAAAACATAAAAAATTGTAAAATAGTGAAGCATATCATGAAACTCAATATCTTAGAACTCACTATAAAACATTACGAGAGAAGTGCTATCGCTGATATATAAGGTTTTTCAACAGGTACTTCCAAACCTTGACAATAGATAATGGCCATCTTGTTGAAGTTACATCTGTCAAATTAGTTGTCATTCATTCAGTCTCTTTTGCCAAGTCAACATAGACGGAACTCAGCAACACGTGCAAATAATGAAGTTGTTTTATCAAAATGACTGTTCTGATTGGACAACATGCCGCGCGTTCCCCCCATTTTACGTCGTCATAATTGTCGTACCGAGAGAATTATTCGCAATGTGGTGGATAAATTTGAGTTGATTAGTTCAGTAAACGATCATACAAAACCCATCAAAAACATTACCGCTGTCTGTGAGCGTGTGCAGGAGAATTCAAAATTCAACTGACCCAGGAACTGAAAGTGAACGACCATTGACAACGACGTGTGTTCGCTGAATGGGCTCTGAAGCGGCGTCTGGCGGCGTCATCTGTCCATATTTCTTTGAGGACGACATTGGCCAGGCAATCACTATCAACGTCGACCACTATAGTCGATGATTACCAACTTCGTTCGACCTGAATTGGATGTTTTGGACACCAACGATATGTGGTTTCAACCGGACGGCGCTACGTGCCACACAGCTTATGCCACATTAGATATTCTGCATGAGCGATTTGAGGGCATGATCATCTCACGTGGAACTGGCCACCGAGATCGTCCGATTTGACCCCTTAGACTTTTTTCTTGTGAAGTCGTAGGTGTATGCGAATAAGTCACAAATCACAGCGGTCTTCAAGGCCAATATAACCAATGCCATCTGTCAAATCCAGCCAGATTTATGCGCCATGAGTCATGAAGAATAGGTCTTTCAATCGAATGAGAAATTTTGATTATATCTCACACACACTTTGTTTCAATTATATATTCAGAACTGAAAATAATATTTCAATTGATCACTTTTGAAATTACATTAATGATAAAAATAAGTTTTGAAACCTTCTATCTCGTATGGTTCTTGAAGATGTTTTTGTTGAACTAGTGATTCAGTTTTCAATCTTTTCTCAAAATAGTTTTCAAAAGTTTAGTGAGTCCAATTCCTCACTACAACTTTTACAAGACAGCGGGTGTCTGTCATTATAGGGTGGGTATTAAGGTATAGATTAGATGCTGTCATTATCTAGTGAACTTACGACAGATCCCGATGACATTCCTATTCATCCGATCAAAAATTGCTTATTCAGTTACTCACTTGAAACAGGACAATTCCAAACTTCTCGAAACCAAGCTACTCATACATTAAACCTATTGCTGCAAATGATTCTTGTCATAGTGTTGAAAATAACAGGTGAATTTGCAATCAGAGTTGTCCTAAATATTGGATTGTGTAATCACCAAGAGATTTACCCTTGATCTCAAAGACACCAGTACCAATCAATCATGGATTTACAAAAAAAATCAACTGCTACCAACTGATTACTTTATTAGCGTCAGCATATAAATGGAGGTTCGGCATTCGATGAAGTCGACGAAGGTCTTGTTTGCCTAGTCCTGATTGGCGAAGTTTATACTGGTCAGAAAGTTATCGAAGTGCTTGAAAAGATAGTAATGAGTTAACGAGAGGTCTGGGAAGTATGGTAGCTCAATTCGTTTAGTTTTTGGACGGTCGTCGATTTCATCACAATAGGAATCTGCTGTGATGGTTTGCCATGATTGCAATGGTTATGTGAATTACAGTGTAGTAGTAGTAACCAAGTTAGTAGGAGTAACTAAGGTCTATTTTAGTGGATTCTTGTCATTTGGAAGTGCCTGGGTGGCTCGCCGGTATCCAACCACTATCCTGAACGTCTCTTGTTTTCCCAGAGTATCCACTTTTCATCACACATGATGATTCGATTCAACAAAGCATCGTTTTGGTTGCGCAAAAACAAATAAAAACAGACTTTGAAACGTGATCATTTCTGTCGAACGTTCAAATCGTGAGTTTATTGTATAAGTTTAAAAATGTCCGTATAGGAAGAAACTGCAGTAACGTTAGTAACAAATTAAAGTGGTAAAAAACATAGAAAGCTCCTTTTATCTTTTCTTCATTATGATTTCCTACCACGTAGTAACAGCTACATCCATCAATTTATTGTATGTGATATTCAATGTCCATCATGATATTAGACAGGGAAGTAGTTGTTTTCCTGCCGGTATTTACCAGAACCTACTGTGTAGGTAAGTATCACTGATGACCTATCGCGGCCGTCCAGCCCAGATTTTGTTTTCTTCAGTTATTATTATTAGCGAAAGCTGATGAGAAACTGTGACAGAAAGAAATGTAGGCATATATTTTCTGCTATCCGTGCGAAGCAGTTCAGGCGAAGAATAAATATTCATTCTAGTCGCAGTATAGCGTAGTTTCAAGTTTGAAACACTCTTGTAATACTCATTCAATATAAGTTAAACGAAAAGAAAAGTCATATCGTAGTACCGAGATATGAACGTTCCTAATAGAGCCATGAACTGAAATTGGAAACAGTCAGCTGGAAAAACTTGAAAACTTCATTACGTTCTCAATCAGAGCAAATTGAGAGATCCCGCTATATTTTGCAACTTGAGGACACTCGTAAAAAATTCAGAAGATTCATTCCGGTATATAGGCAGATCAAATCTATTTCTGAGTAATGGCATTTGATACAGATTTTTTTGATTACTTATATTTGATGAACGGATATCTCAGATGACTGATTTCCTCGTAAAAAACTGTTTAAAAACTGTGTTTTTCCGAAAAATCCTTAGAAACTGCATAAACGGATCTTCAGTTCTGCTTCTCATGGTGGATTCTGGTGAGTTATTGTGAAATATATCGTAAAAAAATGTCAAATGAATCATTATGACTAATAATTGAAAAACATTTTCCATTGCTTTCGAAAATTGAAATTGCTATCAGTAATATTTGGTCGAATATTTGCAGCGACAATGGTCACTAGAGGAGCAGTGCACTATATCCGATTAAACCAGTGTTTCTCAACCTGTGGTCCGCGGACCTCTGTGTAGGCGGCACCAATAAATATGCTGGTCACCTCAGTAACTTTGAATGGCTGACAATGGTGACATATTTGGCTGATAAGAGATAATGAAATCTTCCAAGTTGAAGATGAAATAGAAACTATTATTAAAAACTCAACCTTTGGACTGATCGTACAATTGGAAGAAGCCATAATCACTTTTCTCAGCTGGTAGCGTTTTTGGAATCCTCTAGTGAGGAAATGTCATCGCAAGTAAACACTACCGCGGTTTGAAGTCTTTTTTTCGGGAATTTTGCCCAGAATTTCAAACTAGTTCATAGAGAAATATCAAAAGAAGCACCAACCTCCAAATTGAAGTTTTTTTTTTTCGGTTCTTGAAATTATTTTTGATTTCCTGGGGGTCGTGGGCTAAAAAAGGTTAAGAAACGTTGGATTGAACGGAAAAGTTAGATATTTCACAGTCGTTGCTGAGACTTCGAAATATAGCATGCTTCCGCACACATACCACTTTTTAAATGCACAAAGTCCTAAGAAAATCACCTTTTAAGTATTTAGAAAAATATGCAGTTTTTTAAAAATGACTGTTTTATTTTTTAAGGTATTCGCCTTTAAATTTCATACACTTTTGCATGCATTGAAAATACGTTTCGAAACCACTCTGGAGTTACCATCTCCAAAACATAGATGTGGAAGACTTTTACAGCTTCTTGAGGCTAGCTTCTTAAGATTATGAAAATCGCTGCCCATGCATTTTTTGTTTTATACAGGGAAACAAAAAATTTGTGTGATGAATAAAAGTGGCGTTGTCGTGATGAAGAATGACGCGATGTTTTAGATTGTTTTTAGTATTTGGTATTTTTATTTATTATTAAGTAGGCAAGCCTAATATACAAAAAAAAATTACAAATTCATAAATATCTCACGACATTAACTATGTCAATATAAAAACATTTTGAAGTACCTTTCAAGGAAAACCAAATATACATACATATCTATAGATTGTTAGGTTAGTTCACATTAAAAAATGAAAAATTACAAATACCATAATGAGCTTTCACTAATATACTTCTTTAATGATGACTTAAAATGGTTTATTGAATTAGATTATTTTACAAATTGTGGTAGTTCATTAAATTTGTTTAAGCCTTTATGAAATATACTATTCATTCCAAATTTAGTGTTAGTTGTATTAATGTAAAAATTGTTATTTCTTCTCGTATTGTAATCATGAACTTCATTATTTCTCAATAAGAATTTTTGAGAGTAATTGGGTAGCAATCCTTTATGCAGCTTATATGCAGGGTGTCCCTGGACTTCCTCTTTTCCTCTCGGGAATGTATAGATGGGGTCAAAATATCACCAGTACTTCATATAACTTTTTTCCTAAAATCCTTCGTTACCAAGTAACGGGCCCTCGAAGTTACAAAATGAAAAATGTTTTTCTTTGATAACTTTTCAAGTGAATATTCAAAATCATCCAAATTTTGGTAATTGACTAAACAAATGAAATCCTTCGATGAGCTTTCATGCAGGAGTCAGTTGTTTTGCTACAAAGTCAGGAACGGACTACCCCCGATGGTCCACACCCCAAAACTTTGAAATGACAGATATTTTTCAATATTTTTCAACAAATTAAGGTTATTTGGACAATTTTATGAATAAAAGTACTCGTGTGGAAAGTCGATCGGAGCAACGAGTCTTGATAAAAATGTAGTTTCACTCGACGACATCAAACCCGCTCGTCCACCATTATTTGAAATGAATAATTATCAAAGCAGAAATAATAATGATAACGTTAATTCAACAGCATTTATCCTGAGATGTCTACCATTATTCGAAAATATTAGTTTTTAAGGAAAATGGAAATGATAGGTAAAATGTTCATAACGAATTTTTATAATGCAAACACGTTTAACTAACGAAACTCAAGAGCCAAACAAAGCAAACAGAAATGAAAAATCCGCTACAGAAACTGCTCGATATGACCACCTTCTCTCTCTATACATTTTCTTAGTCTGCGAAGACACCCTCTCTGTACTTGAAATAGCATTCCAGGGTCGTTTCGTATGGCTTCACAATGTAATGTTATTCTATTCAACAATGCATCTCTTGTGTGAATAGGTGTAGCGTAAACAAGGCTTTTTAGATGCCCCCACAGAAAGAAATCCAATGGATTTAAATCCGGAGACCGCGATGGCCATGAATATGGCCCACCTCTACCAATCCATCTATTGTGGAAAATATGGTTCAGATGGTCACGCACAATCAAACTAAAATGAGGAGGAGCGCCATCATGCATAAACCACATATCTCTTCGGGTTTGCAATGGAACATGTTCCAAAAGTCCATTCAAATCGTTCTGAATGAACTCCAAATAACGTTCTCCATTCAATCGGTCCTGTAGAACGAATAGTCCTATAAGATGGTTTCCTATGATACCAGCCCAAACATTCACGTTGAATTTCCGTTGGTGTTTGGTTTGCAATATCCCATGGGGATTTTCTTCGGCCCATATATGGAGATTATGAGAGTTGATAACTCCATCTCTACTGAAACCTGCTTCATCAGTGAATAAAACTCGATTAATAAAAGTCATATCCTCTCTTTACCTATCCATGAACCAATTGGCATATTCCAGTCGTGCTGGAAAATCTTGAGGTGTCATGGCATGTACCTTCTGGATGTGAAATGGGTGGAGCAGTTGTTCCCTAATTATTCTATGAATAGTGGACTTGGATGTATGGAACTGTTCTGATGCTCATTGAAGGATCATCAGCGACGGCTTCCAAAATATTTTCCTCCAATACAACGGTACGTACAGTCCTAGGAGCGCCCTCACCACCTCGTTTTGGCAAAACTGTACCTACAATAATATCGAAATAAAACAACGTGCTCAAATTAATTATCAATTATTACATACCTGTCTCCCTCAAGCTGCGATCGACACGCTCGAATGTTTCTCTTGACGGTACCGTTCGATTGGGAAAATGCTCGGAATACAGACGACGAGCTTCTGCAGCATTACAAAATGCTCGTCCATAAAATACATGCATATCTGCATATTCATTGAATGTAAACTGTTCGGCCATATCAAAAAAATTCAAAATATCCTATAGAATATTGACAATACAATGATAGTCATATGACAACGCACCACTCAACAAAACAAAATCGCATTCCAGTTTCTCATTTTTTATCAAAACTTTCTAAAAGGTTTTTTTGTCAACATCTGTGAAAGAAATGGAACATAATTATTCCCTGGATATTTTTCACCTGATCATGTGCAGCCGTTTTTGTAGTTCATTCGTTTGCTTTTTATTAGTATAGTAAATTTTTTTTCCGATGTGCGTTTTTTCAGCTAAATTTAGATTCGTGTTAAAGAATTTCTCCCATAAAATTATAATTATCAGTGAAACTCCTCAACAGTTTAGCTGTGAAGAAGAATTTGAAACATTCGAATGTTGAGTTTCATTAGATTCAGATAACTGATCAACACGAAACGTGATTATTCCACACGTATTATGTACATTCAAAATATGGAATGAATTCGATATTTCATAGTAGAGTAGCTTGTTAGTTTAAAAACACCACGAATCTACAGAACTTGATATTTCTTTTGAAAAAATATCTGCTATCACAATTGTGACTTAAACTTCCATATAGGTACTGTACTTTTTGTTTACGACTTCATCTTAGCATACTTTGTATTATTCCTGTTATAAATGTTGTTGAATTAACGTTATCATTATTATTTCTGCTTTGATAATTATTCATTTCAAATAATGGTGGACTAGCGGGTTTGATGTCGTCGAGTAGAACTACATTTTTATCAAGACTCGTTGCTCCGATCGACTTTCCACACGAGTACTTTTATTCATAAAATTGTCCAAGTAACCTTATTTTGTTGAAAAATATTAAAAAATATCTGTCATTTCAAAGTTTTGGGGTGTGGACCATCGGGGGTAGTCCGTTCCTGACTTTGTAGCAAAACAACTGACTCCTGCATGAAAGCTCATCGACGGAATTCATTTGTTTAGTCAATTACCAAAATTTGGATGATTTTGAATATTCACTTGAAAAGTTATCAAAGAAAAACATTTTTCATTTTGTAACTTCGAGGGCCCGTAACTTGGTTACGAAGACGTTTAGGAAAAAAAGTTATATGAAGTACTGGTGATATTTTGACCCCATCTATACATTCCCGAGCGGAAAAGAGGAAGTCCAGGGACACCCTGTATAAAGATCATAGTCATATATAATATACGTTCTTCAACTGAAAACCAGTTTAGACACTGTAACATCTATTTAATTGCTGAGTAACGGCTACATCCCAATATTAATCGCATGCCCCGATTTTGAAGCTTTTGCAATTGCGCTATTTTATTTTTACCAAGTAGAAAAAGAAATATTGTACAATAATCAAAATGAGGTTGTATTAGGCTTTTAAAAAGAGTCAACCTACCATACATAGACACTTTTTTACATACACGAGAGAGAAAAAAAAGTTTTTTAGATATTTTTTTACAAATAAAATCTTTCATTTCAGACACAATTTCAATGCTAACATTATTAATTTTTATAACAGCATTTGCCCAAACAATTTGATCATACTTATAAGATGATGTCAAAATCTTACTTTTTGTTTTACTGACATTTAGTTTCAGTTTATTAATAAATAAATATGTTTCAATGCTATTTAAAGACATATTCATTTCAACAATTGCCTAATCCAAATTTTCATGTATACAATAAACCAATGTATCATCTGCAAAAAGATTTATACAGTGTGATCCAGATATGTGATTAATATCATTTAGGTAAATAATAAAAAGCAATGGACCTAACACACTCTCAATTATAAGTTCATCTGACAATTCTTTTCCAAATTTAGTTTTTTGTCTTCTGTTGAATGAGTAACTTTGAATCCAATCGAAAACAATCCCTGATATCCCATAATATTTTAATGTTTCAGGTAGAATATTTCGATCAATTGTTTCAAATGCCCTTTTAAGGTCGAGAAATGTCGCAACAATGTACTGATTTCTATCAATTGTATTTTTCCATTCAGTTATTGAAAATTTTAGAGACGTTTCACATGAGTGTCTAGCTCTAAAACCTGATTGGTTGCCTATAAACAATTTATTGGTATTAAAGTACTGAATTAATTGGTTATATACAGACATTTCTAACACTTTCAAGAGTTGGTAGTATATTTAATGGTCAAAAATGTTCACCTTTAATTGAGTTAATTTTCGGTACAGAAACAACAGTGGAAATCTTAAATTGATCTGGAAACACACCGGTTCTGAGTGATGTGTTAATTAAATTTAATATTGCGTACTCAGCTACATCAAACCTTTTTTTTAAAGAAATTATCATTTAAAATTTCTGCTCTGTTAGTTTTGTCAAGCGAGAATATAAAATTTCTTAGTTCATTAATTGTTGAAGGCGCGAATTCAGTGTAATTAGCTGATATAACAGGGTAGTCATGGGTCCATTGGTGTACATTTTGAAAAACTGAAGTTATTTCATCTACAGTATATATGAAATATAAATTGAAATCATTAGCAATGTCTATTTCCTTATTTAAAATTACATTTTGATTATCAATCTCAAACTGAATACGGCAAACAACATCTTGTTTTGGCTTAACAAGTTTTTTTAAGACACTTCCACATTTCCATACTATTATTTTTATTTTTGTCTATAGTTCGTTCAAAATATCTATCTTTTTCCTTTAGTTAAACAACATATTGATTTCTAATGATCTTTTAGACATTCCAAAGTTCTTCTTTTATTACGCTCACGTCTTTTTTCTTTAAGTTCATCATACTTACTCATAATTACTTTTGATATATATTGTTTTCTCAGGGACAATGTCATTAACAATTGTTGACACATTATCAATTAATTCATGTAAAATATTATCGACATTAACTGAGTTATTGTTCCACTTACAAGAGATTAATTGCATATTTATATTATGATACTCTTGATCTGCACATTTTCTAAAAGTATTTGACTTTTCAGGCAATCGAAAGTGTTCAGTGGATAAATTAGTGGATATAATGCCATGCTCGGAGATGTTAGGTTCATTCACAACTGCTCTAACATTATCATAATTTGTAACAACATAATCAATTTAAGTTTTCGAATCACCACAACATCTCATATAATCCTGAACAACTTGATCTAACCCATACATATTAAATAGTGTTTTTTTTTGCTCATAATATTCAGTACTGAAAAAATTGAAATTGAAATCACCAATCAATAAACATCTTTTACCATCAGAAAAATGTTTTTCTATCATATCCTCCAGAGCATTAATAAAAACAGGCTTACTGGAACTTGGAGACCCATAAAGACCCCCAATGTTCCATATATTATCACCTATTTTGATTTTTATGAACAGACACCAATAAACCATGTCAGTTATATGAGTTTTACTTGACCTAACTTCAACATCTTCCCTTACAAAAATTAAAACTCCACCTGTATAACGACTTGTGCTATTGCATCTAAACATCTGATACCTTTCAATATAAAGTTCAGCATCATCTATCTCTTCAGTGATACATGTTCCACTAAGAACAATTACATACGGATACGGCTTACAACAAATAATGTTTAAAAATATATCAGCCTTGTGAGCTAAGAAACTACTAACATTTGAATATATAATATGTTGATCAAAACTAGGAGAACTGACATAACGATTCTGAATATTAGGCTCTACTTGTTTTTTAAATTAACAATTTTAGGGACAGAGTTCACATATTTTATAGTTTTAGAAGTATCACCATTTTCTACCATCTCTTTAAGTTTATCTTTAACATGCTTGTAATAATCCCTTTGAATCTTTGTTTGATCAAAAAACACCTTAACATTACCTGGCAATTTATTCTTATTGAAAAATAAATTGCTTTGCATCCTTTTCTGTATTAAATATCACTTTCACTAATTTTATTTTATTTGGATCGAATTTTCCTAGTATAAATACCTTAACGTTACGATCAAGCAGTTGAATATCTGAAAGTAAACGTTGTACTTTATCGGTTTCATCTAAAATCCTCTGTGTCTTATCGGTTTTTGTAGACTCACTTACATTTGTTATTATAATATTTTTGCTACGCTTCTTACGTTCTTCCCATTCAGAAATGACCTCCTCAGTTTGGTATAATGATATATTTGTAACTTCAGCATGGCTAGCGATATGTAAACGTTCAATTTCTGTATATTGAGTCTTTAAGGCAATTGAGGTGAAACTCAATTGCCTCAATCCTTTTATTTAATTGTCCATTTTCCACACGTAGTTGTTGTAGTTCACATACAGCTTTATCAAGATTACTTTTCTGTTCATCAACCGAATTGGATATATGTTGTGTAGATTTCTTCAGTTCGGAAAACTCTTTCTCAATAGATTTCTTATATGGGTTCAAGAACTCAGTAAGCAGCTCCTTAAAGATTGATTTGATTTTTCTCTCATCCATTTTCGGATCAATCTCAGATCTAGTATGGGTGGTAAGTTGGCTATCGGTGTAACCACAATTTACGTACTCTTTATTGTCTCGCTGCCGCGCACAGATAGGATGCAAGTATGCCTGACAAAACTCACATTCAAAGGAGAGCTTCACCCTTTTTCCGCAATGCTTACAAATTTTCATTTCATCTTGACTATTATCACACATAACATAACAATAATTCAAATGTTAATAATTACGCACTGAGAGTGCACACTAAGTTTATTAACCAATCTGCAATTCTGCCTAAATCCACTGGACTGAAGGAAATTTGCATTTATCACTTTCTTCATCAGTTTACTCTTTTTTGGTACCATGTGGTTACTTTGGTCGGAAGAAAAAATGAATGCTAAACGCTTCTGTTGGAAATTATGCATTTGTTGTTGAGTTTTCAACACAATTGTTTTGCTCAGTAGATGTCTTACACTCTGCCTGACAGTCTGATACCAAACACAATATTCAAATAACTCTATTTCACAATTTATTTGATAAAGTTTGAAGAGCACACCAAATCGAAGTAACCTTAACCTTCTTTTAGTATATTTTTGATTTGGGTATTTCAGTCAATATCTGCGGGCTATGGAAACACTATTTTTGTTATTCAAGCTTTCGGAAAGAATATTTTTCTCCTATATCAAGAATATCAAAGTTAGTATAAAATACAAAAAAGGCATATAAATCCAAACATAAAACGAAAAGTCAAATGCAAAATTTGACGTTGAAAATTTTGATATATAAGTAACTTTTGATATCTCCATTAGGTTGTGCTTTGAAAATGATGCCAAATGACATGCATATGACCGATCAAGTGATTTTTCTTCCCTGTCCAATTTGACATTTTTTCCAAAAAATGTTCAGAAAAGCAGATATTGCTCGAAATTTCGAAAATCGGTAAAGAGAAAAGATGATTGTTTTTTCATTTTTTACCCATATACCAATTTTCAGCTCTCTAGTACAAATTTAGTTTTTTAACAGTTTTTCAGAAATTTGACATTTGCCGATTTCTCAAATTTAGCCAAACCTCAGCAAATTTAGTGCTTTATGCCTAACTTATCTTTCCAACGCATTTTTATTACCAATTGCAATTCTAAATACAACCCATTTCGCAAAAATTTAAAACACCAGAAAAAATTATGCCAAAAATGATGCAAAGTTGATACAGTTTTTAAAAACAGATAAATATTTCACTTTATTTCTACTTTTTGCGAAATAGCTTGATACATGTGGAAACAATTGAACTGAACTGAATAAGCAAAATATTTTATTGTCATATGATATTTGTTGAATAACTCAAAATAGTGTTTATCAGTTTTAGATTTGAAATAGTTCATTCGTTGTCTAGTGTGTTGTTAAAAATGCTGAATCTTCAAGAGAAAATTGAAATCGTTTTAATATGCGGCGAGAATACCGGTCACCGACAAGTAGCTGATATTTTTAATGCCATACATCCTGCAAGAAATATTCATCAGTCAACAGTTAGTAGGATAATAGCTAAGTTTAAATCTACTGGCTCGGTTGAGAGTAATTTTAGAAAAGCACATCAGCCTTCTAGACATACTGAAGAAGTGGAATTTGAAATATGTTTGGATGTCGTAGAACATAAAAAACAAGTATTCAAGATATTGCAGATAGAACAGATGTTAACCAAGAGAGTGTACGACATATTTTACACAAAAATAAATTCACGCCTTGTGAACCGAAATTCATCAATACTTTAAAAGAAAGGGACTTCGATATGCGCTTGTATTTTTCTTTTTGGTTTCAAGGGAAAAAAGACGAAAATTATCATTTTCTTATCAAATTTTATGGACAGATGAAGCGACCTTCTCTTCAAATGGCGTTGTGAGCTCGCAAAACTGCAGGTGGTGGGCAAAAGAAAACCCACATTTCGTAATCGAATGTCGAGATCAATATTCGTTCAAGACGAATGTATGGTGTGGCATATTAAACGATGAAATTATAGTACCATACTTTTTCAGACATAATTTAAATTCTGCGGATTACCTACACTTTGTGAATACCGAACTATCTGAAGTTTTGGATAATATGCCCCTTCAAGTAAAGCACTAACTTTGTTGAGGTTTGGCTGAATTTGAGAAATCGGCAAATGTAAAATTTTCGAAAAAATGTAAAAAAACTAAATTTGTACTAGAGAACATTTTTTGGAAAAAATGTCAAATTTGGCAGGGAAGAAAAATCACTTGATCGGTCATATGCATGTCATTTGGCATCATATATATACCATGTTCGGCACAATGTCGCATCATGCGTCGATAATCCCATTTGAATTTACCCAGGAAACCATTCAGCCATAAACTCAAACCCAATTTAGCACATGAAACGCTTTCTATTGTATTTATTTTCTCTTGACCTAATTTTCCCTTTCATCTTATGACTATTCTCTACTATTCTCATGTTCTGTTTCTTACTATTTTGAATAGAATATGTTTAAAATTAATTACCTATATTGTTATTCACAATTTTCTTGAAACTGGTGGAAGAACAGTACACAACTATTATCTGAACCGGATTGCCATTTATTTACCATGAACATTTGAGGTACCTATTGCCTCATTTATTATATCCTCAGTTACATTTTTGTTTTGTATGTCGACGTCGCCGTCAGTAAAATTGTGTGGAATCCATCTGGAATAGATGTTTTCCTTATCTAAATACTCATGTGAAATCGAGTGTATTGCAGAGTGTGAGATTCCAGAGATGTTTCTATCCAGGGCAGACCTCAAGCGAATCTTTCTTCAATCATATGACTCAGAGCATCGGTGTTTCTTGTAACCTCAACCCATGCTGGGATTTAACCATCCCGCTCCAAAACCAATAAAACATACCACATGTATAAATATCTCATGCTATAGTGTGACTTTATCAACAACACAAATCACAAATTTGCTCCAAAAGGTGATTTGGGAAAACTACCCTTTTTCAAAGTCGGCCATTATCATTCAATCGTCCAAAACAAATCCTATAAATTTGAATATTCAATAAATTTAAACGAAGGCCGAGATAAGTATTCAGTGTAGAGAGTCAGTGGGATTCCAAAAACTAATGAAAAGTAAGATACTCATAATAATAGGTGAGAAATAAAGGCCAGTGAAGTGGAAGAAAAAATAAATGACTCTCTCAACTGATATCCACAGATATAAGCCTCTTGATCGTGAAATAGATTTTTTTGTACTTGTTTCAGTATCGGAAAACGTATATTTCCAGTCATATCACTGTATTTTCGAGGGCACAACATAAAAATTCTCTACTGATATTCTGCGATCAATACCCATGTAACGGCACTGTGTATTTTCCAAACTCGGCACCATTGAGCTACAGTAACGAAGGCCGGGGATTCACTATGTTCGCTCTGAACAGTTAATTCCCGTAATGAGAAAAGTCTACATTAAGTTTTATACTCTCAATCGATTGTTCCGTCCTTTCTTTTGAAAGTTCTGCTCTTGTTGTCACTGTTCCACCTTACTTTTCTTCTAGTGAATACTTCCCATTAAGACAAAATCTTGTTGTTATCTATTATTCAATGGAAACAGCCTCGTTTCCGCTTCTCTACTGCTACTCAACTTGCGAAATAATTAAATGCCATCATGCAATTCCATCTGGCTCTTTGTTTTGTTGGATGGTAACTACTTCCAACCCAAGTCCAGTGGAATTGAAGATTTCGAATATCTTCCATTTTTTAAATTGAAAGGGGTATTTGAGTATTTTTAGGATACATTTTTTTTTAAGTTCTAGCTTTTTACTTTCCCATCTCTAAACAAAAAAATGTGAGAATCTTTCAAAGAAAGTAATGAAGTAATTAATTTCAAAATAAATTCTCCAGAAAGATGTGTGGATCATGCAAAGAAGTAATTTTCAGTCACAACCCGAAAGAAAAAGTCCTTTCGAACTCCCGAATATGAAAGGAATACACAAACCGAAAGAAAAAGTCCCTTTCGAACTTCCAAATACGAAAGGTTGTATTCCAAATATTCGTAATGAAATATGTTCAAAAATCTGTTTAAAATCTGTTTTTCCGTTAACCAGCAGTCGCACCCCTACGAACGACAACCCTCAGAAGTCGAAACTTGTGCGAGCTAAGGATTAACGAGGTCTGACCTTTCAACGTGTGATTCCTAATACGGGTTGAACGATAGCAAGTGAAAATCGATTGTTCAGACTAGGGCTTGAACCACCGACCAACACGGCAGTCAATTCGAGTGAGTGAACAGATATCATTCACAAAATGATGTATAAATAACAAATGAAAACGAAATTGTTATTATTCTTTATTTCTCATTTGTAAAGATAATTGAAGATAGTCATTTGAAAATTCAATTCGAAAATTTCATTTCAGTAGGGGCAAACAACTGGAAAATGGGGGATATTTATTTCATTCTAGTGATTTTCACATATTACCATGTAAAATACTTTGAATATGAAAAAAATCCTTTGACATCCGTTTGAATATAAACCTCATCGTTGAAACAAAAAGTAGATTACATTTTATTTTTTTTACAATTATAGATACCAACGCAAAAAATTCTATCCCCTGAAACATTAAGATGAATATGTTCAATTCCTGAGCGCTTTTCTTGTCAGGCAAAATTAATGAATAATACAATTTCCTGATGTGAAAAATACTTTGAATCCAGCAGAATGAATGAACTGAAGCTTAAGAAAGCTAGTATGACGGTTTTATATATCTTTGTAGTGAAACGCAAATAAATCTCATTAGTAATTTTTGAAAGTCTTACACATCCATGAAGTTCCCCATTACAAATTTTATTTGTTGAAATAAAATTACATCAAAATAAAAATAAGCAAATAATTTAAACAAAATATTAAAAAAAATCAAACCAAGTTGTTGTAAATGGGATGGATTTTTATTATTTTATCGTTTCGAAAGTAGGTTTTGACTTTTTAATAATATCAACAACTGAACTCAACTGGATACAATAATTACAAAACAAATCAGAAAACAAAATTATTCATATAGGGAGAGAAAATATTAACATCAAAATAATATAATAAACAATTCCAACATCAAGTTACTTCAGGACTATTCAGGATAATTTTAGCTATTCATTTTAATTCAATTTGTTCTTTCACATCAGGCAAAAAAGTGAGCATAGCATGTATAACACAACTAATTAATAATAATAATAATAAATTGGCTTTATTCATTGACATACATTGTTTATAAAGAAGAAGTAAATACAAAAATCAATGAAAGGCCGAAGATCAGCCGAGGCTGTTTTACAACTTAACCTGGGGGATAGCATGTTTCATATAGAAATATAAAAAAATTACCTGATATACATTGGTAAGTAGTACTTCATGAATTTTTGTGAACTAAGAAAAAACAAAGGTTATAAATTCCAAAGTAAATATTAAAAATCTATTTAGCCTAAATAAGGTAAAATATATAGCAAAACATACACAAAGGTGAGACAAAGGGAAAACCATATGAGCAAGGCATAACATGAATATATTATCTATCCAGAAGACTTCAGATATGTTTTCAACTTTTACTTGAAATTATATATGGAGTAGTGTTTAAATTCACTGGGCAGAGCGTTATATTGTTTGATAGAGTTGTAAATAAAACTATGAGAAAAGCAGGCAGTCGAGTGTTTTGGAATAATAAAAGTGTGACGATTTCGTGTCCTCGAATTATTCTGTGATTTGAAAGTTTTATAAATATCTTTCATAAATATAATTTGGCTTATTGTAAATGAGGAATTTATGGGTATTGACGAGTAGGTGGCTCCTCGAACTTGGGGGATATATGGTCGAATTTTCTCACACCATAAGAAAGATGTATGCAATTGTTTTGTATTTCTTGTAAGCGATTTACATCAGTTCGTATCAAAGCAGGCTCGTTTCGAAATGGGGATATTTCAGGAATGAATTTTAATGGGAAAGTGTGTACCTAAGAACAATTTTCCTAAACAACTTCATGATCTCTCTTTCATCTGACCCCCTATAACGAGAAAAATTCAAAAATAACAATATTTTCAACTTTTGACCCTTGATGAATATTTTGATATTTCATTTATAAACAATATATTCAAGACGTATATTGTGAATCGAAATGTCATTTTTTGGCTGGATTTCGAACAATTCAGCAGAAAATCAAGTTTGTGGATCTTATGTTAAAGTCCATCACGACAAAGTTACTGAACCAATGATGAATTTAATAAACACTCAAAGTTGTTCAGCATTATTATTTTTATAGTGGTTCGATTATGAACGTCATTGGAGTTGGTGATTTTTCTCGAGAAATAAACAATTATTATGAAAATACTCTAGTTACTTTGAGAAACTAGGTGAAAATACTCACCAAAAAAATTGTTGTCCGTTGATTGTTTTTCAACTTATAGAATATCCTTCCAGTCTAAATGCATTGTTGCTTTATCTTTCTAAAGCGGGTAAAATGTTAAATGTCGTTGAAATTTTTTCCTATTTCGTTTATTGCAGACGTGAAATGTGGGAGTCACCACACGGAAAATATTTCCAAACATAAATCAAACAGAAATTGCAATTGTATTTAATATTTCAGGTAATATATCAAGCGTGATGTTTTCAACGGCAGGAATAAAAACCCCGTTCCCTGTGCCAATATAGCATACAAACAAATGTCCGTTTACTGTAAAGTTAGATCTGTTAGTGTTATTCATTTGGTGACTGGTTCATGAATAATGGTATAATAATACCAACAACCAACATTTTTTTTATGATGACTAAATTCATGTCAAATTGATGAATTAGTGAAAATAACAGAGTAGTAGGCAATACCCATATGTCGAAATTTTTTATTGAGCAGAAAATCAACCCCACTCCGTGTATACTGATTCTGAAAAAAATTGTTCACGTACGAAATATTTTGTCAGGTAGAAAATAAATTCGTTCCCCAGTATTACAGTTTCAACAAAAAATCCATATTTTTTGTATTACATCTGGGTGTTGTTCAGTAAGCAAAATTGAAAACCTAAAAAAAATACCCATCCACGAAATTACTGAAGAAATGGATTTTTTTTTTCGAAAATCATACATGTACTCTGTGTCCAAAAATAGGAGGAAGACGAGCATGGAAAAATCGAAAATCGTTCAAATTAGAAAAAAGTAGACTTTATTCAAATGACGTTTTAGGTCAGAAAATTCGTTTAGGTTTAGGTAGGTATTCGAAAATACACGAAATTAAAAAATTTCGTTGTGATTTTTTTTCTGACGAATTCAGGAAGATATTTTAAATAACAAAAACTACTTTATCATTTCCACTTTTCAAATTCAAATCCCAGGTTTCGTTCCCAGAAACCATCACCAATTTTCATTTTTATATGGACCATAAAGTAGCCACACCCGGTATAAGCTAGCCTTTGTAGCCACCACTTCACTGTTGTTCTTATCATTATAATCGTTTGATTCAATTACCTTTGTATGGTTTATACAGTTTTGCAATTAAAACAATATTCTCAAAAACTACACCACCTTGTGATATATTTTTCAAATGAAGTTTGTGGAGATCAAATCGTTGAGGTGTAGTTTTTGAAATTACTATGGATCTTCATCAAGTAACGGCCGAATCAATAAGAAAAAAAAACAAACAATATTCCTTTCGATACTTTCTAAAAAATACAAAATTGAATGGATTCCACTTGAAGTCTTACGCCATCAGTTAGGTAAATGCTGTATGTGTTGTCTTTCAACCTTCTCACGCTGATACAGTTCAATATTATCGTAAATCAGGTGGAAAGATATATATTTTATTTTTTATGTGTTCCCACTTGAGTCAACAGATCGAGGAGGCCAGTCATTTATCACTTCCTCCTATCCAGCGTCCTCGACTACTGACAATTAAATAATTTCCCACATTTTGTAAGTAATCGGCTCAGTAACGAAAATTGTGTTAAGTAACTATACTGTTCACAAAAAGGACACTCGTTGGAGTTAAATTGAGAATTCAAAATTTCTTTTACTTTCAGTTACTTAGTTATGTTATTTTACCTAGTTCTTACACTAACCGAAAGTCATTCGACTGAAACTTTTTTGATATATTTGCTGGACACTCTCATGACTCACTCCCATTGCAGTGACCGATTTCGTACTGTCTAGTGCAGCTTTTCCTGATGCTATTACCTCTAGAGCTTCATTAACGACCTTTTCACCTTGCCTTCTTTCATTTCGAACATATCCAGATTCGCGAAATTTTGCCATCAATTCACGGCAAAATTTTCCAGAAAGATGTCTGCCAGGATGACGATACTTGCTGAAAGGCAGAAAGTCCCAATTGTTTCAAAGAAATTTGTCTTCAACATCCAGATTAGTAAGATAGGTTTCCACTAAGTTCCCTTTTTTTGAAAATGTGTGGGATTTAACCCAATAAATTTTGGTTTGGATAATTCCTTGAACTGTGATCATCAAAAAAAATAATAAACGTGTGTCGTTGGCAGTTTCTTAAAATTTAAGACCAAATGAAAATTTGAGACCAAATAATGATTTATTACTATGTTTTGACAATTTAATATTGCTAATTGGAATTTTTTGCAGAATCATGAGAAGCGTGGGCTCGTGGCAGTGACAACTTGTTTGTAGGACGGTAATTCGAAAAGCGATTTCCATAATGTTCAATCAAACTCGCATCTCTGCATGACATCCTTCTTAAAGCTGAGGCAGATCTATCATAGTGTTTCCCACATCAAAATTCAGTTGCATTACTTACCAATCAAGGAGCATCTGGGAAACATGCTTTTAACAAACCGCCTTCAAAGTTTTTTGAGGTTCTCATTTTCCTTCGTTCACGTCTAATTTTGAACCAATCGATTTTTACTTTCAGGCGCATGATTTTCTTTGAGATTTTTGAATATCTTCTCAGGTCCACAATTCATGGGTTCAAATCAACATATAATATCAAAGAACCTGTCCACATATATCGACTCAATAATTCAATTCAGTTACTGTTAATACATTCTTGAGGATTTGTGTATATCGAATGTTGGTCGCTCATATTAGGACGAAGATGATAGCTACTGAAAAATGTGGAAAAAAGCTCTTAAATATAATCATATTCCCTCTCTACAGTTTGTGGTTGCTGGATGTTATTTACTATATATGATTTTATAATTTACACTGGGACAGTTTTGCGAAGAGACAAATATGAATCTTATACTACTTGTTCTACAATATTTTCAGAAAAGTGTCGATTCATATATCTTCACATATTTTTCATACATATTCCACTTCGCTGACCGATTTTGTTTCAAATCCACTTTCAGATAAACTCAAATTGCCTTTGTGCGTCGCTTGCGAGTTTGTTTGATGCGCTTCGCTAATTTTGAAAGATCTCTTTGAAATATTAATAAAACTTCAAACCTTCGAGTTCTCAAAAGCTTTGTTTCAATATTCCTGAAGAGTTAAGGCATAAAATTGGCAATTCATTCGAAATGTACAAAATTTATTGCTGTGAGGTAGAGAATACTTTCACAATTTTATTTTGGTTTTAATCTCTGAGTTTAACAATGACAGGAGATACTAACTACGCTTCATGTTGTTTCTCACATACAATGTTCTGAATATATACAAGATGCATTATAGTCAAATATCACATATTGTTTCTAGAAGGGATCCTGTTTGAACGGCAGAATGTCAGTCACATCAAAAGATTTTGACGTCATGGCTGTGGTGAAACAAAAATGTGTTGAGTGGAAAAGTGGACTGACGTAAACGCGCCACGTGACTGGTACGCTTGGATGACGTCACTGTCTGCCTGAATTGAGGTAATACCTACAAAAATGATTTTTGGTTCATCCAAGTATTTTTTTCTTTAGAAAAATAATTAATCCCAACCTAGTTTGCAAACACTTTATCTTTATAATTCCCAATTCTTTCCTATCCCAATTAAAATCATCATTATATTATATTTGAACAACGTACCCAGCTTAATGATCATATAGTAATTCTCTATTCAGAAACAGGGATAAAAATGAATTGTATGATGATGTTAACTCGGTTCATCCGAATGTATATCGGATGTGCCTGACCCGCCAACACCATTTCATCAATGTTCCAATTGTTGACCGTATTCATTATTATTTCACCGAAACCATTAGAGTTCAATAGGTATAATATTTTCCATTCGATCCAATCGGAGAATATTTTACAGTTTGGTCATTTGATATATGTATTTCGACTCTTGTAATGTTTATTGAGATATCAGCAATGAAAATACCATTAATTTCACTAGTTCGGACTTCCATTGTCTGCTATATAAAATGATTTGAAATCCCTGAAACAAGAAAAAAAGAATAGTTGAAAATAACGATTATATTAAGCAACAATAAACCTGAAATGAAATGATAGTGAAATAACCTACAAGTAAAAATATAATAATTGAATAAATAAAAATAAAAGGAATGAAAAAAGAAAATAATAAAAAATAAAAAAGTGTAGAGATTCCAAGTCACGTTAGTTCACGACGTTTCGATTGTTGGTATCTACAATCGTCTTCGGGTGATGTCATCACCCGAAGACGACCCGGGATTTCAAATCATTTTATATAGTAGACAATGGAAGTCTGAACTAGTGAAATTCATCACGAAACATTGTCAATCACCTTCAAACGAAAATACCATTACTTCTATTTGCGCTTCTTGTTTTTTTTGGTGAAGAAATACAATGTTTTCATTATATTTCTGAAATGTTTTATACAAATTAAGATTATTTGTGAACTGAGGCCCAAATTGAATGCATTTATGATATAACCCGCCATAGGTCTCATGAGTGGTACTAGTCTGAACCACAAATGTATCGCTGGATTCAACTGTCCTTGAAGAACAAGCCTGAGTAAGTAAGGGCGGTGACCTCTCCCATTACGAAAGCGCCATCTATGGAATTGACAGAGAACTCAAATATCGAAAATAAACGTTCAGTAGTAAAACATAGTGGTGACTGCCGACAAGATTCGTCCTCTGACTTCCACTGCAGCTTTCATTGCAAGGCAAACTAATAGCAAACTCGAGAAGGCTAATGAATGTTTTTGATGAAATATGGAAAGAATTGGTGTTGATTTCGATACTCTGTTCACAGTTTTTGTAAGAGATCATTAAGGGTCTGTACGTCAAATCTTATGTCATATATATCTAATTGACTATTTTGGGTTACAGAATGTTATGTTCAACAGTTGGTACATTTTTTCTGTCTGGCAAAGAGTAGTAGTTCTGTATACATTTCTGTATTACTTTTTTATTGAATGAACAGATGTTTTTTTCACATGGTGTATTTTCAAAAAATAATTTGAAAAATGAATATAATGAGAATTTGTAAGGAATTAATGTTCTATTTAGGTGTCATGGAAAAAATTGTGCTTTCCCGCCTACTTCAAGTTATATGCCTAGTATATATTTCTAATTTTTTCCAAAAAGATTCCAGTTCATATTAATTTCAAATTTGGAGTTGACTCAACAAAACCTCATTTGTTAATATTACTTCGAAAAGTACGCCTAAAGCGTAATGGAACCCACTTTCTGTCTCTGATCGCTTCCAAGACTCTTGGCAATATCAGCACCGCTTTACGGATAAACCAATTTAAATTTTCCTCAGTGTTGTTTCAAGAACGATTTAACCCATAGATATGCAATCATAAGGATTATTTTCTAATGGATTGTAGCGGAAATCTGAAAAAGTTGATTTATTTTACAATCGCAACGAAGAAAACAAGAAAATGGAAGGAAATAATCAAGTTTGAAAAATATAGCGGCACGCACACTCGACGATTGGTAAACATTCTTCTGGAAAAAAAATGATTTGACTTATCCGCTGACATATCATATCTCATTTATTACTGAAAATTGCATCATTGATCTATCTGATCTATAGAAAGGAAAAAAGAAAATATTGGCGACCATTTTGTTTGTATTAGGACAAGTGATCATTTTTTAATAATCTTAAAAAATGGAATTCCATAGATCGTTCAATCATATCCACATCTAACACACTTCAATGTGGGATTTCCACATGAAAATTTACAAAACCGCGACACGTATTTCGCTATGATATAGCATCTGCTGGCGTCACGATACTGTTTATACAAATTATGTGTTAGGAATCACACGTTAAAAGGTAAGACCTCGTTAGTCCTTAGTTCGCACAAGTTTCTCAACTTCTGAGAAATGTCGTTCGTATGATTAACAGAAAAACAGATTTTGAACAGATAGATAAGTGTTGTGCTTTTATAGAAATTTTAAAATTTATGAATATTAATCAAAGCCGGAGATAACTGTGTGAGAGCTTTTCATTGGATTTTTTTGGCGAGGGTCTGCAGATTTTTATGCCAAAAAACTAGGAAAATAGCTTTCACATATTATGAATATTACAACCTGCCAAATTTCTACATGATAAATTAATTACCCGAACTATTTACCTATCAAAGAACAACACATAAGACTGTAGAATAATGAATAACAATTTTTACCCGAGCTATCATTTTACCCTCTTAAAAAACCTTCTTTCAATATCTCTCCCAATTACCAATTTCTACATTTCAATTCAAATTCAATGGAGGGGAACAATTCAAATATAATAATGATAATAATAAATCGGCTTTATTGATAATACAAAAAAACAATACAAAGATACTTTTGAAAATGAAAATAAGTTACAGGAGATTATGGTACTCATTGGCGAAGTCTAGCTCAAAGCTACTCTAACTCAACCAACAACAAGCACCACTCCATAATGCACGCGAAGATACAGAAATAAAAGACAATAACAGTAATGGAACCACGAAATAAGAAACATAAATAAAAATAATAATTTGTGATTACCCTCTGAAGAGAGTTGATGAATAATTAAATTTAATTTATCTGTTGTTTATTAATTTGTCCAATGAGCAAAAGTTGACATTACTGACTATCATAGATATAATTTTCATATTTATATTTGAATCTCCTGATATTGAATGTCTTCAATTTCTCGGGCAATGAATTATAGAGTTTTACAGTACCAAAAAGAAATGATCTCTGAAACTGTTCAGTGCGATGCTACGGCATAGTTAATTTGTTTTTATGTCTGATGTTTCTTGAGTGAATATTTTCACGCAGAAATGGGGAAGGGTAATCAATTTATGAACAAAACAACCCAAATGATGGATCATACGATTTTTCATATTCAGCCAGCGAGAGTTTTCAAAGACTTCAGAAATTGAATAATACTTACGAAGTCCATAAATTAGGCGGCAACAAGAAGTTTGCACTTTTTGTATTTTGTAAGTATGACCTATTAATGAAGTCACAGTAGTTGAAATGGCTTAGCACCAAACTATCACAGAGCATTATTTTTAGAGGTTGGCTCAAAATGAAACGATTACAGTATAACAGTATAACATATACGCTTTTTTCATTAAATTTTCAACATGACCAGTGAATCTAAGATCACTGTCAAGCATCACTTCTAAGTTTTCACCTGTATTGACAGAAGTCAAGATAGTAAGATCTAGTTCTAAATGGAAATTGTTTTCTGCAAATTTACGATTCTTCTGAGATCCAAAATGCATCATCATTGTTTTATTAGGATTCACTTTCAAATCATATTCACTTAATAGCCCATTGATCAAGTCAAGATCAGTGTTGAAGAGATTTTGTGCCTCAGAATCATCGATTTTAAAGGGCATGTATGTCATCAGCATACGCCTGACTATCATACCTATCTAGTTAATATTTGATTGTGTTCGATTTCCCATTCCACCCGGTTTCTGATTATTTTTTCTAATATCTTAAGCCCGCAATTAGCCAATACTATCGGAACTATTTACGTTTTCTATATCAATATTTATTTTTTCAATTCCTATCAATAAATAATCTTTTCATGCTTCAGGTAACTAGTTTTCTTGTAATATTTTATTATATATTGTTAGTAGCATCAATTTTAAATTTCTTGGCACATTCATAAACATGCTGTATGGTATACCGTCAACTCCAGGTGCTGTAATTTTTTTGTATTTCAAAGCTTTTTCTAATTCTACTAATGTGAATGGTTTGAGTGTGTGTTGATTACTTATTAAATTAAATTCAGGCTCCATATCGCATATCGAATATCTATAAAGCATTTGAATTGCTATTGTTTTATCTGGTAGGTTGTTTTTGTCCGCTCTTTTTAGCTTTCTGTCTGAAAACCCTCTTATCATATTCCACACGTATGAAATGTTTGACTCTCTATTTAGTGTTGAACAGAATTTTTGGAAGCTATTTTTTTTCTTTTTCCTAAAAAATCTTTTTGTTTTTGCTATCATTCGTTTTGCTTCTATAAAATTTTCTATATATGGATTTGATTTGAATTTATTTATTGTTTGTGTTTTTTAATAATTATTTGTTGGCATTCGTCATCCCACCAGGGTGATTTTGAACCTTTAATGTTTTTCTGATACTGTTTAGGAATCGACATATCCGCTGCTTCATTCATATGTTGTATTAATTCATCATAACTCATGTTTGTTATGTTTTTTGTTTGTTCTAATATTAGTTCGTATTTTCCCCAGTTGGCTTTAGAAAAGACTCGTTTTTCCCCCCTTTCAATAACGAAATCATTATCTATATTTTTTGGGAAAGAAAGTTTTTGGCTTTCTACTACTCCATCTGATACAAAAAAAAAAGGATGAGAGAATCTTCCAAATAGGTGAATGAATGTCATTACGATGTCATCGATGACATAGCAGATCAAGCTTATTCCGTGACATTCAAAATCGTAATTCATAAATGAAATGTGTGTATTTTCTATAATGTTATCCAATTTGGTACTGAAGAGCCTTAGGGCAAGTGTCTTAAGGCGAAACATCGGTGTATGCCAGTGAGGGTGACAGTGTTCCATGTGAGTACAATTTATTACCATTCATTCAAAGTAGAACTCATGTGAATGATATCTGATTCTTATTCCACAACAAATGTTTGAAATACAAACTGAGTAGAGAAAAGTATCTTCTGTATAATTCAGTGTTCATATAGAAGTATTTGTTTCGAAAGAATTATTTTCTTTCGTGTAATTCACGATTCCAAAAAAATTATTCACTCCTAAAAATATAACCCCTTCAATTCAAATTATCTATATTATTCTTATAATTACAAATATTTGGAAAATGGTCGCTATTTCCGCAGTCTTCACTCGTCTCCCAATTGCATTTAATTGCTATTGTATGCGAAACTAAACATAAGTCTAAGGGGTTATTATTTTCGTTGGGTTTTGCTAATCTTGTACTCTTCCCATTATTTAGGACGATCATGTGAAAGTCCTACTTCCCCATAGTGGGTGATGTGCGTTAAAATCGCCCATCCAGATAATGTTTTCTTTTAATTGATATAATATCCTTTCATATATATTTACTTGTAATTGGTTATTTGGTGAATTGTATGTGTTTATTATGTTAATATTTCCTATATTTATGATTATATTTTGGCACTCTTCTGGATTATTGCCGAAGTTTTCCTGTATGAGGTTATATATTATGTCTTTACGGACGATTGTGGCTATACCTCCATAGCCGTCATCTCTGTCTTAGCTAATAATGTTATAATTTTTAATTTTTATTGTTTGAGATTGTTTGAGCCATTTTTCATTTAACAGTTTCACTTGTGGATTATATTCTTGAATAATGTTGATTAGGTAGTGATAGTTAGCATTGATACTTCTTATATTCCACTGTATAATTTTCAAGTTTTTAGGATCCCCCTGACTATCGAATGTTTAGAAAAAAAAATCTGGTGTGTTGAAGTCTGGATGTTTTTTATTTCTATCATATGTTTGAACTAAATCTATTATTTTTGTAATGGAATTGCTCGGTAACTTAATAAAATTTTCATAAAAAGTTTCAATAATAATTTTTTCTTCTGTGTCTACTTCTGCAAAATTTGATCTGTAATTTTTTTCGATATTTTCTCCTACTTTGCTGTCTCTATGCCTCAATGGGTTTTTTGGAATTACTCCTGTATTTGTTTGTCTTTGATTTTCCATGTAATTAAAAATTGTTCCGTTATCTGGTTGATAAACTCTTCCATTTGAATTTATAAGTATATTATTTATCTCTTGCCTATTATACCCTGTCCCTCTATTTTTATCATTTCTTTCCACATTTCTCCCGTTACCTGTACTTTGTGCATATGTTCTTTTTTGACTACCATTGTTTAAATTGTATACCTCCCTACGTTGTTCTACTGTGATTTGGTTGTTGATTGTATATTGGTTTTGTAGTGTTGGAAATTCACGTGAGTTTTGGGTGTATGTTGATTTGTCTTTTGGAAAGTGTTTCACTGCTTCATAGAAGGAAATGTTTTCGAAAGTCATCTTTTCTCTGATATTTTTTTACCTTTCATATTCTACACATGCTCTATTATTTGATTTGTGTTCGTTACTTTTACAAAATAAACATTTATTTATTGTACAATTTTTGTATTCCTCATCATATTTGTGTTGTTCTGTGCAAAAAAAACATTTCCTTTTACCTTTGCAGTTTTTTTTATGTGTCCATAGAGAAGGCAATTATAGCATTGAGTGACTGGTGGTATGTATGGAGTTGTAACGTATGTCATATAACAAATATCTACATATCTAGGAATTATTGTTCCTTCAAAGGTAACTAATACCGTAGAAGCTGGTACATATGTTGGTTTTTCATTTATTATAACTCTCCTATTCATTCTTTTAACCTGTATTACATTATAAGGACTTTTTATCATTTCTTTAATTTCATTTTATGTAAATAGAATTGAAATTTCCTTTATTATGGCTTTACATGTTACATGGCTATACGGGATGTAAGCTTTATATCCCTTGTTTTTAAGTTGTTCATTATTCATCATGCTATTAGCACTTTCCCTATCTTTATAGTCTATGCCTATTTTATTATTACCTTTTATTTTTATTTTTATTATATTTTCCAATTTCAGGTCACATACAACTTTGGCGATTTCTAAATGAGAAAAACGTCTGAGATTTCTGTGTTCCAAAGTTGACTCTACAATAATTGTATATGGCCCCTTATCCATTTCATTATATAATATTATTTCATTAGTTGAGGAGGAGGGGAGGATATATCCTCCCCCTCCTCTTCTAACATGTTTACAGTACTTCTTTGCCCAAGATTTTAATTTTGTAAATTTTCTCTCAAAAAAAATTATCAACACTTTTATGTTTCGCAAATCTACCCAATATTAATTTCAATTTGTCAATATTTGAAAGAAAAGGTTAGCAAGAAAAAGTTCCCCAAAAAATTAGTAGCACACCTGTTCGTCAGTCCGATGTTCACACGTCGAGAGCTGCACCACCAATCCCTATTCATTAATTTGTAAATAAATAACTCTTTCAAAAAATTTTACTCATGGTTGGAAGTATACTGATAAATCTGAGATCAAAATAACTAGCTGGATCATTATTCTTGGAAATGGGTTTCCCAACGGCAATTTTCCACAGGTCTGGAAGATATGAACTTTCAAAACAACAATTGATGATATGTGTGATATATTTATCTATAAAAGGGCTACAAAGTTCATATATTTTGATTGAAATATTGTCAACCCCTGAAGCTTGACTTTTAATCATTCAGGATTTCATGAATAGCTTGTTCAGTAGCGAATCGAAATGAGAAGTTATCCTGCCTGATTAAATAATTATTGCTATAAAATTCAATATTTTCATCACAATTATCAGAAACATTTTGTACGAATTGGGCAAAATAGTTGTTTATTTCATCGGGATTCGAGAGGTGATTGGGTAATGAATATTGTTTTTTTTTGAACGAACATTGAGGTTAGAGAGAACATTTCAGTTCTCTCTAACCAAATCTGTCGTCAGAATATTGCAAGTCAAGTTTTATCTGAAGTTACTTCTTTGCATGATCTACACATCCATGTATAGAGTTACTTATTTCAAAATTGATTACTTTCTTCCTTTCTTTGAAAGATTCACACATTTTTTTTGTAACAAGATGGAGTAGTAGAAAGCCAAAAACTGTCTTTCCCAAAAATTAGTCACTCCTAAAAATATAACACTTTCAATTCAAAAAGTTTTGATATTTAAATATTTTCCGTACAAAGAATATAAACTTTCACGGTTGGAGATAACTGTTTGAAAGCCATTTTTCGGGTTTTTGACCGTGGTTTGTAGATTTTTGTGCCTGACATTTCGTCTACTGCTGCGGTAGACATTATCGAAGGCTAAGTTGTAACGGTCGCAGTGTCCGAATTGGTGCTCGAGGATTACCTGACCTATGTTTGTGTACCTTTGAAGACATGTAGTCAGATCTCATTTATATTCATTGCCTCTCCTTTTCGATTGAAATTATATCTGTGATTTTGAAGTTCTATTGCCTCTCTATATAATTTTGGATAATAATTTTGAGTTCAATAGCTTGTTAGTGTCTCTTGGAATGAGAAAATGTGAGTGCCTTCTATGTTGAGAGCATGTTCGACTACAGCTGATTTGTCGGTTTGTCCGAGTCGACAATTTCTCTTGTGTTCGAAGAGACGGGTACCTACACTCCTTTTCGTAGTTCCAATGTAAACCGACCCGCAGCTGCAAAGAATCCGGTATATCCCGTGTATTGCTGGAGGTTCTCTGGTGTCCTTAACTGACCTTAAACTTTATCTAGCAGTTTTTGTTGGCCTAAATATTGTTTCACGTCATGTTTTTCTAAGATTCTCTCAATTCGGTCTATAAAATGTTCAACATAGGAAGGGAAAGCTTTTTCCTTGACCAGCCTAGCTGGGATTACTTTGGCGTTCTTTCTCCTGCGTCGTATGGCCCGCTCGAATTCTCCTTCGCTGTACCCATTTCCGTTGACGGCATTTTTTAGTTGATTGAGTTTCTCAGGAAGACTCTTAAGTTCACAGATATGTCATGCTCTCTCAACCAACGTTTTGATTACTCCTCTCTTTTGTTGTGGCTGGTGAATAGAGTTTTTGTTCAGGTACCTGTCTGTTTGTGTTGGTTTAAGTGTGAAAATCGGGGGTATATCGGCTGGGAATACTTCGCTAATTAGCCGTATTGTCTCCTTGATCGGAACCATCGTGTATACGGAGACCACGTCGAAGCTCTTTAGTATGTCTCCCAGACATAACTTCATATCTCCACTCTTTTCGATTAACTGTCCCGAGTCCTTGATGAGTGACTCTGTATTTTCTACAAATGGCTGCAGTGGGATTGTCAAGTATTTGGCCAGCTCATAAGTTGGCAAATCTATCGCATTTATGATAGGTCCAAGTGGCACATTCTCTTCATGGATTTTTGGTTAGCTATATAGACGTTAGATATATCCCGGAGGTCAGGGCCCGACTGAGTCTTTTATATGTCCCTGGATCGAGTGAAGCGACAATTTTCTCATTATAATCCTTGGTGTTCATCACTACGATGGTATTTCCCTTGTCAGCAGGCAGTACCAAGGTATTCTTATCTGTATTGAGATTGTTTAGCGCCTCACGCTAGTTGCACACACACCGATTTTGGACGGCCAGTATAAAATCGGCCGATATTTTTATTGGGTGCTTGCACACTCACCGGATTTTTATCGTTCAAACAATCAGTTGCTTTGTTGTCGTAATTAGCACGCACTACCAAAACGAAGTTAATGCACAGTAACTACAATTTCACCGAGCATTCGAGATTGGAATGGTCGGTAAAAAACCGGTGAGTATGCAAGAGTGTATTTAGTCGTGTACGCCACTACTTCCCGGTACTGCCGGCGATACAGTGGCAGTGGACGGCTGCTCACCGGTATTTTACCGGCGACGATCACCGGTAGGCATGTGTGCAAGGTCCCGTTCCCACATGTGGTTCACTATTGGAATTTGGACGACCGGTACAAAGTCGGCCGTCCAAAATCGGCCGATTTTGGACGGCCAGTATAAAATCGGCCGATATTTTATTGGTAGCGGGTGCTTGTACACTCACCGGATTTTTATCGGTCAAACAATCAGTTGCTTTGTTGTCGTAATTAGCACGCACTACCAAAACGAAGTTAATGCGTAGTAACTATAATTTCAGCTAGCATTCAAGACTGGAATGGTCGGTAAAAAACCGGTGAGTATGCAAGAGTGTATTAAGTCATGTACGCCACTACTTTCCAGTATTGCCGGCGATACAGTGGCAGTGGACGGCTGCTCACCGGTATTTTACCGGCGACAATCACCGGTCGGCGTGTGTGCCAGGTCCCGTTCCCACATGTGGTCCACTATTGGAATTTGGACGACCGGTACAAAGTCGACCGTCCAAAATCGGTTTGTGTGCAACTAGTGTTAGATGGTTTTACGCGCTTTGAAAACCTTGACCTTTCTATGCGGATTTCTTCAGCAATGTCGTTAGGTAAAGTACGAATACCTGAATTTCATTAGTTTGAACAGTTACACTAAAATTGGAAATAAAAATTTAAAGATTCACTTCACGACGTTTCGATTGCTAGTATCCACTATCGTCTTCGACGATTCGCCATTGGCAATGATATTCTCGTGAGGTATCTTAGCTGGGGCTATAGCGAAGTTTCAACATTTGGCGAGTATGCCTTACTTGTCTTCTGACACTATCTGATCGGAGAGGTTGACCACAGTTTGTTTGTTGTACTGTGGTACAGGATTTTTCTGGCTTTCACTCAGATTCTCGTATTTCTTTATATGTCTCTTGGTAATGGCATGAACTAATTATCCCAAACAGAGCTTAGTTTTACAAACCTATTGAGTTGATAAATCAAAAATCTACTTATAATTTCAAACTACCACTCTATCCACATTTAACATTGTAGGAAATGGAGTAGCTCTGACTCATTTCAAGTTGGTACATTTACAGGAAAATATTTTTTCAGTTACTGTTTTGTGTAGGTAATATAAAGAGTGCTATTGGGCTATAACTAACAAAGGCTTTGTGCAATTTTGGTCGTAATATAACGATAAGTATTGAGTTAGTCGAAAAAGTTCTCGGTGTAAGCAAAGAAGCGCCCTCGCCGAGAACGCGGGCGGACGTCGTTGACAGTTGTGTTACTTTTGCGAATTTCTTTATAAGTTACATGATTCGATCTTTAAAGCTATTCACCTCGTAGTGCAGTTGGCATATTTTTTCAGTTACTGTATTTTTAAATTAAACATATAAAATACTAGCTGTTGCCTGCTCTTATATCAATGTACAGACGAAGTTACTGAACCTAGAATCTTGAAATAGGCAACTAGGTTCTTTGTATAGCGTGAATAATTATCAAGAAAAGAAATCAGGAATTTCCACCTCCAAAGAGGTAGAATAGGGGTTCAAAGATTGTATTGAATTTCGTCAGTTTTGAAGTTGAAAACCTGAAGTTTTGGGTTAATAAAAAATATTGTGACTAATTGTTTGAAATGATATGTAACGAAAATTAATGTGACAAACCAAATGCTACGCGGGCGAAGCCACGGACAACAGCTAGTACTTTAATATATAAGTAAATGCAATTATACCATCATCAGTTATAGGTAGACCGTTTTTTTGTTTTAGCTCAGATTGTGTAATGCATAATGGAGAAAATGAATGTGTTACTATATAACAGAAATAATTCCTTGAACAAGATTTGTAATTCTGCAAACAAACAAAAATACTCAATGATAAATTGAAAATCATTGGCCCTTTGTGACAAGAAACAACATATCTGTGATCTATCAGTAACTGCATTTTCGTTTTCATTGATTTACTAGCAGACCCGGCCACGCGTTGCCGTGGCTAAGATTTACGTTACAATATATTGTTGTAAACTATTCAATGAAGAATATTACTGGAGGTCTATCCCAACACCAAACCGTTATTTTTAACACTTCGACACGTGTTTCAAACACCAAGTGATCATCTACAAGAGGAAGATCAAACTGTTTAATAACAGTTTAATCTTACGGATGTTTCGATGTATTGTATATCTGGACGAACCATCAACCTACATCATCAAATCAATTCCTAATATCAGTTATTGCATAATTTGGTTTTATTTTCTCTCATGTTAATTACTACCTGTTTTGATACTTAATATATACCTGAATTTTACCTGTCATGAACGGTCTCAGCAATTTCATGTATTCCTCACCTATTCTGCATTCATTCTCCAAGGCCTTAGAGAAGGATATTAGCGACATTAGACATCTTTGGTCTGTGAAACCGAATATGTGAAACATATGTTCCGTATAGCAAGTTTTCATAGTCCGCTTAGTTCGACCAACATATTTTTTATCGGAATTCTCGTAAATTACAGACTTCTTTATCTATCATATTCAATTTTTCGAAAATACTCAACAACCTATTGATGTATTCTGGTTCATATCAAAAAGCTATAAATTTTTGTGTCTTCCCCGTTATAAAAAGTCGAATTGTCAAAAATATTCGACATTTCAGGAGTACGAAAACTTAAAATTCATAGTTCTGTCATATGAATTGAAATACACCAACAAATTGGTCAAAATCTACTGAAAATATAAAACTAAAGAGGCTTTCAAAAATGTTCTGGTGTGTGAAAATTGTCATCTGTAGATTAATTTCAATGAATTTGTTTGTAGAGGCATCTATTTTTAAAATAATCAAAAATTGACAACTCCCACTGGAATTGGAGACATCAATAAGTAAAAATTGAAGAACTCGAAGAGTTCAAACATACTTAGACCGTATAGTATTGTTTCCAATTGAAGGTCTCGAAATTATCTAAATTATTATATTAGTTTCATAGGGAAAATTTTCAACTATATAATTGAATACCAATAATTTGAATAGAATAGAACTTTTTGAGATGAATAAAATTGCGAAAATAAATTTTTGTATCACCAATTGTTTTATAAATAATGGATATCAATCATTCTTAAAATATTTCTTGTAGCTACAAAGTATCATAGTTAACAAAACATGCTACTGACCTTTCATATACTTGATTTTTCCAAAACAACCATGGATCTATCCTATTGAATGAGAATATACTAGTCCGCTGAGAGTCCCAGTGTGAAAAGCGTAACTTATTTATCTACAAAAAATACCGTACGACAAAATCAAATAAATTTCACAAGAAGCTCATGTAGATTTGACAATATTTTTTAGGGTCTAACTTCCTCGGCTACCATAATATAAAAACCTCTGGTGGCTCGTGATCCGCCTTATAAGGGTAGAGGGTAATTTTCGTTCATCCCGAATCTCATTCGACCCAAAGAAAAGATTTGCAGACCAGACTGAAAAATTCTCGAAACTGCAACCATTACACACAAAACCTTTTTAGCGCCATTAACACACCTTTTCACATCGCATTCAATCGTGGGCTAGAAACTGGAGAAAGCGTTCCGCCGCGATAGATTCCAACATTTTTTCTTTTCTAGTGCAGGAGAGACTGGAGTGGACGACACGGCAGTTATCCTGAATAATGCTCTTCTGGACCTTTGAGTGCGTTGACTACGGGGGTTTTATTATTTCGTGGTAGAAATCGGGCCGAATTTGTTATTTATGTTGTCGACTGTTGGACTTGGTGACGATATTGAGCTTTTTATTCTCAAATCGGATATTTTTCGTATGATTTTTTTACTCTATGCGAAGGATTTTGAACTGAAATAAAAATGAAAATAAATATTCGGCATCAATGAACCGAGATTAAGTTTTTCAATTTGCTTACCTGTAATGGAGATCCAATGACCTTTCTTCATAAAGAGTGTACTTGATTGTTATTATTTATACGTTGAAGAAGAAATTAATTATAGAACTAATTGATACCCAATAAAAATCCATATCGAGGTATGCAAGAGCTCCCTCATGAGAAAATTAATTGTTTGTGGAACCCTGAAAGTGAAAATCAGTAAGTTGTATTAGTTAGTGTTAAGCAAGGAAACATTTATCTCCAATTGATTTCACCTTATTCGCTTCCGGTTCCTGAATTTTGTTATAATTAGATCGCTTCATTCCTATTTCTGGTTTCCTAGGATTTTTTTCTAATAACATGCATACATGAAGATTCAAGACGTGATTCATTTTCATATGGTCTTGAATACCTAATTGTATGCTATACCTTATTGAAAACGTTTGAGATTTGAAGAGTCTTCATTAACGAGTAATATGAATGGAACTTTGTTATTGATTTAAAAAGTTTCACGATCCTGCATACTGATTTGAGATTATCACCAAACATAAATATTGTTTTTTTCTTTTCAGATTCCTGCATCTGTAATCTGTCAGTGGAATCCTGTCTACCTTAATCGAACTGTAAGTTATGTGATGAATATTTCATTGTCATGAGTCCTGTAAGAAAAAAATCATTTTTATGTTCCGTTGTTTACTTTTGTTGATTTTTAGTAAGGTATTACTCTTCTTGCTATAGAAAAAATAATTTAATATTTCATGTACAGTTGGTATCTCAATTCATACTTCTTTCTCATCAAAAAATGAATCACGATGCAGCATTAGAATACAGCGTTTATAGTTTCAACATCAAATGGACATACATTTCTGAGACTGGACCACTTTCAAAATTTCCGTCTCTCTAAGAATAAGTTTCAAGTGTCTATATTTTTCAGTAAATTTAAAAAATAATATTCAAAACTTGTAATATTTTATGTAGTGATTTTCAGTATGTAGTGATTTTTAGTAAATTTCAAAAAATAATATTTAAAAATTTAAAATTTCATGTAGTGATTTGAAATTTCCACGCACTTTTCTGTATCTCGTTAGGAATCCATTGAGCTATCATGCTCATAGTAAAAATCGATGTTTTTTTTTCCGTTCAACTTGTGTAAACTGGTTTAAGGAAAACAATGCACTATTTTGATCTTCGAATAATGTCGATTTGATTATAGTAGTTTACATAATAAATGTGTGACTATCGTCAAACAATTCGAATATTTCAACATCTATTTGAGTCTGCTCAATACTACCTTGTGGTACCCTATTGTGAACCACAATGCTATTCGATATTTCATTTCCTATTTAAACACGTACAATAAATTCGTTGATGAATGACATAAAGAAAAAACAAGCAAAAGTATTTAAAGTAATAAAATGTGAAATTGCAAATAATATCCGATGATTTATGCTGAATATCATCTGTCATATTGTTGAAGATGTGAAACAGCTGTTACCAAATCTGAATACAGACTAATTTTGTGGTAATAGTTTATTATTTCATGAACCCTCATGAAATATTTTATACAATACTTCGAACAAAACAGTTAAAAAATATACTTACAGCTCTTAACTGTGACAATTCTGTGAGATGTTTTGTGGAAAGTTTTCGGGCGTTGTAAAACGAAAGCCTATTTCCAGCTCTGTATTGAACACTCATTGAATATATGAGTCGTAGCGGTTTGATATATGGACAACGGAAAACAATCAAATTGTCTTATCAATAAGCTTTCGTTTTCAGTTTATTAAGAATTGAGAACACTTCTTACTATGTAGTGATTAAAAATTGTAGTAAGGTATCAACCTCATATTATTAGAATTATATTCATGGTAATTGGTAATTTCATCCACGATTTTTAATAATGTGGCTTAGTCTTTTTGGCTATTTTCTCAATATTAACTTTTTTCACATTTTATTTTCTTCAGTATCATAATCACAAATTTTGAATTGCAAATATACTTTCTTCTCTCTTACGATTGCTGATGAGGTAAAATGAATTACTTGTATTTTCAGTGAGCAAGTGATTTTGTTTTTTTTTTTCATAAACAATCAATTGTCTTTCCCTCAGTTTCTGTATAATCTTAATATTTTCCGCTAGAAAAGCAAAAATGTTGAAATCAAGAATGTCATTTTTTTTATAATAGATTTTCGCATTCATGTGATGATAGTTTTGGGTATTTAAAAAATGCAATCAATTCAGAATGTTTCATGAAATGGGTGTCTAAATCATCGATATTCTAAAATTCAAAATTAGTCTAGAGGTGGTCCATTGATGTC
Source organism: Leptinotarsa decemlineata (assembly GCF_025532065.1). Taxonomy (NCBI): domain Eukaryota; kingdom Metazoa; phylum Arthropoda; class Insecta; order Coleoptera; family Chrysomelidae; genus Leptinotarsa; species Leptinotarsa decemlineata. The sequence continues at coordinate 24,252,049 of NW_027412532.1, forward strand.
ACTGAATTATTATTGTAAGATATGTCAGTTCTGAAACAATTTGCTGCCAACTGAATGAAATCAATTATAGATGTGAAATGATTTGAAAATGTTGAAATAATTTTCCGAATCGAAATTTCAGTATTGATGAATCGATATTGAAATTTCCGATACATATTTTTCACCAAAGTTTTAGCGTACACCAATCAGGGTACTCTCTAACTCATTTAAAAAAGTTAATCTACGGGCGTTGGTGTAACCAATTTGCTAGCCTATTTCGACATGTCAAATTTCTACAATATATTGATATTTTCAAGATGCATAATACACTTTCCTTATTTCTTAAGGTAAGTATCTGGTTAGTCCTAATAATTTTTTAATTTCTCTTTTTTTTTCCTCTTCTTTTCATACTATTCAATTTATATTTTAATATTCGTTTTCATTTTCATTTCCTTCAACTCCTCCTTTTTCATAATTTTTTTATTTGGTAAATGAGTTATCTAAGAATTTACATATATATAGTAATTTTTTCTCTTCTTCTAGTTCCAAACATTCGTTTGCAACGTGACAGAACGCCACTTATAAGCTAGCTGGTAGTCCTGTCAGTTTTATTCTACAACATATAGAAAATACAAACAACACAACAAGTTTTTGTGATACTCATGAGAATCTCTCTCGTCTTACTCTTCTTATACGGATTCTCCTCATCCGGATTTCAACTCATCATTCCCAGTTACTAGTTAATGGTCCCCAATAACTGATTTCAGATCCTGAAATCCAAAATTTTCCTTTCCTCATAATCTTTTAGACAAAGATCATTGGTTACTGTTACTCTGGATTTTTCCAAATCAGAAAATTTTGTAAATCCCCGCTATAGTTATTTCAATTGAATTGGAAAGGGAATATTTTCAAGAGAGAATAGTTTCTGTTAAAAAAGCATTTGGCTTTCTACTTTTTCATCTTCGAACAATAAAGTAATCAACCCTATGAATGTTTTTACAAAAATTGATACTTTACAAGAGCAGAATTGCCACTTTCGATTACAAAGAGTCGTAATCTTATGCGAGAAATGCTTGTTTTCGTTCTCAAAAGTTCAAAAGAGTGCTGATTAGAAGTTAAACATAGTGTTCTCAACCAGAAACTGCGCAAAAATGATAGGCTTTCATGTAAGTGAAACGTTATAAACTTTATATATTACGTTGTGTAGCGTTCCTATAAGTGATATATGTTTCAATTCAATATCAATGTTCCTGTGAAAGTAGTTATTTCGAGGATTTTTTTTCCTCTATGTATTTGTACGAAGAGTTTTTTTTGAAGGTTATCTCTTTCCCACCGCTATTGTCTGAAAATTGAGACGTGAAAAGCCAAATAGGTTTTGTTTTTCAAAAACTTGTTTTTTTGTACCCGCTTCAATTTCGTTGTTCTTGCTTATTCCTATGATGCCACAATTTTTCCAGACCCATTTTGAAGAATTATTATCAGTTCGGTGAACTTTCATATTCAATAGTTTTCATACATTTTGATTAATTTATTTTATATTTTATAGATTGCCTGTACTGGATTTTTGTACTCGCTATTCGGAATATGGACCGTAGATTTAACACTTATGAATTTCTTTGAATTTCTATTCACATTTCGCCAGGTTGGGGTCCTTTCATAAAATTAGTCAGTGTTCGAAGACACTACCATGAAGGGCTATAATATGGATAAAATTGGAAATATTAGGTAAAAATCATTTTATAAACATTTATCCAATGATTTTTGTTATTATTCTGTAGGAAACATTATTATTTTGTTCCCAAAATATTCCTACAGTTATTTAAAATAACGATGTACTTGTGATCACTGCTTTCACCATTAACAAAACTGTAATGACAGCGAAGATAAATGTCTCCGAACCGGATATAGTAATGTCATGTCAGACAATTCCGCTGTCTTCTTCGATAAGTTTGTTGGGGATTAAAATGGACACCAATATGTCTTGGCACAATCATATCGCTGGAATTGCAAAGGCTGCTTCTCAAAAGCTTGGAACACTGTTCTGAACCAGAAAACTGTACACACCTCAGCAACTTTTGATGCTTTATAAAGCTCAGATCAGGCCTTCTTTGGAGTTTTGTTCTCATGTATGGAGCTCTGCCCCCAACCATACCCTGAAGTTGCTGGATTCCAACCAGAAAAGAGTCATCCGCCTGATAGAGACGCGAATATCACGTGCATCCTTGATGGCCTGGAACATCGAAGAAAGGTTGGAGATTTGTCTCTCTTTTATAGATATTTTCACGGGAGGTGTTCAAGTGACTGTGACTGCTCATCGTTTTGAGGTTCAACTCAGTACACGTCAAACTTCACTGTTTAAGAACTCTTTCATCTGCATTTATGTGGAATAAACTTCCTCAGAACATTTTTTCAAATGGATTTAATCTCCAACGATTCAAATCCAATGTAAATCGCTACTTTCGCATAGGCATCGCTCTGAGAGCGCCTTCAGAATTTTCCTGTCGTGCTTGTGTTTTGTCCTTTGTGACTTTGAAGTTACAAAACAATATATTGGTGAGGAATGATCTCAGCATTGATCAATTATATTTGGTTTTTTCATTTACCTAATGTATACCAATAGAAAAATAGACAGGATCCTCCCTGTATTGTTATTTTTAAATAATATAAAATATTCACATCAACACTGTAATATATTAATATATCATTTCGATTTCACTGCAAATATTCTACATTTCAATTGATATAAATCGCTGTATATTCCTTTTCCTTGGGATGTTAATTAATTATGTACTATCAAATGAGAAGGGGTACGAGCGAAATACCGGAGAGCGCTGTTAAATTTGTTATGGTGTTTGTTCAACTAATTAAAATAAACTTTTCGAAGAGAATTTTATATTTCACCTAATTCAGAAGTTGGGAGGTCTTGGAAACCTCGGTAAAGACGATTGTAAACGAAATTTATAAACCGAGGTCTACTTCTTCATTTACTCACGAGTGTTTAATCGATGAAATAAATTATTGCTTAGATGTATCTAACAATTTTGAAGGGAAACAGAGGAAGCATTTTTAATGGGACGATTTTATGTGGGAATTTCACAGATATTGAACACATGAGAGGGAAAATGTGAAATCGAAGACAATGGAACATACTAACGGACATTAGAATGATATTTGTGTTTTCTTCAAAAATTTCAAAAGTGAAGAATCTATGTTTATATTGAAAAAGGTATATTTTTTGAAAAATCTTTTTTGGCGATGAAATGTTTTGTATTTTTACTCTTCTATCTTCATACAAAAAACATGGAAGTAGAAATCAATGGAATGTGCATAAGTGAAACAATAGGCGCCTGCAAGTGAAGCCTGGAGTGCGGTAAGGAGTCTCGGCGCCGTAGTCACAGTAGTACTTACATTTAGTTCAATTGCAAATATAAAATTGTATGAATAGTTATGGATTTATTGTTGATAAGAATCCTATTAGGACAATACCACCTTTAATTAATTTTCATCGATACATGTAGTGTGTACGAAGTCAATTCGAATGGCATAGTTACCGAACGTCGGCAGTATCTTTGTATGGCGAGGGCGGAGTGGAGGTTTCAAGTTGGAGGTTTTATGTGGTATTAACTAGTAAATTCATCAAACCCGGTACTATAGTCTTTTATTTAGCTGTTCGGGTTGACTTTGTATAGACTATATCTGAAGTAAATAATAAAAACAGATATTATATTCGATATATCAAATATTTACTTGAACGTAGGTAATGACTTCTTGACAATAATGAATTTATTATAATGCTGCTTTTTGTTTCTTCGAAATTAAAATAATTTTGATATGAGATTTGTCTCAGGAAAGTTATCTAATTGATGAATCCGCAAATCATGAAAAATATCTACATCTACAAAATTTGCAAGATTATGATTATTTGTTTGTTTGTTATATGTTCATATAGATTTCTCGATATTTTTCCTCTCAATAAGTTGAGGCGATATTTGATTATTATTTCACATAATTCGCAAATTTGCGCTTACTGTTTGTGAGTTTTTTGACCGTGTGTGTCATGAAGGTTTGCTGGCCAAACTTCGATGCTATAGCTTGGCACCATTATGTCACTGGAATTGCAAAGGCTGCTCCTCAAAAGCAAGGAATACTGTTCTGAACCAGGAAACTGTTCAAACTCCAGTAATTTTTTATGCTTCATAAAGCTCCAATCGAATCTTCTTTGGTGTATTGTTCACATGTATGGAGCTCCGCCCCTAAGCATATCCTGAAGCTGCTGGATTCCATTCAGATTGGAGAAACAAATATAAATTGCAACCTTGATAGTCTGGAACATCGAAGAAAGGTTGGAGATTTGTCTCTACTTCATAGATACCTCGACGGGAGGTATTCAAATGACTTGGCACATTGATTCCACCACATATCAGAAATACGCGATGGACTGTGGCTGTCCATTGTTTTGAGGTTGAACTCAATACACCTCGAACTCCACTATTTAAGAACTCTTCCATTTGAAAAGCTACATTTTTGTGTAATATACTTCCTGAGAACGTTCTTCCAACTAAATCACATGAATCGCTACTTTTGCAAATGCACCGATCTTAGAGCGCCTAGAGTAGTTTCCTGTAGTGCTTGTATTTTTCCTTAAGAAAGGATACATTTGATTATCCTTATCTTCAACCAACATTGAAGCATAATTAGAGTTGGTTTAATTAGAAAACAAGCTATATAGTCCGATTCTCTGCTCCATGGCAACGCCCGTCCGCACGTTTCACAAATCACCGTACGAAAATTGTACGAATTGAGCGTCGAAATTCTGCCTCACCCACCGTACTCCTCAGACCTCCCACCCACCGACTACCATCTTTTCAAACGCTCCGATAACTTTATAACCGGTAGAACCTTCGCCAGTCCGGATCAGGCCAAAACGATCACACAAATTTTTATGCTGACGATCATATTGAGATATTACAGCTTTAAGTATACTCATAAAAACGTACAAAACTTTTGTAACGAAGTGATACTTTTATGCCAACGAAGTTGAAATAAACTTTTTTCTTACTGATACAATCCTAAAATATTGAAAAATATACCTGTTACGAATGTTTACTGAAACAACTTCATTCAAATTTTTATACTGCTTCTCTTTGGGTTCATAACCTTCCACAATCTTTCTTGAGTGGTTAATGTTTCGGAAAACAATCCTTTTCCCTTTTCAAACCTGTATGCATTATGGAAATCTCTTCCCAAAAGAAGTTTTAGAACAATATATAATTCAACATATCCTTTCATCTAATTATAATCACCTCTATGATTGAATTAAGAAATCTTATATTTATTCTTTTGACTTGTGTCAAAATAAATTAGGAATATCACAGTTTAAAGCAAGATTTTCATACTGAATACAGGTTTTGAAAACGGAAAAGGATTGTTTTCCCGCAACGTTAGCCACTCAAGAAATATTGTGGAAGGTTATAAACCCAAATAAACAGTATAAAATATTAAGTCACCAACAAAAAATATCGTATTAAAAATATAGTCAAAGATTCAATATAATTTATCACTGTCAAGAGAAACTAACTCTGTAGTAATCTCCAAAAATCAACACTGCAAATGACTTGTTCACAGTCAACGAAAGGGTGGTTATACCGAAAGTATTCCTAATAAGCTGGTACAAACAAGTCACAACTCGCGCCCCAATTTCGCAAAATTAACGAGATCGGTTGGAAGTTGTCAGGCACCGACGACGACTGTAGTAATAAGCTCTAATTTGAAATCAAAGTTTTGTTGACATCTGGAATACATAACTGTGAAGGCGGAACGTGATTTTCATTCGTCATTCAGTCGTCGTCGTCGTTTTATACAGAATCTTCTGAACGGACAATTAAATTACAGTTTGCTTCGAACACATCACAATCCGGTCGAGAGTTACACCTCATTACAACTATCAAATCTCTCTAGATTGTTGAACTTTCTTATTAGTAGAATGGACTGGTATGACTGGAACTGAAATAGCGTACTAACCCGTTGAAATTTCAATCGCTCCATTAAACAATTATTATTTTTTAGTGTATTCGGCATCGACAAGTATGGTCACTAGCCTCGTGTTCTGGGTAATTGCGTTAATAACTTCCCGAGCCACCTAAGAAGTATCATGACTACTCCCGTTCACACAGCCATCTTTATCTAAATAAGTTTCGCGTGAAAAATATTTGTTCGAAGTCGAATTCGAACTCATGTTCTTTGGATCTTGATTCAAGTCAAATATCACAACGCCAATTCACCGCTTATTATTGATTATATTCATTATTATCATTGTTTATAATCATGAATATTTCACTAGTTTTACATTGCCCAACTAGCAATTTCGTATTTTATAATAGTTACGTAAACGTTTCGGAGAAACAAATTATAAAACTGCATTTCTCCCAGAAATGTTTTCAATATGTTTATAAAACTGCTATAAATAGGAAATTGGCACCGTTTTATAAAACATTATAGTTATTATCAATATTTTGTAAGGCCTTTTACAAAAACTACAAAACAGTTTTATAAACATTCTGGCAGTTACTATAAAATTTGTCTAACGCTCTTAAAAAGTAGTTTTGTAAAGACTTCCCTTACTGCACTTTTGCAACATATTTAAGCGATACTTATAAAATAATCAGAAGACAATTTTATAAGAGTTTCTAAATAGTTCCAAGTAGGCGTTATAAAATATAATACAGTCGAAAACGATAACAATAAAATAGAAAAGTGTTGAAAATGTTTTCTTGAAGACGCAAGAAGTAATTTTGTATTGGACACTAGGAAAATATAATAGATATATCACCAACTCAAAACTAACAAATAGAAAGGTTGAAGCCATTTTAAAATTTCACTTCTGCACTCATAAAATTGTTAAAGACATTGTTAATGTTTCGAAGATTGATATTTTTACTGCAAATGAAATTTTATTGACAAATATATAGCCAGCCTATTATTAGCAAAATTTAAGCCCGCCACTCATTTATAAATGTTTTCGGTAAAATTATTGATTATTCAAAAATTCACTCTGTCGACGTATTAATTTTCTAGTCGCAAACTGAACTCACTTCATTCTAAATAATATAATGTTATAATATTTATGTACTTTTCAGCTGTAAATATCACTATATATGCGGTATTTCATATTTTCAACTCATCTAATTTCAGTATCCCGGATCGCTATCATTACAAATGGCGTCGTTCTATAAAATGAATTGGTATCAGTAGTGAGCATTTCAACGTATTTTAGCTACTATGTTACCCCTATAAAACTGTTAAGAAACACTTAGTTCTGGGAGTGATGGTATTGCGGCAGAGTCGGACTACTTTTAAAGCCTTAGGTTTCTACAAAAGTGCTAATATGAATAAAAGATGTCTCACATATAGTTTGGATAAATATTATCTGTCTTTGATATTTTGTCTGAAAAGTTTCTTTCATCGATTATAAAGGCTAAACGACGGGTTTTAACCATTATCAAAACCTTTTCCTGATTTTCGCAAGAAAAAATTGGAGCACTAGGTTAGGTGGGATAATTTAAAGTGTTTTTTTAGTATTTCCAATATACAGGGCGACTCAAAAAGCTTCCAGAAAGTTTTTTTTATGGAACACCAAGTCATTTCTTCGTCTGTTTGAAGCACCTTGAACTGAATCTAAAACTATTATATACCCCCCAATAAATGTTCAAAATGGCCGCCATTGAGTTATTATTTATTTTTATTTATATATTCGGGATACAAACAGAAAAATCCACACAATGAAATTATTATCAAATTGAAAGTATAAATTAATACACTAATATATGCATATCATAGTGTCTAAAATTAAGGATGAATTGGAATTCAATACAGTAACAATAGAAACTGATTATTAGTTATTGACAAAATGTATCAATTTATAATTTATAATAAATTTATAAATAATTTATAAAAATGAGTTTTCAATATTTCTTAGGCGGTAAGCTACAATGTATCAAAAATATGGAAGTATTTTGCAAGAATGTTACCTCATATCACTGGAGTTTTATCCCAACACCAAACCGTTCTAGACACACTATTAAGATTTTCGACTGTATATTTTTTAATAGATGGATTTTCTGAAATAACTGAAACAAAACCAAACTAACCCAATCCAACCATTATCCCTTGTTTCACTAAACAAAAAATTATAAAAAAATATTTGTTACAAATAGAGTATTCGAACCCACCACAGAAATTAATCATACGTCAATTGGTCAACATCCCAACATCAAAGTCATTTACACTAACGAATACCTATGGATACGAACACTGTCACGAATTAATTATAGAAAGCGGGTAGCGAGCCTATACAATTGAATTTGAACGCGAACGTATACGCTCAAATCACAAAATTATCGGAAACCTAGATACTCCCAAATGAATTAAATTCCGTGAATCACCTTGTATGGTTTAGCTGCTAAAACTGAACTCCCATTCAACCCTAACAACTCATTTCTATATGAAATATAGAATACGGCCCTATTAATATTTGTTTGCCTTTCTGCTCTGCTGTCGGTACACAACTATTCTGATTGTTTATAAGTTAGTTGGCAACATTTTTGTTAATAAATGACACTTTGGTGTCATTATATTCATCACATATTACCTTTTTTATGATAAATATTCGTTGTCTAATGCTAAATACATGTTATATTAGACATAACCTATATGAACGCGGATTAAATATTGTTGATATTTAATTTGTCGTGCGTTTAGTGGAAATGACGGGTAAGTTTTTGATGTCAGAATTTATCTTTTAATTAGCTTCAATAATTGACCAGATATTTATCCCTGTGGTAACTTTTCTGACACCTCTTGCTGAAAACTCTTCAAGCCAAAAATTTGATAATTCAGGCCTATATTTTCAGTTGATAGTTTTGTCTTTTTGAAGCTGGATTTGACATTTTATCTAAGTTTTAGGTATATATGTTCACCATAGTTCCGTCGTCATGGGTAAATAATAACCAACCCTCATGGCCAAAAATTGATGCTGATAAGCTAATACGAAACCACAATTCTATGCCCGAAGCCAGTTGGTTTACAATGATGTATAAACTAAAACAAAGTCATTTGATGACTACCAAATTGCTGAAGAAGAACTATTAGAACGAATGCTGAAGAATGACGATACAGAATAAGAAAAAATTATCAATTCTATGCAACCCAAAAAGCAAGCAGGGTTATTTTCATCCAAACAAGTTGTCACAAAAAGTGTGAACAAGCCAGAGTTAAGTATTTTTATGGGACACCGTCTATACGACAGTAGTTATTAGTTATTCGAGGAGTTACTTCTGAATACTGGCTGTGAAGCATACCTTGCTGTACCTGAATTTGTCGTAACACGAAACTGCTTCACTCAGAACAAAATATCCAGGTTTCCTAAATAGATAACTAAAAATTGAAACTTGAAAGTGCAAACCCTTTGTATTTTACAATCTTCCAAATTGTGAATAATAAAGTTGAGTTACTAAACCCAATGCCTTGAAAATATTGAATTTACTTATGGGGTACCTGTATTCAATAAAAATCAAATATTTAGAAGTTGCTAAAGAACTAATTTCCACCACGATATCGATGGTGCCCCACTTGAAGAACTTAAAAAATATATTCTTACTAAATACAACTAAAATTTTGAAGAATTTTCCAAAGCTGTGATTAGGAATCGATATCAGCTGGTTGTTCTTGAATGCTGCATTTTATTCTTGGTGGCAGCAAATATATATTAGCAAAAGCAATTCGATTTTATAACAGTTATGTTAGTGTTTTGCAATTGTAGTAAATATACCATACTATAAAATAGTTGGAAATTATCATTGAAGTGACAATATGGTATTGAAAATAAAATTGTGTCTGAAAGCATTTTAATAAAATAATTTCATAAAAGCTACAGGAAACAGTTATAAAATAAGCTTGAAATGGTTTTATAACTATCATAAAAATCTCACAGAAAAGTGTTATAAAATTGCTACATAACAATTCACTTTTATAGGAAAATAAGTTTTATAAGTTAGTTGTAAAAACGTTTCTGTGATAATTTCCTGACTACTTTATAATGGTTTTTTAATTTTATTTCATAAACGTTTCTATGACAAATTTATAAAACACGTTTATTGCCTACAACTGTATTGTGTTCACCGATCATCTAATACAATCAATTAGCATTTTGGAAGTAATTATAAAATACTAATAAAATAAAACTGTTGCAACACTGTTGCAAAAAATAATTTAGAATTCCGCTTCTAATAATACCTCATGTAAATTTTGTTGCATCTTAAGAACAAAACAGTTGGTCTGACACTTCTTTGAATTCGGCAAAAAAATTACAGGAAATTTGAATCAACATCTTCGAAAAGTAGGGGGTAAATAATAATAATAATAAATGCTTTTATCGAAAGGTTACTCAATATAAGAGATACCAATCTAGCCTAACGAATGTCAGAATTCAACATCTGCACATGATAAATCAAGGAAGATATTGCTCTTCCATCCAACCAGCAACAGCTAACTAAAAAAACGGGTTAATAGCAGGAGAGGCAGAAAACAAATAAATGAGAATTTGATATTTTGAATATGAAAACTCATGACGTATACATACATAAAGGAAATTTAATATTACAACATAATGATGATTTTTATATTTTCCACATATTTAGGGTAAATAAATATTCATTATAGGTATCCACTGATTGAATTTAATGAAAGAAGAGAACCGAAAGAAACATATATCTCTTCAGATTTTTGTTGAAACTAAATGGTGGTAGATATTTCAATTCGATAGGTAGCCGATTATATGAGCGTACAATGTTATAAGAAAAAGAGCATCTGAAAAGAGATGTTTTATGTTCAGGTGCAGTCAACAGATGTTTAAATCTCAAATTCAGATTATATTTATCAGTTTTAAAGGACAGTTTAGTGAATAGGTAATCAGGTTTTCCAGTGGTTATAACCTTATGGTCATGACCACTAGCAGAATGCAGTGTGCGTCTACCCTCTATGTTCAGCCACCTAAATTCCAAGTATTGAGACACATGCTCACGTCTTCTTGTGCCTTTGACGAATCTTATGTACGAATTGCCGCAGTTTCTGAAGTATCTGCCTGTCATATTGCAAGAGTCCTGGACCAGTATCTGCATAATTGGCATTAGTATCGTCGGCGTAACAAAGCATGAAAGTATGAAGAAGGCAATGTGAGAACTGAGAAGTTTATGAAATAAAGAGGAGTGGACCTATACTCTATCCTTGAGGGACCTCATTATCAAATTTATGGGTGGACGATTTTTTATTATTGACTGTGACATACTCAGAACGATTAAGCAGGTAATTTTCAAGCAGAGTTACTACGCTAGAGGCAAAACCCAGGTACTACAGTATAGCCAGAAGTAGGAAGTGATTATTGCGATCAAATGCTTTACAGTAGTCCAGCAATACTAATTGATCAATTTTGTTATTGTCGACAGAACAATGTAAATCCTATAAGAAGAACTTTGAAGTTCTACCACCTCTATTCAGTATTTCAGCATTTCATGACCTTCACAACGTTGTTCTCACCAGCTTCAAGTTGGCTATTACCCATTTCGTTGAACGAATGAGACACGTTTTGCAGATAAAAAGATGTATGTAGACGTGGAACCTGTTATTAAGTTTTCTTCTCAGAATCTGTTGAAATAGAACCTTATCTGTTTACCACTAAATCCTCATGTGTTTTTCATTAGAAAAAATCTAAAAATTCCCGATTGAATTTTGACTTCATATTCTTCCAATCAGCCATCACTATCTATTCACAGAGTTTTTTACAGGGTGCCGTCTGACTTAGGACACAATATTTATTCAAACAAGAAAATAATCAAAAAAAACTAAAAAAACGATTTTTCCTATGTATCATCGGTATCATCAAAAACTGGGATCAATTTTTTACATATTGAATTCGTTGGAAATACAAGTACAAGTGTTAAAATACATGGAAAATTTTATTTCTCATTCTTCATCAAACCAACTCTCTTACCTTTTCTGTTTACGAATTCTCATTGCACACTCAAACTTGAATAGTCCTGTATATACATTTTCAGATAACGGAAGTTCACTCGAAAATAATCCAATATATACTTCATTCAAAATGTAGATACGAAATGAATACGCACATACTTATAATATGCAATCCACTGAATCGTAAATATTTCTCATCAAAAATAATGTCTGGGACGTCGAAAAGCGTGTGAAGATAATTGGATTATGTCACGTTTCCTGTTTGAAACTGACTCTCCGGTCAGATTTCGTTGACCATTGAGAGCCCTCTTTCCTTGCATTCAATTTGACGCTTCGATGAATACATTCTGTGGTTATTTTTATGAAGAGAAAAATGTCCAGCACAATATTTTGTCATTTCGAATAATGACCCCAGTTTCGAATATTAAGTAATTTCACCTCATTCTCATTAACCAGTGTAATAATTGCATACTAAGGGTTAGTACAGATTTGCCGTTCGACGCAACGTCAGGGCCGTACCCAGTGGGGGGGTTAGAGGAGTCAGAAACCCCCTGAAATATCACAAATACTGCGTCCTTTTTCATAATTTGAGGGCATATTTAATTTTTAAATATATTCAAAGCACAAATTTTTGGAATCTAATAACAATAATCTCACTAATAAATCAGTACCCCCAGTTCTACTTCTGTCTGATGGTGTCATCCACCATCGCCTATTTTTTTTTGATTTTTCCTTTTTTAATAAACTACTAATCAATAAAATAATAATGAAATAGTAGTAGCGATTTACATTAGATTTAAATCGCTGGAGATTAAATTCAATTGGGAAATCGTTATCAGAAAGTTCAATCCACATGAGCGCAGTTCTCCAAATGGAAGAGTTCTTATACATTGAGGTTCAAGGTGTACTGAGTTGAACTTCAAAACGATAAGCAGCCATAGTTCGTCGCGTATTTCTGATATATACCAACCACTCTTGGTGAAATCAAATGTGCTAAGTCGCTTTAACACCTCCCGTTAAAGTTTCCATGATAAGTAACAAATCTCCAACCTACCTTCGATGTTCCAGACTATCGAAGTTGCAAATGATGTTCGTGTCTCCAATCAGGCGAATGGTTCATTTCTGGATGGAATCCAGCAGCTTCAAGGTATGCATAGGGGCGGAGCTCCATGCATGAGAACAATACTCCAAAGAAGGTCTGCTCTGAGCTTTATGAAGTATCAGAGTCTACTGATATGTGTACAGTTTTCTGGTTCGGAACAGTATTTCGAGCATCTGAGAAGCAGCCTTTGCAATTCCAGCGACATGATTGTGCCAAGAGTATTGGTGTCCATTTTAATCTTCAACAAACTCATCGAAGAAGCATAAAGCGGAATCTGCTCTGACATTATTATATCCTGTTCAGAGACATTTATTTATCTTGTTGGATATGTGTTTAGAGGTTTTTTGTCAGACGTTTCGTCTCTGAGAAACATTAACCGATTTGAATTTTACATATGGACCGAAAAAAGTATCCCTTTTTGGTGACAATTTCACTAATGTATCCCCATTCCCCATAATCGTTTAAGTAGATAACTTCCATGAGACGAGTCCTCGGTAGGGAGGCAAATTGAAACCCTTGCGAAAACCAATGACTAGATCAGTTGAGTAGGTATTCCAAGAGGATCTTACAAAATTGAACTTTTCTGTAGAAATAGTATTCGTTTGAATCGGGAGTTTTGTGAGAGTAGAATTTGTGTTGATATAGAATTCTGAAAACTTCTGTATGACTAACTCTTCATGTTGGGAAAACTTATCCATATACTGCATTTTTTCCATCAAGGCAATGTTGTCTGTTATTAAGGTTTTTTTGCTTGTTGATAGATAGTAAACAAAATAATAACTCAGTTCAAACAGGCGAAAAATTGAAAACTTAAATAATTAAACTGACATCAGTCACTATTTCAAAATAATTTTGACGTAACAACTTCCGTAGTAAATATGTGATATAATTGATGTGTGCTTAATTAGGAAATTAACCACCTCTCTCTCTCTCTCTTATTTCAGTTATTTTCATCAGCATCATTCAGAAGTGATAAGTTTGAACATTTCAAACAGTGAAATGTGTTGACCTTCTATCAGTTTTTTTTGCCACTTCAAATTGTAATTTTAAAATTGTTAGTGGGTTGGATAGAGAATTGAAAGTACTCTCACTTGACTATTATATCGATTAAAAATTGAAGGGTTAGTGTGGGGACGGGTTCAGTCACATAGAAATATGTCCACCTCTTATAGTCTCAATATCAAATGACTCATTCAGAGTGACTCGTTTTAACTGGAATGTTCTATATACATTTCTTACTCCTGGGAAATTATCTCATTTGATAAAATTACTACGCCACCTATCACATATAAGGAAATCAAACGGAGTGATCTAAACAGCGAATTTTTGCATCTCAACACATCATAAAATGCCTTCAGATAAGATTTTCCAAATGGTTTTGAACCGAAGAAATATTCACTTATCTGAAAGGTCTGCTTTGCTGAAATCCCTTCATTTTATCTGTGTCGTTTGGTGAGATCATTTTTACCCTTCTCGAACTGAATTCCTTCAGTTTTTCACCGATAGGTATTTCACACCATGTAACATTTTCAGTAATGACTATTGGAACGATAGTACGGCCCAATCGTGGTCTGAAGGGGAAGTATTAGAAAAAAGAAATGTTGTTTCTCGATTGAACTTCAACATCCAAGTTGTACGATATAGTTATAAAAATGGTTGTTTATCGTATGTTATAAATATTGTATTCAATAATTCACTAGATGAAAATAACGAATTCTTAGAAAATTCCAGTTGCTTTGACCTCCTATTTGAATGAGAGTGCTTTGGAAATGAGTTCAGTTCAGTTCGATAAAAAAACTAGAAAAATAGCTTGTGTAAGCTAAGGACTAACGAGGTCTTAGCTTTTAACGTGTGAATCCCAACACGGGTTGAACGATAGCAAGTGAAAACCGACCGTTCAGCCTAAGACTTGAACCACTAACCAACACGGCGGTCGATTTGAGAGAGTGAACAAAGCATCCTCGTCGAACCGACCGGCTACCGACCGAATAACAGTAATTTTTTGAAAAATATATTATTCAGTGATGAGACGACTTTCACCACTAATGGTGAAGTATCTTCTCAGAATTTGAGATATTGGGCAGACCAATATCCGCACTGGGTGATGAACTGTCGAAATCAAATATCTCAAAAAGTGAATGTGAGGTGTGGGCTACTAAATGAAAGATTAATAGGACATTTTTTTATCAAATTAAATCTAAATGGAGAATTATTCATTCATTTTCTGGAAAATGAGTTCTAGGAGAATGTAAGAAATAAATTGATTTCTCAGTTAGACTGTTCACCGTTCACAATTATGGGACAACTAGGAAATGGCTCGACAGAAATCTACCTAGAAAGTGGATTAGACCTAATAGTCCTCTCGTGATGTGGCCCTCACGTTCCCCTAATCTCACCGCCCTGGACTGTGGGGAACGTTGAAAAATAATAAAGTGAACAGGAATAGGCCCATTACTCGTGAATATCTCAGCACGAGAATAAGTGAGGGATACCAGGAAGTTACACCTGAGAAAACGGGTTGTGAATGATAGAAAACGAATTGAAAAATGTATTCTTTCTCTCATAGAAAGAACACTTATTTCAATTCTATCAATCCGAATCAATATAGAATTTTCAACGTTTGTTTGAAGGTGATTGACAATGTTTCATGATGAATTTCATTAGTTCGGACTTCCATTGTCTTATATATAAAAAATGATTTGAAATCCCTGAAACAACTAAAAAAGAATAATTAAAAATAAATAGCTGTAGAATAAGCAAAAAAAAACTGAAATGAAATTCAAGTAAAAATAAAACAATTGAACAAAAATTTAAAATAAAGAAATACAGAATGAAAGTAAAGGTAAAAATAAAAAAGTTAAGAGATTTCAAGCCAGTTAGTTCACGACGTTTCGATTGTTAGTATCCACAATCGTCTTCGGGTGATGACTGAACTGATTCCTCCGAGAGATGACTATTTATAGGTCGATCGAGTACTTTCACTCATCGCCGCTTTCCATTTTTTCCGTTTCACTGGTTCACTGGGGAGTCAAAGAGGGGTTTCTTTGGCTGCAAAGAGACTTGGTGTCGTATTAACGCAACTAGACAAGTAGTGAGGTGACTTGAACAACTGATGCCGCTATGGTGGACTCACTTCATCATAACATCTGGTGAAGCTAGATTTCAAACAGAACAAGTTACCTTCAGAAACGGTGATTCCCATTCACATATCATGTATGATATGTGAATGGATACTTTTCAACATTAAGCATTTGGAGAAAAAGATCTGCATCTGTTGCATCTGTCCTCAGGGTAATCGATGATATAGTTATGCGAAGGTGTCAAAGTCCTTCTTAAAAAAAGAAAATTCGGGACGATTACCCCATCTGAATGCCGTAGAGGCATATTGAACCTTGTAGGAGAAAAAAATGGTACTTCGCGGCAAATATCTGCGAAAATGACAAATCTGGTCAACGGAACTACCAGCAATACTCTCAAGGACATACACTTTTTCAAATGTTTTTGTCTGTAAAACTTCGAGTAGTTAGTTTTTGGTATAGTAATTTTCAGAATACAAATTGTTATCCATTAAAACATTTTGTATTTCATCTTTCCTCGAATTTTTATTCGGTACTTTGATTAGCTGTTGCAAATGATAGGAAGCGTTGTCAAGAACTATTACACTATTTGCATTCAAATTTGGGATCAATGTGTTTTCAAACCATCCCTCGAAAATATCAGCTTCCGTATTCTTATTATAGTCAACATTGCAGTCCTCGAATTTTTTCCACATAATTTTAAAGACTTCGCAACCCATCCTTTACTTCCTACTCAATGCACAATGATTTGTCGCGATCGTTTGTTTGTAGGCATGTTAGGCGTACACATTCTCGAACTGTCAGTCCACCCTTTCGTAACTGGGTCGTGATGGTCGAGATTTGTTTTCAAATAGAAAATTTGCCGTTGTTCTTGTCTATATTCAGTTATTTGTCCTAAGTATTTGTTACGCATATCAACTATTCTTCTGCTTTCCATAACTGCTTGACTTTTGTTTATTGTTTTGAATCTAAATTTTAGTTTCTTTATAAAATTTGCAGCAGCTCAATTTCTTCCTTATTATTCCAGTTGTGGAAATCTCTTTGCTTTTGCTACATCGTATATTGTTTTTTTCAATGATTTTATTACATGATCCTCTGAAGGTTTTTGGTAATCCTGTGTCACATCGCGTCTCATAATGTTTATTTTTGACTATTTTACGTATAGTTGAAAATGGAATTTTGGTCAAATTTGATGTTGCTTGTAATAGTTTGTTTTCCTCGAAACCAAACTTAGGATGTAGATTCTTATATACATTGAAACATACTCTCTGTTTTTCAATATTCAAACGCATCCGAATCTTGTTCACTGGTGTCACTTTTTCGCATTGTTCACCATCGCTATTAGAATCGCTATACTGAAAAAAGTCTGCGTTGTTATCACACTCGTTATTACTATCAGTACTTGTCCAAGGACGCCACATTTCTAACAGAAATGAAAAAATTTCAAGTAATTATAACTGCACCAATATCGAATTTCAACACTCGAATCGCGATCAGTTCCTGAACTGAACACGATGGCGATAACCATCCCCGCATTCCTCGATTTCTATTCGTCACCGTAACATGACTTCAAATTAAAATTTATGACTCTTCAGCCAATCATAAAATTCGGTTAGTACCGAACTGCCATTCGCACGAACCGCCCATTCTACAGTCCACGCGGGCTTTTTTGCAGCCGGTTCACTTCCATGTATTGGTTTTTTGGCTTTTGAGAGTGCCGCCAGTGATTACAATCAGTAAATTGTCAAGATATATTGTTCGCTCATTGTCTCTTTACTTTTTCATTGAATTAAAAACACAATAAATTACAATATTTATAATGATGTCTGATGTTTTTACATTTCGTATAATTGTGCAGAACAGAGGTTTTCATTCATAAGAGAGTCGGTGAATGTACATTTCTGGATTCACACTACTTGAATAGGAAATATTCGAGAAAATTGTGTGCTACCCTAATATTGAGTCTGTTGGATGGCACTTTTGTATAATTGAAGAGATAAATGCATTCCCGCTCTTCAAAAGCTACTAGATAGTAATGAACTTTTCATTTAGCCTAAAATCATTTTGTATGCTACAGTTCTAAATTCGAATTATGTACTACGTATATCGTCAATAAGCACAATGCATATCAATTGTGAAATGGGCCGTAATTCAGTTAGTTATTATTTAGTAGTCAGTCAGTGAAGCAATATTTGATCAGCTTCGTATGGAAGTGGCTGCTTTAATTTTTTTTTTTTTCTATAAATCTGATATTTCAGTATCATCCAATTCATGAATGGTTTCCATCAATATCATCTCTCTGTGTACTGCAGGTTCAACAGTAAATGTTAATTCTGCGCGAATGCAAGCATTTAATGGGGTTCATTCCTGTATGGGTAGGTATTTTCAATTTATTCGTAATCAAAATGCATTTATTTGTTTTCAATTACCTACTTCAATTCACGTTCAAGCCTCCCAATCCAGATTTGAAATGCGTATTTTTGACTGTTAATTTTCCAACTGATAGAATATATTTCAGTTAAGATACCTAGTTTGCTAATGTTATAAACTTTGCTGCCCGATTCAAAATTCAATTTCCCACAATTTTCACTTCCATTTCTGAACCGTTGGAATGGGAAATGTCCCTGAAACAAAATTCAATTATCTCTAATAAAGTTCCTAACAGTGATCAATGCATCTGAAATATGGAATTTTCAAATTTAAAATCCTTACCCCAGCCTTTAAGATTGTTTGCTGTGGCTCAAAAGAAAATGAGATATTGTTCCACGAAAGAAAACATGAAAATCGAATCGGGTGTCGATAAACCTCACTCAGTTGATGAAAGAATAAATATATATAAATTGGATTCTATTCAATCAAATACACTGTGTTCAAAATAAGTAGGGGCAACATGAGAAAACCGAAAACCGTGAGATGCTCAATTTTTCCCTGACCTCATACTCGTATAGGAAAACATTGAGAAGAGAAACTTTCCCATAACTATTTTTCAAACTGTACAAGAATGCCTTCACATATTTTCAGTCTGACGTTTCACCAAGTTGAATATTTTATATAGACCGGAAAAAATCATTTAGTTTGAGTTAGCCTCTTGAAGGACAATTTCACTAATTCAATACACAAAATCAGAGTTTCCTAAATTTTGAATCGTCTTTCAAATGGGCTTGGAAAAGGTCCACTTTTTTCTAATCCAACCGACTTTGTGTCATACAGTTTCCGATTTTCCTATTTTCGTGGATATATTGACACATTGAAAACATTATGATTTGAGTTGTGATATTTTTTCCTAATACACAAAATTGAAGTATCAAGGTTGCAATTAATTGTAAGTCATTATTTTCCAAAATGGAAAAATTGTACGTCGAACATCTGATGAAAATTGAAAATGCTCGAAGTATCCGTAGTGGAAGTGAAGTGGAATTGAAACAGAAGAATGAAAGCCATGTAGAAAATTGCATAATAATTTTAAATTTTTCTCAAAGAAAGCCCATTCCATAAATTTCATGATCGTCTTTCCATTATATCGAATTCAGATACTGGTGGTTTCACAGTCACTCCCAAAGATTTACCTTCTAACCCAACACGAATACTGTGTTCTAACCGCTCTTATGTACAATAATATTTCAGGCCATCCGGAGCGAAACAGTGATTGATTTCTGAATATAGGTGCTACAGTGAGCGAGAGATGAGTTCTTTGAATCTGACAAGGGTTAAATTATTTCATTAGTCTTGCGTCCCGAAAATTTGATCCAATATCTCAATGGGTATATCACGAGAATGATATGAGAAATTTATGTATATATATATATACCTTGATTTCAACAGTAGAATGTTAATGCGTTATAATCATGCAGCACCGTTTTCCTTCAAAATCCCTGGAAAGTGAAGTTTCATCAAATGAAAGTTGGAAAATAAATCATTTTCACATGTTCATATGTTCTATAATGTTCAAAATGAATAATTGGAAATAAGGTTACCTACCTACATAGGTTACCTACATACTAAAACATTTTTTGAAGGTACTCTCTGATAGCGTAACTATTTCTACCACACATGATATTTATGAATATGCAATATTTGTTAGTCGATCGTAAGACTCGAATATTCGATTTGACACTATGTTTTCCGTTAACCAGCTGTCGTCCCTATATGAACGGCAATCCTCAAAAATTCAATGTGCCATTCCTAGTTGGAACAGTTAATCATCGAGCATAATCTGCGTCACACACTTTCTTATAAAAATGAATTACACATCGAATCTGCAGTCGAATCTAGAAATTAAAATTTGTTGCGGCAGTCGGATTCGAACCAATAAGGCGTCTAATCCACTGGAAATGAAAGGAGAGATAAGTTGCGAAATTAATTCTTCAAAATTGAACAGAATTGTCTTAGATTGTTATATGTTACTTACCAAAATCGCAAGTATTCTCTTTTTTGGACTATTTTATCTTTAGACATATTGTAGCTGCGGTCATCGATACTCCAAAAATTATACTGTAGAAGCTTGATGACCAGAGAATTTTGTTATCATAGATGAAAATGTGAGACAATCAAGTCAACATATCCGTTTAAGTGATGGTTTGAATCAGTTTGAGCCATAATTTTTGAAATTTCATACATCTTTGATGCTATTCCCATAATGTAGATTTTTGACTGATAAGGATTAGTCAGAAGTTTCCAAGGTAATTTTTATTCTTTCACAATTTCAAAAGTTGCTTTTTCAATTACTAAAATTTTTTTATGCCTCTGATAAATGTCTTCAAAGAAGAATTATCTTCAGGGATGATGGCAAATTCCAAATCACCTTAGACAATTTGTTCGTCATACCAGTTTCAAAAAGTTATAACTTGGCAAAGGTCAGAGATAGTTAGGTTAGGTTAGGTTAGGTTAGGTAATGATATATTGATATATTGAATATATACACACTAGGAAACTAACGATAACTGAACAAAAAATTAATAAATGCATGTTGATGAAAACATTTTCAAAATCAAGCTCAACATGCTTAAGAAAAAAAAACTTCGAGGTTCATCAAATATATTAATTTATCACATTGCACAATGCATAGGATACGAACCCTTGTCGCGAAATTCACCTAAGTATAAAGAGCAATTCAATAGAAATAGGGACATTTTCATAACAGAAGAGGTTAGTTTTTGTGCAAAACACCGTTTTTGTTTTCACTTCTCCATCTTTTCACAAAAAATTGTGGGAAACTTTCAAAGCAAAGGAAAGAACGAATATTTGTAATACCAACTAAATAAAATTAAAAGTGACTTTCCTATGATTCAATATTCAATATTACAATTTGAACTTAATTGATTTTTTCCTTCCTTTGCTTTCGAATGTTCCCTCAAATTTTTTTGAGACGAGAAGTTATTCTGAGGAAAAACTATGTTATTCCATGAAATAACTAAATCTCTTTTGAAGCTTTTATATCATATAAATTGTTAAATGTAATAAATTCATAGGTTTTGAGTCAATTTGGAGTTGATTTTGTTTCAATAGCGTTTTAAACAATTGATTAAGTCTCCTAATTCATCTGATGTAATATTAAAGGAGAGCATACTCGTATTCATAGATCTCACAACAGGAAATTATTAGAACTTTGACTTAGGTGGGGGAAACTTGGAACATAATATTTGGCATACTTCAAACAGTCTATACATTTTCAGACAACAAATGTAAAACTATTGTCCGATAAATTTGAAATAGTTATATTAAATCCGGTCGATTACAGTGAAGCTAATGATTCCATCAAGACATAAAAAGATGTGAAGAAGTATTATGACCGTTGGGACGTAAATATGATATCGAGTTATTGTTGTACGTATAGAAATCAACATTGATTTGAATTTCTACATTGTTGGTACTTTTTATTATAGTTGGATTTTATCAGATTTTTCTCGAAAGAAGTTTATTTTTTGTCAATTGTTCTCAACGAGCTTTAACAATCGAAGACAACACCGGAAACAAACTTTGTGAACAAGGCAGACACTGGAAAAATAAGGTCACACTGTGAGTCACATTCATATGTGAACTTCTATTACTTTCGATATATCTTAGAGGTATTTTATTAGTATACAAACTGGAGTCATATTTTCCTTTTTCAGAGAGACGTAACTTCCAATCCGTTGAAATTGGAAATGGCCCGAGGAAAGCGACAAAATCTGCTCTCGATTATTTACTTTTATTGCATTTTCAGATATAAATCGTTCTTGTTTACCGAATTTACTCCGGTCCAAAGAATTCGTTAATGTCGACAACTCCTGAATCTTGCAATGAACGGAATTATAAATGAGTATAGGTTTTTTTGGTGTGGCCGATGATTGGAAGATATCCAAGTAACCTCTAGGCGAAACGTAAATAATAATGGTAAATATATAAAAGGCAGTGACACACTGTAAGAAAAGTTGGAAATGTGATGATAGATAAGATTCGTTGCTTTCTCGTACAGAAACACTCGAGTCTGAAGTATGTTATGATGATAACATTGAAGTTGAAATATTTTTGTTTGTTATTCTTTCGCTTACAGATTGTCCAGTTACGATAAATCGGGCTACCTGGAAGATCCTTCAAGGGAACCTTTCCTTCTTATACTCCGTCTAAAAAACGGGTTAGTCAAAAAATATTTTACATCAGTAAGGGAACTAGGCTGCTTCTGACCCAAAATCCCATGCTTTTTTCTATGGAGGTTCATTCTGGTCACCCAAAAAGAGGTGCAGGGTGAGTGGCGGGGGAACCACTGTCTCTCTCTTATGGGTGTTTGACAGGCCCCGGTGCAGACCACACGGCACTCACCCAATAAAGTTACCGGTTAACCACCCAATCCCGCATCTGCGGGCAACAGGCGTTGGTTGGTTTCAAGCTAGATGTGTGGGAGAGGTGTCTCGCAAGAGCCCTCGGCGGATACTCATCCAACGCTGGAAAGGTAGCTTTCCTAACATGAGTGCCCTTCGGGGTAACGTAAGGGTATGCGGTGCAGACCACACGGCGTACACCCAAAAGTTGTTGGCGAACCGCCCTATCCCTCACCTATACGGGTAATGGGCGCGACGTCAGCGACATAAGATGTGTGGTAGAGGACGCTCGAAAGAGTCATCGACGGTTACTCATCAAACGTTGGAGAGGGAACTTTCCTAACATGAGTTCTAGGGGGGAGGTGAGTGCCCGCTCGCGGCTGGAGGCTGGCGAGCCCCATCTCCAACTGGCGTTGGCCTCTTAGGGGCAGCGGCTCCACTAGCGGGTAAACGGATACAGGGTTGCGATAATCCATTCATGGGTGCATTGAAGCCCCATTACTGAGGCACTGGACGGCTCATGCTGTTCCGTGATCCTCGCCTGCTTCTGTACGGATCCAAGCGTTCGAGGTGTCGGGGCTCGCGGTCCTTCCAATGGGCACTAGTATCCGAGTCTAGTCTTGGAGGACACCAAGGCAGACGTTCGAGGTGTCGGACCCCGGAGGGACAGAGCTACTAGTATCCAAGCTTAGGATCTCGACCTGTCACTTCCGGGACCATAGCCCCAACTGATTTGGCAAGGTTGGCGGGGGCAGGTGTGCAACGCGAGCACTCTCTGGCGAAAGACAAGCTTAGTTAACTTGTACGAACGTTCGGTCGAACGCTGCCGAAGGTCCTGTCTCTTGGTTAGCCACACTAAGTAGATGTAAGGAGGCAACTCCGGGTTCGGTAAGCAGGAGGAAGACCTGCGAAATCCTGTTGGTATGGTCGAGGGGCGGTACCCGCAAGGATTTCCCGAAAATCCACCCCAACATGCCCGATCGCATCCAACGCTAGGGTGCGTTGATAATAGTTGCGTCGTGACGAGCAGCACACCAAATGTGTGAGGTAAAAATATTGAATATATTGACAAAGAAAAAACAAACATGGTGGTATATCGAAAGGTCATTCTCGACGTGTATAAGAGTGACACGAACGGCAGTGTGTGTGTGTATATGAGTGAGAAAACGATGACGTCAGCGAGTGGTAGTCATATCTTCGTTGATAATCGTTAGATTATCGTTAGATTTTCTGAAAAAGGGGTTGGTTGGGTAACAGGATCAATTTTTTCTTTAAAAAACCATTGTATTTTCGCCGACGTTTCGAATTTAATTACATTCTTCTTCAGGGCTCGAAGAGTAGTTTTTTCGTTCGTTTGTTTCATGTTATCCAACCAACTCCTTTTTCAGAATGATTTTCAACTTTTGATAAGTATATCTTCACGATTCATGAGAAAATAAACACTTCCAGTATCTAAAAAATCATCGTGAAACAAACGATATATTCAGCATCCTTATACCAAGGAGGTTTCGAATCGAAATTAGACCAGTTCTGATTTGACTCTCGATCGTTCGTTTCCAATGAAAATCAGAATCGTCTGGATGTCAAAACGGAACGGAGAACTTGTCAGAAGTGTCAGAACTATGATATCAGTTGTTATCTTCAAGTCATCTCTGTCAATGAATGAACCATCCCTTCCCCTTTTCATTTGACATGCTGCACGTTACGATGCGAAGATACGGCTACTTAGGGACCTCTTGCTGTATCGTGCCATGTTTCTTTTTTTCACGCCTCACCAACTTCATTGCCTTTTTCCTCATACACACACATACAGAGCGGTTCTCGAGTTGGGTGTTCCACAAGGTTCCGCTCGGAAGTCCGGAAATGACCAGAATAAACTTCCATTAGAAAAAGCATTGGATTTTGAGTGAAAAGTGTAGAGCCTCTCTTAGTCGTTTTCAGTGAGTCATTTGCAACTCCAAGCAGATACAGGTATGCAATACAAGATGTTTATTTTCTTTGTTAGTCGGGTATGAACTTTCGAGATCTATATGAAGCCCTCTATAACATATACAGTAAGTCTCTAACACACTTCAAATTCTCACGTTGAAGAGAAGCATATCAAAAATCCTTATACATATATTTAGAAACAGGAAATTCGAATTGCTTTATTTACTTTTGGTTCTTTTTCCTCAACTTTTTTCTGAATATATCAAAGGAACTAACATAATTGAACTCCTACCACTTCCTTGATATCATATATTATATTTTGCCTCTTGTTTTGATTCCTGTTTATCGAATTGTTTCTGTTAAGTTCCTTGTACTACTGTGAATTCAAGAATTATTCATTGATGGTGGCTCTTATATTTACCATCAATTAATACTCAAACACTATCTGCCTTGAGAAAACAAACCTGGCTCACTACTTTTTCACCGTTATACAAAAAACTTCAGAAGAAAGAGAAAAGCAATCAAGTTCAAAATAAACTCTTTATAGAGATATGCAAATCATGCACAGAAATTTCTATCAGATTCAGACTGAAAAAGAAACACATCTGAAACAAATATTTTAAACATAAGATATGAAATTGGAGTAGTTATCATTCACAGGAACGTAATAATAGGGGAGCCCAAGCGGGGATTTCGGGATTTACTAAAGCGCGGCAGATTAATATACAGGGGGATACCTTGTACCCGGTTAAGTACCTCCACTATATGAGCTCCATATATAAGGCCGCCCGTGAGGGATAAAGGATCAGATTAGTAAAAAAAATTGATCATCTGAAATTCTCGAGCGCGTCAGATTAAGGTAGGGTGAGTAAATTACATGCTGAAAAGTGTATATTTCAGTAATCTGACAATTTGAGAGTGACGTAAAGAAAGGGGAGAAAGTTGTAAAAAATAACGTCATTTTGACATTCTTGAGCGTAGCTAATTTTTTTTTTATTTTGAAGGAAATAATTCAAGAATAACGAAAAATATATAATCTGACGATTTCCGCAAGCCGAAATAACAAAAATTCGTCGATAAAGTTTAGTGCGTGCAGCTGTATGATACCTATATTTCCCTGTCCGAGTTTCTATTCCTCTTTCACTTCTTCTGTATCTATTAGGTACTCTCTCACTCCGTCCCAACTCTGAATTCTGTTGCCATGACGCCATCACAGCTGATCACAGAAACTCGTTCGTGATGAAGATGAAAATGATGATTAATCAATCAATTGATTATAAAAAATAAAATTCTCAATATAATGATACAGTTATTTGAATGAATACAAGTATTCTACTTAAAACACATACACTTATTTATTTGCATGCTATTCCTGAGATTTTCAATTATTTAAGTTCAATGATTAAAAAAAAAAAATTTTTGTCAGATTAGGCGAATCCCTCTAGATAATCATCAGGTTATGATGAATGAAAGCTTTTTTTTGTTGCAGTCAACACCTGTTTGCATCATGCAAACAATCAGATCAACATAATAATATTATTAAAAATACGTAGGACATTGATACTATCAATATCTGACGCGCTCGAGTATGTCCATGCAACAGTATTTTTTTACATATTTGAAAATCTATAGCCGCTTCCCCCACCTATGAAAAGTTATGTAATATATGAAATTTTTTTCTTCTTTTCATTTAAGCTTTGCAACCTAATATGTCTCTATGACGCTCGAGTAAATCCCTATTTTGCATCGTGTGCTCCCCTACTATAATGCATGCACTCACATGCAAATCGATTATGTATATTATTATCTATCATCTCCAAGTATCGGGTAAGAAATACTTTTATTCAAGTCAGCACATCGTCGAACTTTCTTAGACGAAAATACATTCATATCTAGCACTTTATGTCACTGACAGTAACTAATCTGCTTTTGTTGCGATGACAGTAGATACGGTTGATTCAATTCCAGTCACAGGAATTTGGATTGAAAATTTGAGTATTTTTGGTAAAAATTAGTTTTGAGAAAGAAGCTTTTCGGCTTTCCACTTCTTCATCTTTATACAAACAATGTGGTGTCCAAAGTTCAAGTTGAAAACTTCACACGAAATGATCCCAGGAACATTACATAATGTAGGAAATGAATTTGTGAATGAACTCAATTATGATCAGGAAGTGAATGATCATTTGTTGGGATTATGTTCTTCAAACTAATTGAATGATGAAACAATTGAAGGCAAGGGCTTCAAAATAGAGTTTTACAGCGATAAAACACTTCTTTCCAACACCGATAAAACTTGACTGGTTGAAATTCACAGCCAAAAAATCAACATCTAATATTGATTTGTATTGAATCATACGTGACTCTCGGAGCCTAGTTATGCATCATTCTTTCAATTTATATGAAACAATTTGTATTTTCAGTGTATTTTCAGAAAACGATTTACAAACATCTGATTCCCCATCATCTTTCCTATCGAAATTCCTTTTTATTTTCATTTATAATTCATCTCAATTTATCGTTCTATGCCTTCAGGATGAATTGTTCTCACAGATGTCGATCAATTTCTCCCTTATCGTCTCATAATTAATTCATAATATTCCTGTCGGTTAACTCTCAGCAAAATTTAATGAAATATAAATTTCCGAAGTAACATAAAGTGGAAACGATTGATCGATAAGGACCACATTAAAACGACAAAATAAAAAGATTTTGCATGCGATGCGGTAATTTGAATGGTGCCCGTTCCATGCGATATTTGATAATTTCATTTAGAAAAGATCAAAGAAGGTTTCAATATATTGAGTTGAAATACTCCCTAATATTCATACATAATGATTTTCCCAGTATAATATTGATTTTATTCGTATAAAACTGTAGAAAAAAATAACAGATACAGTGAAGGACTCAAGGTGATCTTCAAGGTGAACATGTATAGAAAAACAGGATTTTTGAAAATTTTTCTGATATTGATAGAAACTCATGTACTTACTGTCAAAAATTCTAATTTTGAATCAAAATGATACCCAAAAATATGGACTAATATCATGATTTATCGTAGTGGAGAGTTATTAGAAAAATATGGTTTCCAGATGCATCCACGGCACATGGTAATTTCCAATTGGAGTTTAGTAATTGATATTCTTCATCAAAAAATGTTCTGAATGTTCCCAAAATTCATTTAATGCTTTCATTGTGTCACCGATGGGGAAACTAATGAATGTGTCCGTAACCACATGCCGCCCCTTATATTCGTCAGTGAATAGATTGATTGACACCTTATCCATCAAAAATTCATCTAATAGTTTAGACGCCTCGGTGGAACATACGTTAATTTAAGGTTTCAGAAGTTGTGTCTGTTTTAAAGTTATGTTTTTTTGTCGTGGTATACTCGTATACTGAGAATTTTCTACTCTATACATTGATGCTGTTCATTTATTTCACATTTTGATTTTTTGACTATTTTTGTTGAGCGTTCCGAAACAAACCAAAAAATTATTCATCAGGCATTGGGCAATGATACCGTTAATGAACGTACTGTTTGACATTAGATTGCGAAATTTCATTCCAGACATCTGATTTCAGTTTCGAAGGTGAAACCAGAAGTGGTCGACCTTAAGTAATCCAGGACGATGATTTGAGAACCCTGGTGGAGACTGACTCATCACAAATGGTGCGTGAAGTGGGTGTCCCATGATTTGCTCGATCGACTGAAATGGTTACGTATCTTGCGCAACCAAAACGATACTTTTTCAATTAGATCGTCACTTGTGATGAAAATTGGATCCAATAACATAGCAGGAGACGTTCAGGACAGTGGATGGACGCCAATGAGCCACCCAGGCACTTCCCAAAGACGAATACCTACCAAAAAAAATCATGGTTATTGTTTCGTGGTCAGCGGCCGGTGTGATTCACTATAACTTTCTGTAACCGGCCCAACCATCATCAGCAGAGTTTTACTGTGAGGAAATCGAAGAAATGTACCGAAAATTGCATCAGCAGCAGCCGGCACTGGTCACCGGAAGATGTCCAACCCTGACTCACGATAACGCCCGTCCACCCCCGCCATACTCCCCAGACTTCTCGCCAACCGACTATCATCTTATCAAGCACTCCAATAACTTTCTCACCGGTAGAACCTTCTTCAATCAGAACTAGGCAAAAGCGGCCTTCGTCGACTTCATCGAATCCCGAGCACAAATTTTCATGGTGGCGAAGTTAATCGTTGGCAAAAGTGCACTGATTCAAATGGCACTCATTTCGATTGAATTGAATAAGTATTCATTGAACCATTACAGTTTGAAGTAGGCTCATAAAACCGTATAAAACTTTTGAAACAACCTAACAAGCATATACATATACTGCAAAAATCATAACCTTGGTTTTTGGCTTCGCCGTAGGCGGGAGAGTGATGAACACTATTTCTCTGAATCATTCGTTAGGTATCTCATAATTCCATTAATATCCACTACATTACTTTATGTTTTCATATTTTCTCATGTTCGTAATTCCAGGAAACCTAGTTAGGAATTTGTGATTTGATTTCATTTCGGTTCCAAGTGAACATTCTCCTGAAGGTATTTAACTTTATTGCGAAAGTATTCAGTCATGTAAACTAACTGGAACTGCTGAAGTGCTCACAATGAAAAATAAAAAATATCCGGTATTTCTCAATTTTACATTCTACAGGGAAATGATAATACGCCGTGGATTCATTTAGATTTTGCGGTGATGCTAACATTTTTTATGAAACTGTGTTTTCAAGTAAAGGTACATCGTCTCATCAACATATATCTAATTTTACATAATACAAATTTTTTTCACAGATATATTGACAGATATATATTTTTGATGTCAAATCATCAGTATTTCAATCAACAAATTCAAAATCACTGGAATTAATAGTGTAAAAGCTAGATGTAGGGAAAAGTACACTAAGCAACATATAAGTGTACTGAGAAGTGAGTGTACAGCTTTACATTTTTGCAAATAAATCTGAAACAATGGCATCTGTCGAAAAAATGTTTGCATACTGAATGGATCCACATGAAATTCTCTACAAAAATGTCTCATACACTTTTTCGCTAGGGTAGACAGTCGGGGAGGGAAATAAGAAAAAAACAGAAAAGGAAGGATTTGGCTTTCTACTTATCCATCTTGATACAAAAAGTTAGGGAATCTTCCAAAGATGGAAGAGTAGAAAGCCTTTCTTTCCCAAAATAATTTCTTCTATAAATATACCCCTTTGAATTTAAACAAGATTTCTATGGCTTGGATTGAATCAAATAAGCGAATGGATGTCATTACGTACTGTCATCGATGACATGAGTAGATTCAACTCATTCCGTGACATGAAATCGTAATTTTATGAATGAATTGAGTGTTTTTTTCGTTCATTCACTATATTGTTTAGAAATCGTGTGAATGACATCTGATTCAATTCCATAACGAATGTTTGGAATACAAACTGAATAGAAAAAAGTGTTTTCGTATAATTCAGTGTTCATATAAAAGA
The DNA here is from genome assembly GCF_025532065.1 of Leptinotarsa decemlineata. Taxonomy (NCBI): domain Eukaryota; kingdom Metazoa; phylum Arthropoda; class Insecta; order Coleoptera; family Chrysomelidae; genus Leptinotarsa; species Leptinotarsa decemlineata. Next base: position 24,282,472 of record NW_027412532.1, read on the forward strand.
ATTAATTTCGAAAGTATTTTTTTTTCATGTAATACGAAATGATCACTTGGTGTTAAAATAACGGTTTAGCGTTGGGAAAAACATACATAGTTACTTCAATCAATCAAATAACAAAATCCTGCAACCAGATATAAAATTGAACATAATAAAGTTATGATAGAGCTTCATAATAAGATGAGTTTGAAAAGAATCGATGAAACATTAATTTATTTTGCCGGCTCCATTTTTTAGTTCATTGAATTACATCGAAAGACGATTTGAAATTGCAAATAATATACGAGAAAGAAAGAAAAATAATTTTATTACTTCTGTTACCTATATTTTCAGCTCTCGAAAGAATAATTGTTTGGCTATTATATTTTCAGATCTTTTCCAATAAGGTGGTTGACAGCTGACTATAAAAGGGTGAAGTTATAGTAATAATATCACCAGTAAAGTCGAATAACCTTTTTCGAGATCAATTGTCCCAACACCAAACTGAGGATGCTAACTTTGTTGGCGAAACGCGCGTCGAGTGCAAAAATATCAGTTTGGTGTTAGGGCAATTGATCTCGAGAAAAGTTATTCAATTTTCACACCAAAGGTTCCAATCTCATCGTAAGTGAAGTCGAATTTCAGAGTTTTACCTCTTTAAGACATGCAGTAAGTCTCATTCCGTAGCTTTAAATGTTGCATATAATAGCTGAATTCAGTTATAGTTTCAATTGGTACCCAATTCGAGAGTTAAAAATGAACGCTCTATCTACCAAGAAATATATTCATTATATGCTAGTAAAGACAATCTGAAAATTGTTGATAAACTTAGTTTACATTGTAGTAGGACGCGTAGAAGAACGTGTGTTGCCTACCGCCATATTTGTTTTTGAAACTCGATAAAGTTTATTGAAATACTTAGTTCCACAATTTATTATTTAAATCTAGCTAATCGTTGAATAGGTTATGGGCCCAGTTTACCCAGTTGTGTTGAATCAGTAAACGGAGCCTGGAAGTTACAAGTGATTTGAAGATAATTTTGTGTTTGGAAGCAGAATTTAAAAAGAAATATATCAAGGCACGAAATATAATAGTGCAAGGGTTGCCAAATAATGTTTTGGAAACCATAGAAGATGAAAGTACAGCGAAGGAAATGTATGATATATTAGAAAAGACATACACGAAACAAGGTATCTCAGCTCTAGTTAATTTGCAGAGGAAACTTCGCAGTATGATGTACACAAAAAGACAACTAAGTGACTTCGTTAGATAATTCGAAAAAACATTCAGTGATCTCAAAAGCAGCGGTGGTTCTATGAGAGAGGAGGAAGTAGTGACACAGCCGTTACCAGCAATACCCGAATCGTACCACCACTATGGATGTGATGTTCGCCAAGAACTCCAATGATATGAGTTTTCAATTTTTCAAAAATAGACTACTACAGGAAAAAACCCGTCGACATGATCTAGAGGAAACGAGTAACTTGTCAGTGGTAGTGACAACAAGTTTCCTGGAAGTGCACACAGAGGTCGCGAACGAGGTAGTCACACTAGGAATAACGTCCCCTTTCCTTATAACTGCTATAAGTGTGGAAAACAAGGACACAAGCGAAGTGACTGTCCCGACATGAAGAATGCAGAAGTAGTAGAGAAAGAAGAAGAAATTGCTTTCATTGCTGTGTCAAACTCAAACAATATGAGTTTGTGTGGTAACACTGAATCAGCTGTCAAAACTCTCACTTCAACAGTTGGAAGTCAAAATGTCAAACAAAATGATAATGACATTTTTTTCTTATTGACTCTGGTGCTGCAAACCATATTATAAAAAGAAAGTAGGTCAATTTTTAAAGGAAGAAAAATTAGTGTATATCTCAATAAATGTAGCAAAGCTAAGAGAAACAATTAAAGCACATAAAAGTGAAAACTTGTATGTAATGGACAATAAAGGAAGAAATATGAAAATTATAGATGTTTTACAATGTGATGAATTGGAACATAATTTATTATCACTTAAAAAATTGAGAAAAAGGATTGAAAGTAATATTCGAAAGTGAAACTGAAGATAATAGACAAAAACTCAAAAATGATTCGATGTAATGAAAAGAGAAATGAAAATTTTTAAGTTTTTTACCACTTTTATTTGTAACTAACGTTACTGCAGTTTCGTCCTATATGGTCATTCTCAAACTTATACAATAAACCGTATACTAACGATAGTTACAAATGAAAGTGGTAAAAAAGATAGAAATTTTCATTTTTCTTTTCATTATGATATCCTACCACGTAGTTAACGGCTACATCCATCAATTTAATGATTCGATGTGATAACGGTGGAGAATACAGCTCTCACGAATTTAAAAAATTCTGTTCTAACAAGGGAATTCAGTTGCAGTATAACATACCCTATAACCCAGAGCAGAACAGAGTAAGTGAAAAATTCAATAGAACCATTATGAATATTAGTGCCTGCACATCTATGGAACGAATATTAACCTGTGAAACATAAAAATATTTGGAAGTACTGGTTATGTAGCCTACAGAAATCAGAACTAAGTTAGATGATCATAGTAAAACAATGATTATGGTAGGGTATGTACCAAATGGTTATCGTAGGTGGGACCCTTCACAGAGGAAAAAACTGACTGCAAAAAGTGTCATTTTCAATGAAAAATCAAAACCCAAAATGTTGATGAAAGGCAAATCAATCAGCCAACATTCGAAACGGAAGACTTTGATGAAAAACTACTAAATGAAGATCATCAAACGGAGACAGTTGAGAATGAAGTATCAACAAGACACAGTGAGAGAGAGAAGTAAATAACAAAAAAACTACAGGATTATGAACAGATCAAAATGCGATTTGGTATAGCTAAATGTTATGTAATGCAATTTAAAAAGTGACTCTGAAAAAACTGAGTAGGCGTAAAAATTTTCGAAAATATGACATTCTGATCCAGAATTGTCTCAGAAATTCAAAAATGTTACAATATACAGGGTGTTTTATTTAACAATTTAGAATTGGAGCTATTTCCGGTTCCACCGGAAATGACCGGAAAGTGGAAAATATGTGAAAACTCTTCTCTTGACATATCATTAACCTGAACCAAATCTTACTTTGATACATCTACTAGTCTAGAAGTTATGATTTATATAGATTCTTTGACACCCGGTATATTAACCCGACAATAAGAAGTTTGTAGAGGAAGAAAATATTCAGTATACAGTAAATATTAAAAAATAGAAAGTATTTTAAAATAATCGTATACCTCCCCCCAACCCATTAGATATTTTTTTTCTAATTGATTCGGCCGTTACTTGAAGAAGATCCATAGTAATTTCATTAACTACTCCTCACGATTTATTCTCTACAAACTTTATTTGAGAAATATATCACGGCATGACTCGCTTACACAGTAGCTTCTTCAACAGTGATTTGAATTCAAATTACTGTTTATAAAATCCATAAGATATTAGTAACCTGTTCAAAACAATTTCAATATCTGACATTTAACTAGTTCAAAAGATTTTATAATCTGAGGAGGCCAGTCACTGGACCATATGGATTTCATAGCTGTCACTGTCACTTGAATCTTCCCAGAATTGACGGCACAGAAGAGTGGATGTATTACCTACATCAGACTGAAACAGGTAGTCGGGTTTGTTGGGTTAGCAAGATCGTAGTGAAACATGTTTTGGTGTAGGTCAGTGGTTAAGTGTATACGAATATATATTTTCATCCATTAAGATTTTTAATATGCTGTGGATACCGTTTTCCTGAAATCAAGGTTAGTTGTTACTTTATTTAGTATAGAATTAGTTATATTCGCATCACTACCTTTTAAATACAGTTCAAATTCAAAATATTATCATTCAACTATGAAAATATAATACTACAAAGATAGTTGATCGGAAAAGCTTCGATAATGCATTCTTTATGGAATGTTTAGTTTTTGAAGTTTATATTTTTCGATATTTCGTATGAAATGTTCCAAAAACTACCATGTCTAAAAAAATTTGGGAACTCATTCACATCACATAATGATAATTTATTTTTTTCATAATCAAAGTTTTGTGTTTTATATCTCCAATTTAATTCGGAAAACTCGTTATTCAAAAAATAAAACTATAATCTCTCTACAGCATGTCTCACTTCACCTACTTTCTGTCACTTTCTGTCAAGTGATGTTTGGTTAATATTCACTTCAACCCACGATCAATTTTGATGATATTTATATTTTTGAATTTCTCATTCAAAAATGAATCTATTATTACAATCATCAATGACAAAAATTAAAGAAGTTATACAAATTTTAAAGTTACATTTCATGGCTATGAGACAAAATATAAGTTGTGAAAATGAGTTGCATGATTAGAGTTCAGGTTGGGTTAGGTTAGGTTAGGTAAGGTTATGTTAAGTTAATAAAAAACTATATCTATTTTTCCGTTAACCAGCTGTCGCACCCCTACGAACGACAACCCTCAGAAGTCGAAACTTGTGCGAGCTAAGGATTAACGAGTTCTTACCTTTTAACGTGTGACTCCTATATGTTTTTAGAAATCTCTCATGTTACATGTTAAGTCTATTGGGGAAAATTTCAACTGTTGAAATGAGAAGTTTGACTAGGGTATAGGTTAGGTTAGCTTTAAGTTGCATTCAGTGTAAGGACTGATTTGGAATTATTATTTCCATCATCGAACTTGTAATAGTGAACCTGTATTATCAGTGGTGCTAGGCTAAACCACAAATGCATTACTGGACTCAAGTGTCCTTGAAGGACAAGCCTTAGTAATTAAGGGCGATGACAATTAACTTTTAATTACTGTTCAGTTTATGTTATAGATGTGCAAAAAGAAAAGATTTTCAAATATTCCAATAGGGCGCCAGTCGCGGGGGAAAAAGGAGCGTTCATAAAATAAAGTTACATTTTCATCACTGTTTCTCCATATCGCTTTATTTTCGGAGGCTTAAATTTCGTTTGTAGGTTCGTTTTATGTTGTGGCTGAGAAAGAAGAAAGGATTTATGAACATTCCAACTGGAGCGCCAGCCACGGGAAAAAAGAAGCATTCGTAAAATGAAGTTACATTTTCATCACTGTTTCTCCAAATCGCTTCATTTTCGAAGGCTTGAATTTCGTTTGTAGGTTCGTTTTATGTTGTGGCAGAGCAAGAAGAGAGTATTTATAAATATTCTAACTAGAGCGCCAGCCACGGGAAAAAAACATCATTGATATTCGAGGATTGAGTTGTGTAGAAAATTCGGAATTAAAATTAAAATGTTGTACCATATATCTTACTTACTATCATGCCTAACCATAATCATCATCAACACAAAGTTGTGAGAGAAAAGGAACAGACTACGAATTTTATTTGGAACAGCTCCGAATGCCAGCTAAATAATTCGTGAAATAATGTAAGTGGTTAAAGTTCTCTAATAGTATAATATTATAAACTTCCTTAAACCTCAGAACAATGTATCTCTGTTAGATTTCGCTTTAAATTGGTGAGTTGAATGTTCCTAACTGAAACGAATAATTGTTATAACTGTTAGGGTTAAAGAGAAATAGGTTACCTATTCCCGAAGTAGAGATGTAAATAACTTTATCAAAATCATAGTGTCGACATCTGAATTGTTTGTGAAATATTTTCAGGTTTCTCGATATTAATATAGATAAAAATGATTTGATCTTCGCAAATATCAAAAATATATCACGACATGTTTCGCTAATACATATACTCTAATTTTTATATATAGAGTATATAATAGAATGAACTTTCAGTATATCATTGACTATGAAAAAAATACTGTGACAGCGAAACATGTCGTGATATATTTTTGAAGATCAAATCGTAAGGTGTAGTTTATGGAATTCCTATGGATCTTCAATAAGTAGATACTTGCCGAATCAATCAGAAAAAAGTTATGCCAACAATGAAACGAGACCAAAAGACATCAGTTCTACAAAACTGCTTCTTCCTGATGATGAATTCAGAAAATTCGTGTTCAAGGATTTGTTCTTGTAACCACTGTGCGAGAATTAAAAACAAAAGTTGAAAATAGTATATGAACTCCAACAGAATTCTGGAATTGATGCAATTCGGGTTGTAATGAAGTTTATATGAAGCTGATACTGGCTGCCAGGACCACAGAAGTACTCGTAATCTGTGCAGTTCAATAAGAAGTAATTAATATTATTTTATAATAAAAATGATAATAATAATAATTTATTGGAACTCTTCTTTCACGACCATCAGGCTCATACAAGCTAATAAGCATTATGTAGTCCTTCTCGGCCACCAGAGCAAAACGATATTCTTGGAGTTCTCAGCTCCTGGCGAGAGGAATATCGTCCGAAAGATGAAGGGAAAACGGTTAAAATATCGAGATTTTCTCTAAGAACTCCGCAGACTCTATCCAAATCACTTTGTGAATATGGTTGTTTGGATTATAGGAGAATCTTAGCCGGACATATGCAGAAGGCTGTCATTCTGGGCTCACTGCACTTGCTCAGGGCACATGATTCTCGGACCCAATGATCACTTACCCCACGGTGTGGGGAGTGGTCATTGATTGATAATACTGGCGCGCCCTCCTCGATGTATCGGGGCTTCGGGAGTCAGACCAGCGCGAACTTAGATCCAAATAATAATAATGAGTTGATTTCCAACGGATACAAGACCTAATTACAGAAAATGCCTAAAAACTAGTTTCTAAAACTTATAAGGTTGGTGATGAGAAAAAAAAAGGGAATTACGTTAGATTTAATGCAGCGGCGAATATCTTTGAGAAATAAATAAATGATATCAAAAATTGTATTGACATTTCGTCAACAGATCGTGACAGGTGATTTGAATGCATAGTGTGTCCTTGCAAAATCTGAGTAGGACGTCATTTCATATCTAGTGTTATGATGAGGAACAAACTGAAATAAAAGGTTAGAAAGCACCTATTATTTGCAAATTTGAACATAATTGTTCAAATTTGCCCATCGGCATTTCCATTATTTTTTTCGTAGTCTTGAAAAGAAGCTGCTATGTGGCATTTGAGCAATTAGTTTTCTTTGGATAAATAAAATGAAATAGTGATTAGTAAATCAGAAGCGTTACAATTGATTGTATTTATTGGTGACCCTTTTGAACACAGTGACCAAGAACTGATATATTCAATAGAAATACATAGAACACTATATAATCGAACTAATCAGTATAACATACATTTTATCGACAATTTTTCATGCCCACTTTCTATCACGTTTTGTTATTTTGAATCATCCTATTGTGTTGTCTGTACTTTCACATGTTTTAGCCCACAAAGTCTTACTTTTTACCTAGAAATGACTGATTTTTGGTACAGTTGTTCCCTGTAAACTTTGAGCCCTAGTTAAGGAAATTATTTTGTAACCTTACAAACTTCCTCTCGTTCATTGGTGTTAATTCAGGATACATTTGGTTGAATTTTTTACACGTTCTGACAATGATTTGATCACTTTGTTCATTTGTATAATAAAATAATTTCATAAGAACTTCGTTTGAATAATCGATATTTGCATTCATTTTGGAAGATGAAACTCTTTGTAAATTACTTATAAAAGTAACCGAACTTTCATTTCACCATTTTTCACCATCTTTCAATTTACCAAGTAATATACAGAGGTTTCATTTGAAAAAATAAATTTTTGACTACTTTTATGCACAATGGAAATAATAGTAATTTTAGCACTCCCTGTATGATATGAAGTCGATTTCTTGGTGTTATTTGAATATTTCAAGTTTGCCCAAACTATCATCAAAATATCAACTTTTCATGAATTGAGAGTACTGATGTACCTAATTTCAATTAAGGCTATGTTTTGGACAAAAATGTATAAATATACGGGATGTTCCATTTAAAAAAATAAAGTTTCTAGAACTTTTCGATGGAAATGGCAACGCCGCAATGCTGAAAATATTTTAGATCGATAGAACAGGTAAGGAAATGTGAGAGGTGAAATTTTCAGAAAAATCATGCTTTGCGTTTTCCAGAAACGTCTAACCTACCATCGACCGTGAGTCACGCTGTATAATGAACTACATCGAATTGCTTGAAAATGTATGTATCAGCTTTTCAAAGTAGGTGAAGATAGGCTTGGGATGACAATTTGATTGAATATGTCCCGATTGCTCCAGAAAGTACTGAAATTATGAATATTATCATTTTACCAACTGTAGTTGATTATAAATCATATTTTACAATACAATATAATTCATTGTTTTATATAATGACATGTGAAAGTGAGTGAACTTGGTAGAATTTCTTTTATATATGTACATACGTAGTTTTCTTTTGCTGTTTACTGACTATTGTTGCACAAAAATATTAGCTGTTTTTTTGACACAATATAATACTTCATAACAGATATAAACTAGCAATTGAAAATGAAAAAAATGGTTTTGTACTATCCTACAATATTTGCTTCAGTATTCTACAAATTGAAAATCACAAAATTAACACAGATATTTGAAGAAATACAGTACATCCTATTTCAGTCCATTCGCCAAAAATGAAGCAACAGAATTCCAGAAACTTCTCAAAATTCGTACTGAAAATTCACTTTTTGTTTGTATGAAAAATGAAAACCTCCCTGTGTACTTCTGTTAAAAAAAAATATGTTTTTCCATTAACCAGCTGTCGCACCCCTACGAACGACAACCCTCAGAAGTAGAAAGGTGTGCGAGCTAAGGAATAACGAGGTCTCACCTTTCAACGTGTGATTCCTAACACGTGTGATCCTCCTAAAATACATCTTGAAAATTGATAATTGACTTGTTAGCCATAATACGCTTCTTCGCTTACACTGTTGGTGGGCAATTCTTATTGTTAATATTATTATTAACTTATTATTGTTAATATTGTTAGTGCCTTCAGTAGCTTCCTACCTTTATTCTCTTGTACGTATTTATGCAGCTGAATACCTTTCTCCGCCATGTTGCTTAGAGTAAACCAAAAAACAAAGAAACTCTGTGTTTTTGCTTTTTCAACGATAATTTCAAACTACTCAATCTTTCTCTAATTTTCAGATTCAATAATGTAATCATCCCTTTATTTTCCCAATAATTGTTTCGTACATATCCCTAGCTTGGTGAAATGCTGGAACAAATACGCCACAATCCTTATGTAGAGTTATTAGACTTCTCTAATCTCTTTAGAACGTGTCGTACTCTAATAACTTCTGTTCTCTGTTCCGGGAAACGTACACCATTTTTCCACGAGGGTTTATCACTCACGGTAGAGCGGGCGCACCGCTGCAACTCACTGTTTTCAGGAGTTTCCTCCGTTTTAGGAGTTCAGTACGCGCTGAAACTTCGTTCGAGCGACAACTCTTCAGTCATAAATCGGGGTTGAAGTTTACGTTATATAACGTAGGTTGATCCTTGTAGGATGGAGTAGAACGTTAAGAGGTAGGTATTAGAAATTGTTATATTTTTGACTTGTTTTTTTCCTGAAGGGCAAGAATTTCGAAATGCACTGGCCTGATCCCTCTATTGCTATTTCGATTAGAGTCATAAGTTTGGTTTATTCAGACAAAAGTTGCCAATATGGATGAACACTAGATTTTTTTCAGATAGGCACTGATATCAATGGTTGTTTTTGACTGCAACGTTTCATTCAATAAATTACATCATCAACTTTTTTTTAATACGGATATCTAGTATTTTTAATAAACTTCATTAGTAAGTATCGTAATCAATTCAGCCATGTATTATAACTCATATACAAATATACACACAACATCAAAAGTCGTGTACCTATCAGTAATTTTGAATTTTATTTGATTCAAATTAGATTGTTATTGAACTATGATGATTTCCGAATGTACACTTCTAGGAAATTTAAATAATAGCATAAGCAATATGAGAAAAAGATTTTAATTCTTATGTAAAATAATTTAGAACATAACATTTGTTTATCCTCACTCAACATTAATACAACTGTGCGTCGAAACAATCAAGCAATTGATTTTTTCTTGAGCAATACTGTTCCATTCCTCTATTGCTGTTTCAAGTGACTCTTCTGAATGTTTCGATAAGTTAATGCGGTTGTGAACTGCTCTTTAAACAAAGTCTGAGATGTTTTCAATAGGATTCTGATCCGGCGAGTTGGGTGGCATGTCTAGTTGAGTAATTTGCCCTTGTTCCAGTACATTTTGAATCATTTTTGCTTTATGCGACCTGGTGTTTTCGTTCATGAATATGAAATTATCACATAATCCGTTTTGTAATGAATGAATAATGGTCTCGATAATAGTTTCAATACAAACTCGACTTGTCAGGTTATTGGCGTTTGGCCATTGAACATGATGCCCCCCAAAAATCCTTGATAAGGAACAACCTCTCGAAGAATATTCAGTCTTAGTTGACGACCTGGCTCTCTCCAGACCCTTTACCTATGGTCATCTTTCCGCAGTCCAATTGTGGTTTCAGCTGTAAATGGTACCGATCGTCACTGTCACAAAACCATTCGCTATGCTCTCGCGCCCATTGTAAGCGAACAGCTCGATTCCTTGAAGTAGAGAAGGTACGCTCAAAGACCTTGCTCTAAGGTTTGTTCGATGAAGTTTTTTTGTAACTGTACAGGTAGATATAACACGGCAAAATGTACCTTGAAAGTGAGCTCTAAAAGCTGGAGCTGAATCATTTCGATGTCTACAGGAATATATTGAACCGAATACCGATTCTCTCATTCTTGTGATACTCGAGGCCCACTACGTGGTCTTATTTTCATTGTTCTAAACTCCTAATGCCTAATAACTATTTGAATATTCAATATCTTATGTATATGATGATTGTCCTGTGAAAAAAAAAGTCCACGCCCTGGTATTATTTCGAAAGAAAAGTATTGATTCATGGTACTCTAAATTCAGTAACACTGTTCAATATTACAAAAAAATTGTGATGAAGTAGTAATGTGATATACGCCAACATTTTTGGTTGTGATCATTTAGTTCAACTTTGTTACCCAGCAACACAAACGCAATAAGCATACAAGTAGAATATTAATATGTGATCCAAGACTTTTGATGTTGTGTGTATTTCTCTGGTTTGGTTAGATATTTCCCTGTCGCACAAGGACGTACATTAACTCCAAATATTTCTTGAGAATTTGGAGGTAGATGTTAATGTGTTTAAGCAACGGTAAACGATAAATTGAACATTTGTTGTTTTCTGGTTCTTTCGTTTTTGAGGATGTTACAGTTTTTTATATGGATTCCTTTGTCATTCCCGCCTGTGGTAGCAATAGAAAATTTTGACTATTTTTTCGAAATATTTTTTAGTGATTGGGGGAAATTATGTTGATAATTGATTTTAACAATACTTTTGTCAATGAAAGGTGAAACAGGAACCTCCGGCATAGAATAAATACAAAACAAGCACTTTTTCCAATCACCCAATCTTCTCAAAATGAATTTTGTCTATATGGTTGAACATTTGATTTTTTTATTGGGACTATCAGTGAACGTTCTGTTCATTGGATATCATCATCAACTTTTTTCCAAAATGAATATTGCATTTCCGGTGATTGGGAAAGGTGCTTTTTTCTGATTAACACTTTTCAAAAAACTTAAAAAAATGGATGGGTAATCACATCTACCTGCAACTACAAATTTTTAGAGATACTTGAATTATATGTATATTCGAATCCTAAATACAAAAATATGGGTCTCTACTTCTTTGAGATATCTCAAATGGGAAATTATACGACTTTTATGAATCCGATACGTTGAGAAATAACGTGTTGTTATACACGGCTGAATCCAGTGAATGAATCGTCGCATTGAAAATTGGTTCATACCATATTGTAATATACATTACACGACATAAAGAAGGTTTTTTTTATATTCTTTTCATATTATTTGAAACGGAGGCGGTAGACCCAATCAACAAAATCTGGTAGTTTTATTTCATTAGTTTGGATTTCCAGTGTCTAATATGACATAAATTGATTTGAAATCCCTGAAAGAATTTGTAAAAAATTAAAAAAAGATCAGCTGAGAAATAACAATTATATTAAGTTAAAAAAAACGGATAAGCAACAACCAAGAAATAAAAAAAAAATTAAAACAAGAACTATTAAACAAGATGAAATTTAAAAAATTATTAACAAGAAATGAAAATGAAAAATTTAAAGATTCTAAACCAAGTTACTTCACGACGTTTCGATTGTCTTCGGGTGATAACTGGATTCATTCCTTTGAGATCTGACTATTTATAGGTTATTCGAGTGCTTTCAACTATCTCCTCTTCCCTCTGTCCGCTTCATCGGTTTTAGAGGAAGCTGACCGTTTGGCGGGAGTTGGTCGTGTTCCGCTTGATTAGAGGTTTCCATATGTTGCGTATCTCTAGGCTAGCTTGGCTAAACGCATTGTAGGACAACATATACGCGGCTTCTTTGAATTTTCTCCTAAACCAGTGTTCCTCTTTGTGGATGATTTTTGCTTGAGCCCACTTGATGTTATGTCGATGACTCCAAACATGCTCTGCTATTCGTGATTTGCTGGTTCCTCCTCGCTGTGTCTGTTTATTGTGCTCGGCAATGCGAACTTTCAATGGCCTCTTAGTTTTACCGATGTATGATTCTCCGCAATCACAGAGTATTCGGTAAATGCAATTTTTGGAATCGTAGTCCGCATTTGGTGGCTTCGTTTCCATGAGGCTACTACGGATAGTGTTCCCAGATCTGAAGCAGGTTCTGATGTTATACTTGGACCCGATCCTTCTCATCTTTTTCGACAATCCTTTGATGTAGGGAAGTACAAGTACTGGTTATGGCGGCTTCTCTTCCTTGTGGAGCTCTTGCAGTGAAAGCACGGTCTAGTAGAGTCTTGAGGATTCCTCTCTTAGCCGATTGATGGTGGTTAGATTTCTGGTTCAGATACTGTTCTGTGTGAGGGTTTCTTCAATGGCCAGAGTTTCAAACCACTAAATATACATATTGGCTATAACCGGTGAAATTGGCGATCCCATTGGCAGTCCCTCATCTTTGAAGAATTCGTCCTTCAGTTGGAAATAGCAGTTTCGTACACAGCATCCTAGTAATTCCATAATTATTTGTATCGGTAACTTTGTTCTATCTTTCAAGTCCCCATCTTCGGATAGCTTCCTCTGTATGATTTGAAGTGCTTCTTCGACAGGGACGTTGGTGTAGAGACTTCCCACGTCAAAACTAATCAGTTGATCCTGCTCTGGTAATTCTAGTTTTTTCCTGAATTCTCAAAAACGGCCATTGATAGTCGCGATCTGGAAATTATATTTATTGTCTCTGCAAACTCTAGCAATAGTTGGATCAACTATGAAAACGATATATATTGGTGCGTGGGTATTATTATAAGTTTTTTTCAAAAGTTGTGTCCGTTTCAATGAGTCTACTTTGAACTGTTATATCTCGGAGACGTGTTCAATTCAATTGAAATAAGAGCCATTTGAATCAGTGCGTATATGCCAACGTAACACAACGTTGGTTGATTCCAACAGCATTTTTTCGCCTGGTCATGACGCTCAATTTGTTTGATTTTCGAACAGTGATTTGTGAAACGTACAGACGAGCGATGTCGTGAGGCAGGATCGGATTATTTGTTTACTAGTGCCGGCTTCTGCTGGCACGATTTTCGATACATTTCGTTGATTTATCTGCTGTGATGGTTTACAGAAATGTATAGTGAATCACACCAGCCGCTGATCACCATATAGTAACCATGTTTTTTTGTGGGTTTTCGCAATTGGGAAGTACCTGGATGGCTCATTGGTGTCCAATCACTGTCCTGAATGTTTCCTGTTGTTGTAGAGTATCCACTTTTCATCACACGTGACGATCCGATCCAAAATAGATCGTTTTGGTTACGCAAGAGCAAAGAAGAACATACCCCGAAAAGTGATATTTCTGTCGATAGTTCACTCACTTTTCAATTTTTTTTACCTTTCCAAAACGTTTCAAACCATCAAAAACCGCATGAGAGCTGTAGCCTAGTTCTTTCGCCATCTCACGCTCCATTTGTGATGGGTCAGTCTCAGTCCTCAAATCCTCTCCTGGATTACTGTAGGTCGACCACTTCAACCTACTTCGAGGCTAAAATCTCCGGAACGAAATTTCGCGAACTAACGTCGAACAGTGCGTTCATTAACACTATCATTACCAAATGCCCGGATAATTTTTTGGGCTATTTTGACATCGCTTTGATTCAATTTTAATTCGTAGAAAAAGGTTGGCTTAAAATCGTTCAACGACATTACCTTTATAGTAATATGTTGTGAAGAGGCAAATTTAAAAAAAAAATAACGGCATAAATGTATGGAGAACAAAATTCTCTGTCGGCCAGTATGCACCACGACCCAGTAGAATAAATATTTATTGAGATATGGAGCTATAGAAACACATGACATTGGAACGGACAAAACTTTCAAATCCTCATCGAGATTTTCCAAATTTTGAAAATATCTGTAGCGTAACGATACGATGAAAACGCTGAAAACTCTTTGTATTACTGCTTGTGTCAGAGTTCGAAAACGGAAGAGTGATTAATTGGAAGCAATCGATACGAATATAATCATCTCCGTCGATTGACAAAAGGGTCAACATGTTATAATGATTTCATTTTACAGATATATCTGGGTTGATGTTGAACGACTACAATCGATGGCCAGCCGAACCATGAGTAATTGAATTAGTCCTGAATACATTTCATTCTATTCATATTGATATACAGGGCGTCTATAATTTCAGTTTCTTTGCTTGATTCTTCTGATATTGGCAAATGTGAAGTACTAGTGAATGATATCAGCCCCTTTCGTTTTCGGTTTAAAAGGGTAAAAGCAAAAATTTTGAATTTGAAAGCTTTCAATACAGTACGAATGTCAATAGAACGAAACATGGCAATATATATGAATTTGAAATTTCAAATAATATTGATAATTATAATAATATATGCGGTCTCGGCCTATATCCATCGACATAAAGCGGCCCTTAGAGTGCTATATTACCATCTACGGCACTCTTACGGTATTGACACTGGTCCCTACGCTCCTGGGGATATTGAATCTGTTGTGGGGAACGAGAAGTGCCGAATTTATTAGAATGATTCGTTTCCCACCCTTAGGCTCATACAAGCTGATAAGCCTGATGTATTTCTTCTCGACCACCAGAACAAGACGATATTTTTCGTGGAGTTTTCAGCTTCTGGCTGACGAATATCGTCCGAAAATTGTCATTTTTTCCGAGCTGGTGCATTACATTTTTTATACTAAAATTAACATCGGAAGTCCTAGATGGGCCTATGTGGAATGAAAATGTGATCACAAGTTGGACTGCTGATGTTAGTCAAATGAAGGCATTCTATCTTGAACTCTGCAATTTCCATCTGTTCGTTGAACAAACCATCTTCAACAATTGGTGCACATTAATTCGAAGGATGAAATATTACGTTACCATGTTAACTTTCCGCTACTTCTCATTGAAGCATCTTCATAATCTCAAAAGTTCACGAACCAAATTTCTTGCAATATCCATTCGAAATACTGTTGCAGATGTTGTTCATAACTGTGAGGTTTGGAAAAGTCCCTTCTTCATTTGCAGTATTATTCAGAAGAGTTTTGATGAAAATACTTTTTCTACACCAGAGCTTCAGAACTCTCTCGACGTACGATTTGCTGATCAACTTTGCCTCATGAGGATATGATGAAAGTTTTATCATACCCTGATGATGCTGATTCTGTTAACGAAACCCTCATCGAAAGTCATTGTTCTGGTGTGGGAAGAACACATTCTTGAAGATGAGAAAAGATGAGTATATTCAAACATTGGTTATGAACGTTCGGAGCCTTTTCGTTTCCTGTCTGTATTAATGCATCAAGATTTAAAAGTGAAGTGCAAAATTTCGTAATAATCTATTTTGAATTAACCCCAAGAAGTTTTTTCTTTCGTTTGGTTCAGAGTATTATTTTTATATTTTAGGCGATCCAGTTTTGAATATACTAGTAGAGATTTCATTAACATCGACTTGAAAACTATTCTTATACAGAATTGCCCATAGCTTCCTCGCAGATTCATAACAAAATTCAATACTGAGTTTTCATCTGGATTATAAAACACTTGCTCATCTGAACTAGAAAATCACTTTCGTATATTTGGACTACAAAAGCACTTTTGCCGAGAAACCTTCCACTACCTTCCAATCGTTACGTAGTAGTATAAATAACAGAAATCCTTCATGAGTTTGAAACTTTCGTGGTAGAATAGATTGCATTTGTACAGATAAAAATGTATGTTATGAGTGACTCCAATATAGTTCTTCTCATGACTTCAATTCCGTGTCAGATGTGTGCTGTACAATTTACAATTTGAAAAAAAAGTAATATCTGTGTTATTCAATATTCACAATCGAATGTAGCTCTTCCAGATATTTCCTGTACAGATTTGTATCCTAAAGAATCTAATTGTTCCTTTATCACGATGTTCTTCACCGTTTATATTTGTGAAGGCTCAAAAACCAAAGAGGTTTATTATAATATAAAAATGTTGAATATATGCTACCAAATTCTTGTAATAGTATTACATCGGTTTCGGTAATAGAGTGACATCAATAGCAAGTCATATTCTCATTGAATATTCACATATTCCTTGGCATAGATGTTTGAATTTTTTTTCACTGTCAATGAACAGTGCTGAAACTATCTGAAATTTTATAATAATAATAACTGATTTTATTGATAGGAACAAAATACAAAGAAAAAATATATATATATAAACAAAAATATAACCTCCTATCAAATGGCAGGATTCAATTTCTGACCATGCTACGGAGAAATCGCAACATGAGCAGACCTTGCTCTTCCATCCAACCAATATCCAATATCAGTTCATTGATAATTTTTTATCAAAAATACGGTGAATTCGAAACTCGCATTAGAATTCCAGGGATTATGGCAATTATACACTCGTATTATCGAACGCATGAGACATTTCAGTGTTTTCATCCATAATTCAACAAAAATTGAAATAAACTATTCGTGCCAGACACAAATTGTCAAATATCCAAAGAATTGAGTTATCATCACTTTGGGATATTGATTCATCAATAATTTCATGATATTAAATAAATTGTATTCAAGGAACCTGAAATGGTTTCACTGACATTTGAATAGTTGAATTAACGACTCGTTTGGAGATTCAATGACGATAATTCCATAACCCTAAAGAATCCAACTAATGGTTTTCTGATATTGTGAACGTTTTTGTCCATATTGCCATGAACAATACAATTTTGTTAACAAACATTTTGTTTTTTCTGCCTTCATTCTGTTTTTGCATCGTTTGCGTTTTCATTTCAAAACTCGGGAACATACACGCAAAAGGAAAAACCTCAACATCGTTCCTCAGTTGAGGAACAACCTGAGATTGGTCAATGGACACTTTTCAAATAATATTTGAAAATGTCACTATCCGTTCTTCTTTATTTCGTTGTTATTATTGGAAATGAAACGTTTATTAGACAACTAGGGTAACTGAAACATTTCGTACATTGCATCACCTTCTTTATATGCCGCAGTTGTACGAAACTTCAGACACATAAACATAATATACGACCTTTCACACAGTTATATTCCGCTGTGAAAATTCACTCTATCTTATGTTAATTTTTCAGAAATGACAGAAATTATTTTTGAACCATGTTATACTCATATGGCGTTTTGAAATTAAAGAAATTCATATTAGTTTCACAAATATTCAAAGAAAAACAAAATTCGCCAATTTTTTTTTAAGGTCTCACCAATTTCATGTTTTTATATGAACCAGAAAAAAATCAACCGGTATGCTTTTTGGCAACAACTTCATTAACGTTTCATATACAATTGGAATTTGCTGAATTGAAAACGTATTTTGAATGAGCTCTGAAATGGGCAACTTTTTCCTAATTTATCGGACCTTGTATCTTCAACAGTTCCCGTTTCTTTTTCAAACTGGCCCTCTTCATATTCATTTTCATATTCGTCATGAAGTACTCTACCAAAATGTCTCACATTTTTCTGTATTCTGTCTTTCATTCAATTCAATTCAATTCAATTCCGTCACAAAAAGTAATTTTCTAACCACCATAGAAATAGAGTATTAAACGCGTTCTCATATGGTTCTTGTCAAGACCCCCATCAATTTTCAACACACTCTGTTTTGGCATGAAACAGTCGATGTGTCAAGGAAAATTATCACATTTTTTCAACTTTTCTGTTCAAGCATTTATAACATTTTTTCACCTTTCATTTTACATTGTCTGCGAGACAATCTTAAATTAATATAAAGAAACATTTTTTTAACACGTTTTTATCAGCTTCACCTGTATGTTTCTTGTAACTCTCAAGCTCGGGATCTGTATTTGACAGAATTATCGACATTCTTGCTTGATCTGTTCGCGTACAGATGGCGCTGTACGTAACCTCCTTGATATAATTGGAACTCACTTCACATGTATTTCTTCACTAGAGAAAAGTATTTTCTTTTATCAACACGCGCGCCTGTTGCCTTATTTGTAACCCTCCTTTGCGCGCTTGCTGCTTTGGGCTTGGTAACTAATTTTCAGGCTCCCTCTCCGGAATCGGAAAATATCAATGGTCATTTTTGTAAACAATATACGGCTGATTTATCCCAAAGTTTGGATGAAATAAATATAGTTTTAAGAGACTAAAAAACACGCTTTTATAGTATACGAAACTGAAAGATGAAAAATATTTCAAAAAACTAAAAATCATGCTTTTGAAGAACATCGATCCAAAAAGTTGAAAATATTTTGTTTTAAATAAGCTTAAAACAATAACGAAAACGAAAAATACTAGTATTATTGTGAAAAAAGCGACGGGCGCTTGATATACAAAAAATATGGCACAAAGCGCCCATACTTTTTTCACAATAATACTAGTATAATACTAGTATTTAAAAAAATATTTGTAACTTTTTAGTTCGATGTTTTTTGAAAGCGTGTTTTTCAGTTTATTAAATTATATTCCCGAAAAGTTCACTGGTTTCTCAACAATGTGTATCTCACTTCAGTATTATAATACTATATTTATGATTTTCAATTTTTTATTTCAGCGAAGCTTTCATGTTTAAACTGCTGCAGTTGGGAATTTTCATCTTCATGCGACGGTAAGTGCATATTTTTATTTTTTTTCTATTTACTAACTGGCTCTGTGAACTTCGTATCAAATCAGAATATACACGAGACTAGTGTTGCCAGGTCATTTATATGCTTAGCGGCCGTTTTTCATCAGAAAAACAGTACATCGATACGGAAAGAGTTGAAATAAATACATATCTTTCACATACATGATAATTTAAACTTTCTACAATAATTCAGTAATCATTAATGAAAGTAAACTCAGTGATCAGTAGAACTCTCGACAAGTAGAACAGAAACAACCCTGAACACGGCGCTCCTCTCATGTGATTTTTTTTTCTGAAGAGGATTGATTCGCAATATTCTGCAGTCTGAGGCCTCTCTTCACTGGAAGTGAAAGGCTGCGAACTGCGAAGCAACAAATTCGTGCGAACGCCGTTCGTACGAAATCGTGCGATGCACATCTTCCATTGCCCAGTTTTCGTCCGGATTCGTAGTAGTTGAGATGGTTCTTTGGAACGGGTTTTTTAATTATTCTGATCAAAAATCGTTCGCTTTGGAATTATCACTTTTGTTTCATCGTCGTATCAGGCACAGGCGGTATCGACAAAGGCGGGAAATGTGGGTGAATCCCAAATAAAGGAGTTTGGTGACTTTTCTAATTCGTAGCATGATCTTCAAATTGACGATGACCACCACTTTTCTTATTTTCGAATAAGAAAAAACACATTTCAATACATTATTGTAACTATTTTCGCACTAGATCGCAAACAAATCCCAGCAGAACGGGATCGATTCGCAATTGACACTTAGTCGGACGTAAACTGACGAACGATATGGGTCAAGTGGACGCGGTCCTCTACCGATCCGTGTGTTTGGATAGTTCGTGCGATGTCGTGCGAATTCTGACGAATTGTTTTCGCAACTTATCGCAGCTTTCCGCTTCCAGTGGACGAGAGGCTTAACTGCATTACGGTTTAGTTGTGAAAGATTTTTGATGTAAACCATTCTCATAGAGAAAACTTCAATGGAGTCTAATCGGGGGATATGGATGGACATACTGTAGAATCTCTCAAACCACCAACCTTGAAGTTATTATATATATCAACTATCGCACTGGTACTATACAATGAAGAATGTAATTTTGTTGAAAAACTACCCTATTTCTCCGTGGAGGATCTAACTGGTTGGCTTGCTAAATGTTTGGCATTACTTGGTTATTTGGAAAGTTAAAATATTCTACTCCATTCAGATTTGTTTCCAAAAAAATGGTATTATAAAACAGTTAGCCAAAATTCTTACCCAAACATTTGAATTTTTGGAGATATTGGATGCGAATTTCGCATGCATCACATCGTTTCAGTATCGGAAATTTTGACGGTTGATTCCAGAAACATCTGGTGTACTTCAAACCTAGAATACAGTCGACGAGTTCCGAAAAAATCTCACAAAATTCAGCTCTTCTGTCGAAATAATCTTCGTTCAATTCATGAATCATTTTCATTTTTCAATTGCACTAAAAGTATGAACATAGGTACTCACAATAAAAGATCAATTCAGATTTCTCATTCATTCCATTATCTCGACTTTATGAAATTACCTCGTATTGAATAAAATATTATATTTTTTGTCTTCTGCTACAAGTCTTATTCTCCGTAGGTTGCTTGGTCCTCACTATTTCTCTTCTCACTTCTCTGTTTCCTCCGCTTGAGGCTTTATTCACGAGAGTTGTTACTAGTTAACAATCTTTCTCTCAGATGAAGGTTTCATACATGCAGTAGAGCCACGTTGAATTATTCTAGGCACAAGTACACTGCTCTTTGAGTCGTATCTTTCCTGCACTCGAAACCGGTCTGTAGGAAACCTACTCGACTGATTCCAAAATGGTCCTGCTACTGGATGAACGAGAAATATCTGCAAGATCAACATCTGTGAGGTATCTTGCATAATGGGAAATGTTCCTCAATTTGGGTTATTACAGCAAATGCAAGTTTGAACAAAATAAAGTTGAGTTTGATTCATGAGTTTTCCAAATTCACTTCGAAAAGTATTAAAATTGATGTTTCAAATGTTGGGTTTTAATTTTTGATTTGTTTCTAATTCACATATTGGCAACAGCGCCTATATCAAGTTGAAATAATTTAGACGTACCTAGATATTTCACTTTAAAAAAGGAAAATTATCTTTATAAATCAACAATTGAGGCAAACTATAAATTATAGTTCAATACCACCCCCACAGTCCACATAAACAACAGTTGTTTTGTTATTTATTTATATAGAGGAAGATAGAGGATATGCACAAAATGTCATATATCACAGAATTTCTCGGAACTCGGAACATAAGTAAATAGAACAGAACGCCTCTGAAATATGTCATCTTTGTTTGTCTCATACAGGTAACATATTCATTGTCCTTCATCAGCTATAACCGATGTTGCCAAATGGTGAAATAGAAACGAATCTCTTTAAATTTTCAATGCATTATTTCATTCCTCTTTTTCAAATATTTGAATATTTTTTTAAAGAAAAAGGTTGAAATGATAAGTTTAAAATGCGTTGTTTTAGAGCTCTTTTATGAAAACTACTTGATTTTCGTCAGGAGGAACATTCCCCATTGTCTGTCGGACATAATTCAATGTCCAGCGTGGTATTAGCCGGTAAAGTAGTTGTTTTCCGGCACGCATTTATCACAACCTTCGGTGTAGGTGCTCTGGTAGAGATTTCATTGCGAAATATTTATTTTCTCACTTCCGTCACTGGAAACTTCTTCATCAATTATTTTATCATAATCGCCACGCATTAACATTTTCTCCTTTTGTTTCAGCTTACTTCTTTCCTATTTCTTTTTGATTTCTCCAAGCATGAGAAGTAATAATGAAAGGTATATTTTTTTATTTTCCGCTGATTGGTTTCTGAGGCTTTTTTGAATGTTGTGGAAACATTATCTATTATTTGACTGGATGATATGCTTGGTTCATTATCTGACTTTTTTATCTCTTCATAAGAAGAATTTTTTGTAACTCTTTTTTTCTATATTTGTGGGGTGGTAAAATGTCCCGGTGGTGTATCATTGTCTTTATTTATAACGTTTTCATCATATTCTCGAACATTCATCCCTATGTCTCCGTTCCAGTTTTATATTATTCCTCAAACATGTTTTGAATTGGTTTTTTTATTATCTTCAACCTTTGTTTTAATGTATTCCAATAAATTCTCTCGCCCGATTTCTGTTTTCTGGGGCACAGTTATTTTCTCTTTTGTGACATTTTCCCTGCTCCACGTCGAATATCGGCTTATTCTTGGACCTATTTCAGTATCTTTTTGAAAATAATATCGCTGGGTCTATTATCATTTTTGTTGTTTCCTAAGGTTTCCCTTCCAGAGAAATGTCTTTCAGACAATTTCAAAATCAGTTAACTTAAATATGTTCTTTATCGGAACTGAGGTTGTAGGTGAACCAGGAAAACACACTACAGACAAACTTCACTGCTTTTCATTTCATTCCAGTACATTTTTGCTCTACATATTACCATTATCCTATTATTACCAGTCAATTTTCCTGTTATTGACACCCCGTGTCGAAGATCGGTTAGGCTTACCTTTGATGAAATTCATATTGCCGGCATGAGAGCGTAACGGCCATAAACTTCATTCTGAAATCAGTAAATATAAATAAATTGTGTCAAAAATTTGTAAACTCTTCAATTCAAGATATAATTTATTGACATGGTCATTATTAGCAGTATTTCTGAAGATAAGTTTAGTTTTGTTAATTAATGAAGTTTTTCATACTTCTGTGAACCCACAGTGCATCAGTATGGATTTGTCCATTGAAAATAGATGCACGATGTTTTCAAAAAACACTTACCTTGAGTTTTTCAATAAGAAAAAAATGTATCAACCTGGTCAGTCTTGCGGTCACATCCAAACTGGCCGTGTATGAAACTGATATGTAGTGATACAGTGTTAGGCTATGGGCACTGAAATGGGGACGGACGAGCGATGGCGAGGCGTCGCGACGCGACGGTGGAACGGTGGCGAAGCGTGCCCACGCGTAATACTTCTCCGCACCGCCCCGCTCCACGCCGCCTCTAGTGACACTCTAGGAAAAGTTAATGGGAAATTTGAATTGAAATCAAAATTCAAATTTGAAATAGAATGGATTGTGCGGAGGTGTCGATTACTTTAATATATAATACTTATAACGTATTGATAACACCCACACCTCAAACATGTCACCAGACGTATCCATGTATTGAAAATATATTGAAATTGAAATTCATTTCGTAGCAGACCAACACTTTTCCATGCAATCTGTTGCACATTAGTAAAATAAATAGATGAAATATCAATGCTCCTCCAGTTCGAAGCTGGACAGTATTGAACATATGTTCATCAAAACTTTTCTTCATGAAATATCACCTGAAACTTATGACAGTACTCAATAAATTGAGAGGGATTTATTTTTGAAGAGAATATTTATAGGATAGGTAGTTGTTTCGGAAGGGATTTTTCTTCCACTATCTGAAAGTAACTTCCATGCGTGATCTAAAAATCTTTGTAAATAGTTTGTTTTTGATTGTGAGTGCTTTTTCCGGAAGTTCCCCACAAATACTGTATGGAGATGAATATAAGTAGAAAGTCAAAAACTAGTCTCTCGTGAAATTATACCACTCACAAATTGAATAGGATTCTTATGGCTGAGATCAAATCAGATGAGCTTATGATTACCTTTACATACTGTCAATGTGACATGAGTAGATTTATTTGAATCTTCCGTGATAGAAAGTCGTAATGTTACGAATGAATTGAATTTGTAAATTCTCTATCTTAAACCTATATGTTTTTTTTTTCCTCGGTAGCTTCCTACATTTTCTGAATGAAAATGGAAAAGTAAAAAGCCAAAAACCTTTCTTTTCTAATGCCTAATAAATATTTTGTTCAATAATTCCAACTTATCTGAAATAATCAGACACAAAACATTTTAATGTGTTATAGTTGTGATGAATTATCCAGATCGAAACGAGTCACTCATGGAATTTATGGTTTCAGCCTAAATCATTTTCACATCCGTAACCGTTCATCATTTCACTGATGACAAAAGGGTTTCCATTACTCCGTGCGTTAATTCGAACAACGTTGAAATTATTACTGGATCCGTTCCCTTTCACATCCAGCATTTCATAATCGAGTGTCAGCGGAAGTATTCCACATCAAATATAATACCAAGACAAAGCATTTGTGATGGGATGAAAGAACTTGCTAGCTATCAAACGTTTCAATATGCGAGGTTTCATGAATAATGCAATACAATGTATGTTTCATACTGTCGTTTTCAAAGTTCTCGCAGTCGGTGATGTAGGGTGTTTTATTCCATCGCGTATTCAAATTCCAATTTAGAAGTTTCAACTCGATAGAAAGAAACAGATCGGAAATATTGAAAAAATGTAAGCGTACTCAGAAGTTAACGCTGAATGTTTCATTTTGATTCCTTAAAAAGCTGGTAGCTTTTAGATACCAACAAGTGATTTTTATTAAATCTGACACTATTTTCATCATACTTTGAAATCAAAACCCTAATCAGTTTGAATAAATCATTCGAAGCACCGATCCAATTTGTGCACCAATTGGACAAAATAGGAAACTGTATATTATGAAAGGTGAAGTGCTCAAGCTCCGGAGATACTGTTTTCATGGTTCGAGTCTCGGGTTTCATTCGATTGGTGGTGGCTAACTGCGTCTTTATTGATTGAAGTAAATGACATTTCACGTGTGCAGTTCATCGTAGGAAGCCAAACTTTATCAACAGTAATGTCCTCTTCTTTTCGGTTCATATTTTTTTTGACTATTTTCAATTTTTCCTATATAGTCTTGGGTAGCTTGGTTCTCTCCAGCATATGGGAATATTTGAAGGCGATAATGTGAATAGGTACCTTCTCTGAATTCACGTTCCGCTACTACTGATTCATCGGTATGCCTTAGGCAACATTTTTTATTGTATTTCATTAGTTCGGACTTGCATTGTATAATATGATATAAATTGATTTGAAATCCCTAAAAGAATCTGTAAAAATCAAAAAGAGATTAGCTGAAAAAACAATTATATCAAGCAAAAAAACTGAAATCACAATTAAATAAAATACAAGCAACAACCAAAAAAAATAAAAAAAATTGAACTTTTTATTAACACGAGATGAAAATTAAAAAACTATTGATAAGAAATGAAAATTAAAATATTCCAAACCAAGTTACTTCACGACGTTTCGATTGTTAGTATCTACAATCGTCTTCGGGAGATAACTGGACTTATTCCTCCGAGATCTGACTATTTATAGGTCATTCGAGTGCTTTCACCTATCTCCTGTTCCCTCTCTCCGCTCAATCGGTTTTAGCGAGAGCTGACCGTTTGGCGGGAGTTGGTCGTGTTCCGCTTGATTAGAGGTTTCCATATGTTGCGTATCTCTACGCTAGCTTGGCTAAATGCATTGTTGGACAACATATATACGTTTTCTTTGAATTTTCTCCTAAACAAGTGTTCCTCTTTGTGGATGATTTCAGCGTGAGTCCACTTGATGTTATGTTGATGAGTCCAAGTATGCTCTACTATTCCTGATTTGCTGATTTTCCCTCGCTGTGTGTATTTCTTGTGCTCGGCAAGGCAAACTTTCATTGGCCTCTTCGTTTCACCGATGTATGATTCTCTGCACTCGCGGGGTATCCGGTAAATGCAGTTCTTGGAATCGCAGTCCGTGCAGGCTGCTACGGATACTGTTCCCAGATCTGAAGCAGATTCTGATGTTATACTTGGACACAGCTCGTTTTATCCTTTCCGATAATTCTCTGATATAGAGAAGTACAAGTAATAGTTGTGTACTGACTGTCTGTTCCACCATCACTTTGGAGTAACCATTACGTTGAAGGTCATTTTTGATGAAGCCTAATTCCTTTTCTAGACCTTTCCTTGTATTACAGAGCCTGAAAGCACGGTCTACTAGAGTATTGATGATTCCTCTCTTAATCGATTGATTGTGGCTAGATTCCTGGTTCAGATACTGTCCGTGTGAGTGGGTTTTCAGTATACAGATGTTTCACACTTAGTGTCGATTCTCTTTCCCCAACAGAATTTTTTCATTCATACATCGGAAAATAAATAATTCTGTATCGAATTAGCAACAAATTCTTGATATGGTAATAAAAGTTTTCATTTTGTTTTAATTCTATCGAAGGAAGTATGAGACATGCTGAATCAAGTTTCGTCAACTAATATTGCAGATTTGATGTTTGTGAAAACATTAAACAACGTTTAGTATCCCTTGGTGTGGTTATTAAATGCTCTATAAATATGCATTTTTACTGATATCGTAACAAAATCCTGATTTCAATAATATTTTTCATTATTTGATTGGTCTTCCACCAAAAAAACCAATCAGACTAATTGGCAAAAAATGTCTCATTTCGAATTATAATTCACGATTTCTCGATTTTTATTTGAACGCACAACATAACATTTCAAACACTAAAGAACTGATTATTTATATTCGTTATATGGTTGATTTGACTTTTAAAACAAAATAGTACCATTCAGTAAATGAATAATTATATTTTTTTCAATTAGTACATTCGACTAAATATAACATTCCAAAACTAATTATGAAAGCTACATTTAAAATTCAAAAGAAGTGATTTAGTGAAAATGGAACTTGCATATTGATTCTTGTGATTAATCCATCTGTTTTTAATTCAGATGAAGGGCATTTTGCCTGAATTAGTATTGTTGAATCCTTATCATGCACACGGTTATTTCTAGAGTTATTCAGCCTATACAGGGTGTTTAATAAACATGCGACAAAAAACTAAGTGACAATTACTTGGACTATTTCAAGGATATTTTGTCCTTTTATGACTTTTGATAGGGCGCTTTTATTTCGAAGATACGGGGCGAAAAAGAATTTCGACAATAACAATTTTGGTCATTTTAAAATTATTACCGTAGCCGAAATAAAAGTACCCACTGGACCCACCAAGTAATAAAAAATCTAACAATTCCGTTGGTACCTATCAACAACATTCCGATTACTACAAACGGCTGCAGACATTCCATTTGCTGGGTGTAACGCAATCCTGGTGTTTTTGAAAGAGTTCGGAAGTAGAAGAGGAGAAGATTGTATAATTGTATCCGAATTCTTGTTATTGTCGAAATTTGCTCCGTATCTTCAAAAATCATCAAAGGATAAAATACCCTTAAAATAGTCCAAGGAATAGTCCCTTGAGTTTTTGCCGCATGTTAAATGTTGAATTCAAATGTATATGGGTTTCTCGTAAACGGTATGATAAAATTGACTACCTACTTTCGGGTACTAGTGAATAATACTGAAAAATTGATTTTAGCTGTTTTTGCTTCTGGAGATATAGAGAAAAAATTGAACTTATGAGATTTCCTCCGCAGGGATATTCATAACACTATCAGACGTTATATTAAGGATATCCTCAACTTTGAAATTCCAAATACAGACCTGTATTTTTGCAGTGATTTAATGCACGCTATGTCGTACAACTTCCATAAAAAAAACTTGTACTTTGATATTCAGTCCACACAATGAATTTACCTTTCATAATTTCAAACTGAAATGAGGTTTCTAAGAAAAGTTGCGTATTCCAGAAATCAACAATAAAAGTTGTATTTTGAACAAATAAAGTCAGATATGGACAATAAGTCTTATTTCTTCTCGCAATCATGATGACAAGAGAAATAATTTGATAAAGATTTTTGAGAAAAAACAAATGATTGCCATTTTAATTGCACTCACTAAAACATTTGAATACAAACATAACAAACAGGAAATAAAGGAAACTCTTGATTAATATTTTTCTGTTTCATGAATCGTTCTTTTGAACTCGTAATACCCATTTACTTTTCATGATCGTTGATGTTCATGGGTAGTGTTGCAGAGAGGTGGGTTATTTATTGAAATATTAATTAATTTTTTGTTAATGCTTTCAATACCTGGGTACTAGCCTCTTCGAATATTTTTTTGCATTTCATAGATTCGGTCTACGTATGTTATTTTACGGGTGTGAAGTTATCCACGTCCACAAAGTACACTGAGAAAAAAATATCGCATTTTCATTTTTTCATTTACCGACTCTGCACACCTATCATTTTTCAATATGATACGCTTATTGACTGAATTAGAAAAAAACAGAGCCGTCCTAGTTTATTAAACTGTCTGAAGGGTGGAAATATTTAACAAAATCGTAACGACTTTGTACATCTACAAAATTGAGATATGTTATTCCTGATGATCTATTCGACACAAAAAACTTCACGTCATAGCTTTCCAGGCCGTCTGAGGGGGTGAAAATAGAGTGAAAATTTGGAAAAATGTCTCAACATGAAAAATCGACTTTGTACACCTACAAAATTGAGATATGTTATTCCTGATGATCTATTTGACTGAAGAAATTTCACGTTATAGTTTTCCAGGACGTTTGAGGGGATAAAAATGTGGTGGAAACTTGAAAAAATCATATATTCAAAAATTGAGTTTGTACACCTACAAGATTGAGAAATGTTATTACTGACACCCGATTTGACGAAAAAAACTTCACGTTATAGTTTTCCAAGCAGTCTGAGGGGGTGAAAATGGGTGGGAACTTGAAAAAATCATATTTTGAAAATTGAGTTTGTACACCTACAAGATTAAGAGATGTTATTACTGAAACCCTATTCGACGAGAAAAATTTAACGTTATAGTTTTCCAGTGGGTGAAAGTTGGGTGGAAACTTGAAAAAATCATATATTCAAAAATTGAGTTTGTACACCTACAAAATTGAGATATGTTATTCCTGATGATCTATTTGACTGAAGAAATTTCACGTTATAGTTTTCCAGGACGTTTGAGGGGATAAAAATGTGGTGGAAACTTGAAAAAATCATATATTCAAAAATTGAGTTTGTACACCTACAAGATTGAGAAATGTTATTACTGACACCCGATTCGACGAGAAAAACTTCACGTTATAGTTTTCCAGGCAGTCTGAGGGGGTGAAAATGGGGTGGGAACTTGAAAAAATCATATATTCAAAAATTGAGTTTGTACACCTACAAGATTCAGAGATGTTATTACTGAAACCCTATTTGACAAGAAAATTTCACGTTATAGTTTTCCAGTGGGTGAAAATTGGGTGGAAACTTGAAAAAATCATATATTCAAAAATTGAGTTTGTACACCTACAAAATTGAGATATGTTATTCCTGATGATCTATTTGACTGAAAAAATTTCACGTTATAGTTTTTCCAGGCCGTTTGAGGGGTGAAAATGTGGTGGAAACTTGAAAAAAATCATATATTCATAAATTGACTTTGTACACCTACAAGATTAAGAGATGTTATTACTGACACCCGATTTGACGAGAAAAACTTCACGTTATAGTTTTCCAGACCATCTGAGGGGGTTAAAAAGGGATGGAAAGTTTAAAAAAATCTTATCATCGAAAATTGAATGTGTACACCTATAAGTTTGAGGTATGTTTTCCATCATGATCTATTCGACAGAAAAAAACTTCACGTTTACCAGGCCGTCTGAGGGGTAGAAATTTCAAAAAATCATATATTTGAAAATTGAATTTGAACACCTACAAGATTGAGATTCTCCTGATAGATTCAACAAATGAAAACAACGTGTCAAGAGTTTTTCAGTTCTGAGAAGACCGGAAACTTTTGCACCATATTAGTTGTTTAATGTAATGAATTGATAAATGTTAGTGTAATGTATGTAGGACTAGATACTCCGGAAATTGTCTGACAACGCTGCAAAATCAGTATCTTTCAGATGCTCTATATGAATACATATCTGATTGAACTCTAGTGATAAATAGCCTCAAAGGAACATATCAGTCTCTTGATTTTCATAAACCATAAAACCAAAGCAAAGAAGAACATTAGGGTAAAAGCATGTTTTTGAAAATATTTTGCACTATTCGTTATTTATAAAAATTGTAACAATCTTGAAGGTGTACAAACTCAATTTTTAAATATATGATTTTTTCAAGTTTCCACCCCATATTCACCCCCTCAGACGGCCTGGAAAACTATAACGTGAAGTTTTTCTCGTCAAATCGGGTGTCAGTAATAACATATCTTAATTTTGTAGGTGTACGAACTCAATTTTTAAATATATGATTTTTTCAAGTTTCCACCCCATTTTCACCCCCTCAGACGACCTGGAAAACCATAACGTGAAGGTTTTTTCGTCAAATCGGTGTCAGTAATAACATATCTCAATCTTGTAGGTGTTCACAATCAATTTTCGAAGATACGATGTTTTCAATTTTCCACCCCATTTTTACCCCCTCAGACTGCTTGGAAAACTATAACATGAAGTTTTTTCAGCTGAATAGATCATCAGAAATAACATATCTCAATTTTGTAGGAGTACAAAGTCGATTTTCCATGTTAAGATATTTGTTGAAATTTTCACCCCATGGTCACTCCCTCGGACAACCTGAAAAACTATGACGTGAAGTTTTTTCTGTCGAATAGATCATACTAAATAACATATCTCAAACTTGTAGTCCACACATTCAATTTTCGAAGATACGATTTTTTCAATTTTCTACCCCATTTTCACCCCCTCAGACGGCCTGGAAAACTATGACGTGAAGTTTTTTCTGTCGAGTAGATCATCAGGAATAACATATCTCAATTATGTAGGTGTACAAAGTCGATTTTTCATGTTACGATTTTGTTTATATATTTTCCTCCCTATTTTCACCCCTTCAGACAGTTTAGTAAACTAGGACGGTTCTGTTTTTTTACTAATTCAGTCAATTAGCGTATCATATTGAAAAATGGTAGGTGTGCAGAGTCGGTAAATGAAAAAATAATAATGCGATATTTTTTCTCAGTGTACTTTGTGGATGTGGATAACTTCACTTCACCGTTATTATTTTTCGACAATCTGTACAACTGTGTTAATGTTGTTCCTTGACTCCAATACACTTCCTTTTTTTTTAAATTCAGGAATCACACGTTAAAAGGTAAGACCTTGTTAATTCTTAGCTCGCACAAGTTTCGACTTCTGAGGTTTGTCGTTCGTAGGGGGGTGCCACATCAGGTTAACGGAAAAACAGATCTCAAACAGATTTTTTTTAAACAGAAATGATCAATATTACTTAAGAAAATAAATATTTCAAAATAAAATTTAGAAATATTAATCTCTATCAACTACCTACAGAGTAGGATCTGGTAAACTTCTATCGGAAAACAACTACTTCTTTGGCTACTACCACGCTGGATATTGAAATATATCCGACAGACATTAATGCAAAATTCCTCACAGAGGTTAGTCTCACAGATGTTTCAGATGGAAAGGGAGATCTTGTGATACCTCATTTGACAGCTTTTCCAATTTTTATCACAATTGTCGTTCGTAGGGAGATAACAGCTGGTTAACGGAAAAACAGATTCTACAGATTTTTTAACAGAAGTAGTGGTAAGCCTTAATCTTAACCAAGTGATCTTTTCAGTTATCTTCAGAAATTGATTGTGTTTACTTACAATACCTCTTGTCATTTTTATTATTGACATTTCACTTTCATGAGCCATTCGTCAAATCATTTCAATTTCACAATAATTTGTTTTCTTCACGAATTGGCATTCTTATACTTCTACACTTTCCAGTTTTTCTATGAGTCTTCTTAGTTTTCATATTATGTTTTTCAACTCATTTTTCTTTCCTTACTTTTAGAATCTGTTTACATTTTTTTAACAATGACTCTTTTGTCCAATGAATAATTGAATGTGGAATTTAATATTTTCCATCACCTTCCACGAAAAGTTATTGAGTTCTGGTCCCCGTTAGAATAAAAAAAATTGCTGCAATGCATACTATTCATCTTCAACGATTGGACCGAAGATTTCCGAGGTGAAAAGTTGACGCAATGAAACCCAAATATCATAACTTGAATGAAAAACTCGAATTTTTTCAGAAGTTATCATGTCAGTCATTTGGTATACTTTTCTATACCAGAGTTTTCAGTCAAGTCATTATTCAATTAATCTCAGTTCATTGACAAACGAAACATAATTCATCTTTTTTTCTACTGTTGCATGAAAAGTCTCATTCAAGCATCAATTATAAATTATTTGAAAACCAAGAAACGTCATCGTTTCATATGAAATCCTCATGCAAAAATAAAAGACCGTTCTTCAACTGATATATTCCCAAGAAAAAAAATGCACCATATGGACACCAACTTATCCCATGTTCCGTTAGTTGTTTTTCACATCAGTTGGTTATTTTTTACATATTCCTACCGTGCATCAGCAATGCATTGGATAGTAATTGATATTTTTCCACTACGTCATTATAGATTATATAGTCTACATATCAGCAGAATTCTCTCATCAGAAATCACTCCCATACATGTGACATTTTTCAACCACCTGCTGATTCCAAATACTGCTTTTAATGAAGTTCTCAAAGCATAATACTATGCTGTATTAATTTTATTGAAATCCCGATGAGGTCCTCCGACAATATAGCGCCGATTCACACAGAAAAGACGTCGAGTGGAGACGAGGCGCGGCCGTACCCATACTTTTGTCTCTCACTACCACCATCGTAAAAAGATTATCTGATATATTTTGAGTATTGTCATCTCTCGCTGAGTCTCACTCATTTTCTTTTCCACCTAGTTCCATCAAGTTTCATATCTGGTATACTTTTCAGTAAATTAATATTGAAACAACTAATTCATAAATATATATATCTACTGAATTTAGTTTCTCCATTCTATGAAATCAAAAATTTGTTGGCGTTGAAAGCCTTTCAATGACAATTGAAATTCAAAATTGAAACCTCAACTGAACATCAAATCCACAACGATTTCCGCCAGACGAAGATGAGTGGTTGAATTGTCAACTGGTGTAACTGGTAACTGATGTAGGCTCATATCTGAAACACTTCCTGACTTCACTCCAGCATTTGTCTCTCCTCGAATTGTGTTATGGAAACATACCTATCATTGAGCATTTTCGTCTCCAGACGCAAATTCGATATTGTCACTAATTATCATCTATTTATGTTTAAATCAAAGTCAGCAACACCCACATCAAATTCAAACAATCTAGAATCCGGACTCATAAACTTACTCCGAGTGATAATATTGAAAGTAGATCTTCTGAACATGTCATGGGTGTTATCCATGAATAATTCATTACTAACCTCTTGCTTATGCAGCGTGAATATTTATCCTAATATTGGAAAACGTTTCCCAATAATTTTTTGCTCACAGAGATTTTCATTCGAAAATTGATTTCAAATGAAGTTGTGATTTATCAGGGTTTTTTATATAGCTACTAACCCGTTCACTTTCAATTTACTCCAGAGAAATAGTAGGATCACTATATTTTAATCGACTATCGATCTTCCATACTTGAATACTTTCAGCTCCCATCTCCACGATATTTTATTTAGTAATGAATCGTTACTATTTATAGAGTATGATGCAGATGCTGATCATAGAGATGAATATGAAAACTGAAAATAAGGGAATGGTGTCTTCTAATTTTCGAAAAATTGAATAAAAGCTTAGATTTCGTCACCTCTTTTGATAATATTGTTAATGTAGTTATTACTGTTTTTTCACTAAAAATTGATATTTACTTCAAGTTTGGCAAACGATGTGTATTTGCTATAACATTGACAAATAAACAATCTTCTGTTCAGATCTCCTGCAACCAATGCTTGATCTAGTCTTTGTGTTTATTGAGATTTCTCTGCATTGCCAGAAGACAGTTTGGAGTCCTTCATAATGTCTTGTATGAAGTTCTCATAGAAGGTTTAAAAAAAAGAATAGTGAATATTACCGGTTCGAACTTTCAGAATGTGAAATATGTTTCCGTTCCTGACATTATTATTGATATGAATATGTTTGAAGGAAACATTCAGATACTGAATGGGAATTATTTGAATAATTGTTTGATCCTACTTGTATGGTAATGGTGGAAAATTTGAATTTCCACTTCTTTGAATACCATGAAGAGTTTATTCATCACAATGCAAGTCATTTCAGTATTGTACATCCTTCTGATGTCATAATTCTTTTGTTTGAAGGTGGTTACAATGTTTCTTGGTGAATTTCATCAGTTCGGACTTCCATTGTCTGATATGATATGACTTGAAATTTCTGGAATCATAAATCATAAAATGAATAGCTGAGAATAACAATTAAATTAAGCACAAAAACCCTAAAAAAATGGCAATTAAATAAAAATTGAGCAAAAAATCAAAAAGCGAACAATTAAAATAAATGAATAATAATTGACATGAATATTGCTTCAGTACAGAAAATATTTCATGAATTGAAAAATATGAAGAAAAGTTGAAGAATACAATATTAGCAAGTGAAACAAGATAACTGGTGAAATTCAACAAACCTTAAAACTAACATAATCGATTTGGGAGCGGAAAACGAAAGAAAGCTAGGATACTAGGTAGAAGTGTTTGAGATGTATAATTAATCTAACAATATCTTTTTTTTTGGTCTGGTTTGGTCTACAGATTTCATTACTGCAGAGTTGAAAAGATAACTGAAAGTCGACCTATAAAAACACAACTAACTTGAGGAAGTTGCCGCAGAACATGTATCCAACCCCTAGAAGTGTTAAAACGTAGATTATATTAACTAATCCTTGATAAATCCTGGGTGTACCCATCTGACGAGCTTTATTCAGAGAGCGAAATATTAGATATAAGGCATAAGGCAATTATATTACTTGAATATTAACGTTTTTTTTTTCTATATATCACTTGTTCCAACTTCCATCTCATAATTGCTTTACTCGTCAGAGAAATAAACACATTGTTTCCCAAATGACGAAATCTATATGTTAACGATCATTTGCCTACTTATCACCAAAAACCTATCGGATGAACAAAAACAAGTCGCTTCCAGCACATTGTTTAAGAACAAATTAAAATAATTCACTCGTAAGTGATTTCGAATCACTTGTTAATGATATAATTGAAGGAAGAAAATGAAATCATGATTGCGATCCTATTTGCAACAAGTATTTTCAAGTCACAAATTCTGTAATGAAATTGTTCACCACATTCACGATTTTTATGTGAGTGTCTAAATGTGTATGCATGTGTGTATAATATGTATATACAATAGATTTTAAAATTAGATTTTATTAATTATTAGATTCTTTCATTTCTGAGTCATTGTTAT
Organism: Leptinotarsa decemlineata; assembly: GCF_025532065.1. Taxonomy (NCBI): domain Eukaryota; kingdom Metazoa; phylum Arthropoda; class Insecta; order Coleoptera; family Chrysomelidae; genus Leptinotarsa; species Leptinotarsa decemlineata. The sequence goes on from NW_027412532.1 coordinate 24,317,821, forward strand.
TATATATGTGTACTTCTTATTTTATTTTTTATCACTTATCGAGCACCGTCGTTTTTCATTTCAATAAATGTATTTTTTTTTGTATCTAATGGTAGGTATTTGATAATTGAAAATAAACATGACATTAAATTATACAATAAACACTTCCATATTCAGATTATACCGATTTTTATTTCTTCTTATATTGTAAGTAAACTTAGTGGTGCGAGAAATTTTGTTTGTTACAAAAAATTCATGATTTCATTCATGAAAGTAGTTTATTTCAAAAGTATTTTTTCTTTCGTTTCAATTCAATATTTATATGAAAGTAGTTGTTTCGAGAAGGCTTTTTCTTCCAGTTTGTGTCAAAAGTAAATTCTACATGATACATATCTTTGTTAACAGTTATTCTATTCTATGTTAAAATCTGATTTTCTGATATTTTTTCCGAATTATTTCCTTTCTGACTTTCTTTTGGAAGTTTTCATTATTTTTTGTATGAACATGAAGAAGGAAAAAGTCAAAAACTTCCTTTCCCAAAAAATAATCTTTCCTAAAAATATACCCCTTCTTTAATTGAAGCACGATTTATTATTTTCAATAAAAGAATTAGTTGGTCGATTTACTTACGTATGTATAATTCTTAGTACTTGTGAGCTCATACTTTCATGATATCGTAGTTTGTGCTTATGCCATTCTGAAAACGTATGCATTCGAAAAAGCACCCAACAAAAGCATTGAGAGATTTAGCTGGAACTCAGAGAGATTTTCTCTGCTAACAAATACCTGCATGTCATAGGTAGAGCTTTATATTTTCTTTCGATTTTAATAATTATTAATTCAATTTTTCCAGGCTCGCTAATATACTGACCTTCTTTCTTTGAATGTATTGTGAACATGAGGGAGGAGACCGTTCTAGAGAAAAATAAATGTCTGGAGTTCATTCTGTAAACAAGATTCGTTGTACGTCAAAGTGAATTATTTCGAATAATTTTCAATTGAGGACTCAGTGTTACATCAATGAAATTTTTTTATGTAGGCTATTGTTCAAAAAATAAGGTGAATTTTTTAATTTTATTTTTCAAAAAATATTGATATGTCAACCCAATTTTTATTTTGTCCCTTCAAAGTATCGTCAGTGTCATTTAGTTTTTTATCTCCCCAAAAGCCGTAATATCATGGGTATTTTTAACAGCTTCTATAGCTCCTTTGGCCTTTGACTAACTTTAAACGGACAGATTTATTTTAAACTTTGTGCACTCATCAAGAATCGGTGACAATACAATAATTGCATAAGTTTGTCTCATTATCCCGATCAGGATTGCCAAGATTAAATAATTTCCTTACTCATTCTCTATGTTAGAGCGAGACACTGTCTGCGCATGCGTATATATTTCAATCTCAAATTAGTGTCGAATCATTTTTTATTTTTTAGTTTGTATTGCTATTAAAGTATGTTTTTTATTTTTTTCCAGTTTTTTAAACTTTTATTATTTACTAGTTGTTGCCGCGGCTCGCTTCGCCTGCGTAGAATTTGGTAGTTGTAGTACTAATTAACTATGTTGCTGTATCGCTGCTGTTCCAATGTTTTGACAGGATCAGAATGAACGAACTTAGGGCGTACGCAGCGTTATATAACAGTGCTTTCAAAAAATTGTTCTACGCGCTATCTAGTGGCGAGTTACAGAGAAACTGATATCCTAAAAACCTGCTCTATGAAAAATTACTTATACATGTTTCATCACGATCGGTTGAGCGATGTAGAAGTTTATATCACTTACCAACCAACCAACAACCAACGAACCAACAAACATCCATTTTTATATATTAGATTCACCATATATGACCTCCGGTTTCCTCTTGTCAAGATTGAAATATCATGGGTCTTTTTTTCAATTTTCGGAACAGGTAAGAGTCGCCGGTGCCATATATGTGTACATATAAGGTGGCTGAGGAATGATTGCGAATTACGAACAAGCAATAACGAGTGTGCAGGTCCTTCATTGACGTTTATTTTTTTTTATTTATCTGTTGATGAATGAATTCACAGGTTATAATCACCCAATCCAAAAATATATAAATACTCAGGTTCACAGAATAATACTCATGAGTTACATAACTATTTCTTGATTTACTGAATAGAGGACAAAATATTTCAATTGTTGTTCCTGTTATGAACTTTCGAATTTTGATACTGAAGTTATAGAAGAATCAATATTGAAACCATTTATATTCTCGTAGTTTTTTCACTAGGAGGGTGTCGAGTAATATTTTGATTTTGATTTCTCAGCAACCTAGTTAAAATTTCAAGTGAACTAGTTTCAGAAGTTCAGGGCAAGCAAACATTCAGTAATTTGAGAATGCATTATCTGTAGGAAGCATCGTTTTTATAATGGAAGGAGGTTTCTCAAATTTAGTATGATGATATCGAATATCACTTTCTTCAATTAATATTATATTAGTTTAAAATATATTATTTCGAAAAATGTTTTCGTAGTCTTATTCAATGCAGTTATAAATACCTGACTCGACTGGCATCGCACGGACAGCAAAGCGTATATGCTCACATTTTTTTGTCTTATAGTGTCACATCAGCTTGTCAACAATACCTTGGATGAAATTCACTCAAACATGAGAATGTTCCTAACCATGATTTTCAATTTCAAATCAGTATTAACACGTCTTAAGAAGCTATCGTATCACGAGAAATGTGCTGCTGTTTTATGAATCGTCTATTGAAAATCTCACACCTCATTCACTAATAAGTTATCAAGGTAAGTTGTGAATACGAAAAGCTTAATATTAGTGTAACGGAGCATTCCGAAAAAGTATTTCGATCCTAATTAGCATTAATTTTTTTTTCTGAGGTTGACTAAAGGATATGAAAACAGCTGAAGATTCGCAGTCAAAAATAATCTGTTCGGTTTATTTGACAATGTCAAGAATAATAATTCATTTTCTTTTGTGTTTTATATCGTCAATTCAAAATTGTCACTAGTTAATCTAGTATAATATTGTTATTTTTAATAAAATTGTATCAAAATTGTCCATTGATTTATATTCCGAAAATTATTCTTGCATTTGTTGAGCAATTTTTGTGATTGTTGAAATTCGTTTTCAAGGTGAAATGACGTCTTTTTGCAACAACAATTATCGATTCAAAATGAGAATATTTCCTTCAAAAAACTAATTTCTAGGATTTATAGTTTAATTGTTGCATGTGTAGCTTCTGTAATAAAATCCTGTTGAATATTACCCAGAGATCATTGACGAATGTTTCAATAATCTATCAATCAGCACATCATGCATTATATAATAGTAGGTAAATGCGCGATACGTTATCACATATATTGAACCAACAACGTCTCGATTCGTACGAGTTCTAACAGTAACTTTTTCAAAACACCAAAACTGCATCACTTTCTGGACGCGCGTTTTACAAACCAAGTTGGCGTCTTCACGAAATGAAGTTTATTCATTTGCACCGACCAGTGTTGCAATGAATCTTTAATTCTTCACTCTCTTAGACCCGAACTTAGTTGTGTTCGGACTACATTGCTGTAAGGTTCCAGTTTCAACTTTCATTTTCTGAGTAGTTATATATCTAATCTCAATATTTTCACTATAACAATTTGTAAATATCCTCTGTTACTATATGGTGCATATGCATATATAGTGTTCATAAGTTATAAGACCAAGGAACTATACACTCAATATTATACACCATTATATAAATGAAATACTCACTGAAAACGACTTTCAATCTTATCGAACACTAAAGAATTTCGACGACAAAAGCTGTCTAACTCTAACCTAACCTAATCTAACGTAACCTAACCTTTTTTTTTAATGAGGGAGGAAAATCTTCCAAAGACATAGTGTCGGATTCTAGGGTTGTCAAAATCACCGCTCGCCTACCGACTAAAAATCTCCCCCTTTTTGCCCTATTGATCAGCTTGGTATCATCCTCATCAGACATCCATCAAGCTGATTAGGCATTCGTTATCTGCCTATTTCTAGTTATTCAGACCTTGATTCGATCTTTTTTCGGATTCCTTCATGGACATGACCGACCTGATGAAATCTTGAGATGTCTTTCATTTATTCCGGTCCTCGCATATCACTCTAGTTAGGTTCTCAGCCGTCAACCGTTCTCCCAGTCTCCTTTCAGCGAGTTGCCTCTCACGAACCCACCTGTCACACACCAGCACCGTGTGTTTCAGGAGTATCTGTCACCCCGCGGTACACGCATCGCCCGAAAAGACCCATGCCCGGTCAAAAATTGTGTCAGCCAATAATCCACACTCTTGAACCCACACGTGACCCAAGGCTCGAGGTTTGGGATCAAGCTCTTAGTCCATTGTGCGGTATCCGTGTGTTGCTCCCACCTAGCCTGCCATTTCAGCATGATTGCCTGTCTCGTCTCCAACTTGTTAGTACCATTATTAAAGATATCTGATCTTTCCTGGATTAGGAGATCCAGGAAAGATCTGCCATTGGATCTTGGTGACCATCCTTTTGTACAGGTCCACGCACATGGCTCCATGCCAGATGGGAGCCCCATACGTGGGGACCGACGGAACTACTCCGTTGAGAACTTTTCTCTGTTGGCTCCCCATGCCGTTGATATTCGGCATTATTCGCCCCAGTGCCGCAGTTAGAATACCTGCTTTCCTAACTATCCCCCTCACGTGGTGTCCGAAATAACATTTATCGTCGATCCAGATACCTAGGTATTTTATGTGCCTTGTCGGATGCACATCCCTCCCCCTGACGGTGAAGCTTATTCCATCCCTTCTTCCAGGTCCCTTCACGATGATTGCCTCTGTTTTCTCTGGAGCCAGCTCCAGTCGTCTCTCCGAAACCCACTTAGCTATCCTGCTTATTGCCTCGTTTCCTCTCTCTATCAGGCGGTAGCTGTCCGCTACCTTGACCACCACAACAAGGTCGTCTGCATACGCTGCGGTGTAGAACCCTGCCGGCAGTCTCACCCTAAGTACACCGTCGTACAGAACGTTCTGGCTCTCTTCCATTCCTTCGGGAATCTGTGCAACGAGAGATGATCGTTCACTATCTCTGTGATTGAGCCTGTTAGAATGTCGAAGCGGTTTTCACCGCTTCGACGGTTACACCATCTGGCCCCGGTAATTTGCCCACCTTCAGACGGGACGCTGCTCGTCTTGTTTCCTCCTCAGTGAACCTATCCTCCGCCTCCAACGGCGTGCAGTCGCTCATCTCACATGCATCTATTGTCGAAGGGAATAGTTCTTCGACAATTCTCCATTTTTCTTCTTCTTCATTGAGTTCATATGGAGTTGGGAATAGCTTCAACTTTTGGAAAACTAGCTTATAGCCCTGTCCGAAGGGATCGTTATCCAGTCGATTGCACATCTCCCTCCACTTTTCTAATTTCGCTTGTTTGATAACTCTTCTGTACCTGTATTTAGCTTCCTTGTATTCTTCGGCAAGTTGTGCTGTTTCCTCACCCGATGCTCTCCTTCTGGTGAGTACCCTATTTTTGACGTACTGGCCCCCTACCAGTACGGCTGATCTTTATTCCTCTGCATCCCCTCCCTGGCCAAAGCGAAGCTTTGAGCGTTATGGATTTTTCGACCAGGTTAGCCGTTTTCAGACATCATCTCAAAAGTAGCCCGGAAGGTTTCCTCATCCAGGATAGGTTTTCTAAATCCAGGTACTTTATGTCGCGGCTTTCCGTCGATGTGAAAAGTTATCTGTATGTGCAGACTCATCGACACTTTCTCCAGGACTTCCCAGTTTCTTATCATACACGCTGCCTCAGACAATGAAAGAGTCAATTCCAGTTAAGACTTGCTGGCACCCCTCACGAAGGTGGGCCTCAATCCTTCATTATGTACCACGAGATTTAGCGCATTGATCCATTCCTCCCCTGGTATCTGCGGCGAGCGAACCCCAAGATGGTGACTTGGCATTGAAGTCGCCCACGATTATGGTTTTTTTGCCTTCCGACTTGACATCTCTCATCAAGGCATCCGTGTAGGCTTCGAAACGCTGCAAAGAAATGTTAGGCGACACATAGCAGTTGTATAGCGTCCATCACTGAAGACCAACTGGACGAAGCCATCGCATCCCGATGGTTCCGGACTCCAATATTCCTGCTTCTACAGAATACCGCTACATCGCAATTGTTGTCAATTATCAATTTCTGTTGCCTTGGTCAACGTCTTGTTGGGTTCCTGAAACAGGATGATATCAGTCGCGTCCAACCTGTCGGCAGTCGCGATTGCAACGTCATGGGCCGCTCTTGCTCGCCCCACATTGATCTGCAGGATTCGCATCACACAGAAGGTGTTGCTTCGCCACCCTATCTTCTCGCCTTAATATCCTTACCTATGTTTTCTACAAGCTTGCGATATTGCGGACAACGCATCTGGTCCGCCCTGTGTTCCTCCTGTCCGCAGCTTGTGCACTTCCTTTCGTTATTACACTCTTTAGCGGCGTGACCTTCCCCAGCGCAGTTCATGCAATGCTTGCAGCGGTCCCCACCCTTGCATTCTCCCCTTCTGTGGCCAAAGCTCAAACAGCGGAAGAATCTGAGGATGTTAATTTTTCCCTTACTCTGCAAGGGATCCAACCCACTCTGATCGTTCCTAGTCTAGTGAGTTCTGACGCACCCACCTGTCCACCGATATAATGGCATTCTGGTTGCGAAAATTGTTGGGTTTCATGAATACTATATTTATGTCTTTCTCAGTTATTCCTCCTACCGCTCTAATTACTGCTTTTTTAACATCTGTTTCGCCCATGTCCGCTTCAATGTCTGAGAAACCTAACCTAACTTAACCCAACCTAACATAACCTAACTTAACCTAACCTAACCATCAAACTCATCTTTTTCTCTACCTAGTTTACCAGAATTGTTGAACAGGTTGTCTTGTTATATATTATTCTCCCATTTACTGTCTGACTAGTCCATTTCTTTCCCATGGTCTTAATGCATTTTGCTCCTAATTCGTGACACCCGTTTCAACATACTGTACCATTTGTATGGGTCCCTTGTTTGAATTTGGATTTTTTTCTGGACGTAACTTTGGGTTGTCCATAAATTGTTTACCTTTTTTGATTCACTGTTCCACATTCGCTTGAAACTAGATGCCGTGTTATATTCTAATTGATACTTCTATCTGTGAAGATGACAAGACTAAGGTGGCAAAACGCTCTAGCAATAGCTTGTTCAGAATCCTGTTTATGATATAATACACAGAGTCGGTCCTAAAAACGATCCCTATGGAATGCCTGCAGTAACATCCAGACTTATTTCTATAAAGGGTGTTTGATAAATATGCGGCAAAAATGTAAACGACTATTTCTTGGACTTTTCTAAGGATATTTTGTCCTTTGATGATTTTTGATGGGGCCCTTTGTTTCGAAGATACGTAGCGAAAAAGAATTTCATCAATAACAATTTATTGTCAAAAATTACATGTAATTTTTCTCAATCCACAAGAACTGTTGGAAATGACTACTGCCGCTCGAATGCAAAAATTTTATCTTCTCCTCATAAACACCCGAACTCTTTCAAAAACGCCAAGATCGTTTCTGATTGCAATACACCCTGCAATTATCCGAGTTCTCAAATCTTCCACATCTTCCACTGGAGTAGTATAAACTGATGACTTTAGGTGGCTCCATAGAAAATATCCAGGGGTTCAAGTCCGGTGATCGAGCAGGCCATAAGTGAGGTCCTCCTCGACCAATCCAGTGATCTCCGTATGTTACTGTTGAGAAGTCTCAAGCTAATGTGCTAAAATGCGCCGGTGCACCATTGTGCATAAACCACATTGAATTTCTTGTAACCAACGGGACATCCTCCAGAAACTGAGGTAGCGTTTGTTCCAGAAAGTTGCGGTATACCTCGCTGATATGTCTTCTTGGCAGAAATACCGGTCCAATTAGAAAGTCACCTACAATTCCCACCTAAACGTTTAACGAGAACTGATGCTGAAAACGATCTTCAAGCACCTCATGTCGATTTCTTCCGCCTAAACATGGTTGTTGTGTAAATTCCTTATCGTATTTCTCGAGAAACTGACTTCATCTGTAAAAGGAGTAAGTGTCAGTAGTTGAGGGATTTGAACCAATGTGCGCAGGAAAATCTGCAGGAAGAAGTGCCTGAACTCGTTGTATGTATGGGTACAATAAATAGTCTCTAAAGAATGTTCCAAATCATCCCATTATTTACATTTAAAGTAGTTGCTATTTTTCGAGTAGAAGTACCTGGATCTTCTTCCATCATGGCCAGCACATTCTACTTCTACCATTCTTACTGTCATTGGCCTTCCTGGTCCTCCATTTTCCTTCAATGCTTCTGTTTCACAAAGTCGTTGATATATACTTTGTAAGGTTTTTCTATCAGGCACAATACGATTAGGAAATCGTTCACTGTACAACCGCTTAGCTTTCAATGAATTGCCATCAGCAAGTCCATGAATGAAATGCATGTCAGACATTTATGCGTTACTATAGCCATTCATGATAGAGGAATTCACTAACAAGACTTTAAATATTAAACACAGAAAATGCATGTCAAATAGACAGAGTCAATCAGTTTCAACATATTCGACACATACAAATGATCACTTACGAGACATATCATTCAAATTGAAAGTCTGGGGCCGTTTGTAGTATTTGGAATGTTGTTGATAGGTACCAACGGAATTGTTAGATTTCATATTACTTAGTAGGTTCAGTGTAGTACGCTATACTTTTATTCGGCTACTTTGATAATTTTGAAATTTCCAAAGTTGTTATTGTCGAAATTTTTTTTTTCGCTCCGCATCTTTGAAACAAAGCGGCCCTATCAAAAATCATCAAAGGACAAGAGAAGTGTTTCCTTACATTTTTGCCGACCCTGTGTATCTATGGAGCTCTGTCTTGTGAATATGTGGAAATTAAAAAATTAATCCATTTTTTGCTTTTATTGAACTTTGTTATTGATTCATCACGAACTATAATCGTAAATTTCGACAGTGACAACGAGTTATTTCAGAAAGTCATAATATCACATACGTAAATTCGCCTATTTGTATCCAGCATCAGCATAGAAAAATGAAAAGTCCAAAAACAGATATACGTTTACCACCTCGTTAACGATATAATGTTCATGTTTTAGCACATTACATCGTTTTTCCGTCAATTATTGATGGATTATTATCAATCCCAAAAGTTTTCAGAAAATATTCACATATACTGAGTGCTAATCACGAGATTGGATGTCAAATTGTGATGTGATTAATAAAGCTCCCCATTTCTCTGATTCCCTTTGGCCAGTCTGTTGTTGTTCGAGTGTGAATTTGATGGGTAGGAGTTCGAGTTACACATCTCCAACTGTCACAGTATGAAATATCTGGAGAGCAAGAAGGGACCGGGAGTTTGATGAAGTATATATACGTATATACGAGAATATATACGTATATACGAGAACATACAACTCACTGATTCGTCTGATTGAACAAAGTGAAGTACAATATATGGATACCTGAATGGGGACTTTAAAAAATTATGTGTTTTGGGTTCGGAGTTGTAGTAGTAGTATTATTTATTTTTTTCATCGACAAATTAAATTTGTATAAGAATAGTCAACACCTAATACCCAAAGTAAACCTACACACAAGTACATAAATGATTGGAGTATTCATTATAAAACTCAGACTATTCTCTAATAATAAAGTTTGTATATTTCCTCTGAATTACTTTGTTGGCCGTGCTCCTGTTTTTTGCCGTGCTTCATATAGCATCGTAATTTATGGAATATTTACATGACTGAGTATGAAGGAGCATTTGTTGAAATATTTGTTTCACAAAATGGTACATAATAATATTTTTTTGTTCCGTATGCTTCTGCACATTCAAGGAACTAGGAGTCTTAGGTCCATATCCATATATCAGCGTCTGTAAGTCAAACGCTGATATATAGATACGAAAAAACCTTTGCAATTGATTATTGAATGTGAATTCTTTTCTTGCTTGATGTAATAATTCGAGGAAGTGATGAAAAAAAATTGAAAAATGAATACTGTACTGTACAGTGCCATACCCAAAAAATCAAAAATTGTGCGCCAAACCAGGTGATCAGCCTGATTGGATCGTTCTACCAGTCAATGTACCGCTACATGGTTCGATTCCAACTATGGAAAAAGCCTTTTCGGTTTTCTTTCTTTCTATTCCAAAAAACTAATTTATTCTGAAACTATATCCTTGCAAATTCAAATAATGAGAGCAGAGTTTTCTCTTCCAGTGACGCAAAATCGTAATGTTATGAGGAAAAATATGCTTTGACTTATGATGGAGTAGGTGGTGAAACAAGTGAGTTGTTTCGAAACTTCGAAGAACACTATGGAAGATGATTGAGTTTCATGTTGTAAGTTACATTCAATATCAATATGTATCTTCATCTCGAAATGTTATCCAAAACGGTGATGATGAGTTGACAAGACAAGTATCTTGTACCAAAACTCCGAAATACACCTAAAATATAGGGTACTTTGATGTAATTCATGATACACAATATCTAATTTGTAAATGCAGGAATCATTCTTTTTATTTCTTGAGAAAGAAGAAAAAAGGTTAAATGAGCATTTTCCCTGAGAATAGTACAGCGAACGTGTCACGAGGAGGCAGCACTAGTAGTGGGACAAACATAAACTATTCACATGTAAAACAGTGTCATTTACGTAATATTAATTTATTATTTAAAAATATAAATCTGATATAAAAAAATTATTTTGTGATAGTATAATGCCAACAAAGCATTGCTGTTTTGCGAATTGTACGTCGGATAATCGATATCCGGAAAACGTGTTTTTTATACCATTTATAAAACCCCATATTAATGAGGTTAGATGTTAGAAATGGATACATGCTTCGAGGAGAGTGGATTCAAACAAACAAAAAATAAATAAATATTTATATGTATGCCCTAAACATGAAATGACTAGTAAATTTTTCGTAGCTAATTACCATTGATTAGAATGAGATATAACCTCAATCGTTTTTTAAATTATTTTCATTTATTATATTTGATTGAATTTACTCCAATACCATCCATATTTGATTCATATTTCACTCGGAAATAAATCTGAAATTCATTATTATTTTAAATTTTGTTATTACAGTTTGAATCTACCGCTACTCTTCTACTAAAAGTATGTTTACTAACCTGTCTATCAATTCACTTTTTTCCAGTTACTTTTAAATTTACATCATGGAAGCCAACGTTTTAATGTTACAACATTGTTATCCTTTACAGTTGCAAATTTTAGTTTTACTCCAGGAACATCTCCTTCTGTTAAAAACATTTTTTTTATTGTACTTTACCATATGTTCATATGGTACTACTAGCGCTGATAGTGAGTAATTTTTCGTACTTCAGGAAAAAGACTAATTGAAAGGGGTACATTTCCAGGAGTGATAAATTTATTGGGGAAACAATGGTACCGGTTTTTTACTTTTTCTTCTTTATATAAGTTTATTTATGAGGTGTCAAATTGTATGTCCTGACAGTTTTTAATCATTCATAAAGGGTAAATGGGATATTCTTCGAGATACCTATTGATCACATACATGTTTGGGCTTTTCATTGATTCGAAAGCGGTGTATGATGAAAATACTTACTTGCAGCAAATATATATAGAAACCTCAGCGTTCTCTTCGAATACATTTTTTTTTGAAATCATTTTCAAAATTATTATAATTTACTGCATCTTGATTGCAGGGTGAATACCAATTTTTTACAGGCATCACTATCAGAGCGTCTTAAGAATGTTTCTCCAGTACGCCAATAGAAATTGGAAAATCAAAATAACTGATAAAACACACTTTGAAAACTGTTATTATGAGATTCTAGAGAGACATATACTAGAGAAAACACTGGAATCTTACTTTCTAACCTTCTAGATATGTTCGAGATTATTTTTCATCCAATCAAAAATGAGTAGAGACCGATAATTGTTTCTGTTTGATATTTTAATTAATTTACTTTTATATCAGTCGGTACAAATGCGTTAGTAATATTACAAAAATACTACATTTTACTGAACTGTCAGCCTATAGAGAATCAGTCAAATTTGAAAAGGGAATTGACAGATGGTATGAAGTTACTCCTCATACAAACGTAACTTACCCTTTGAAATATCGTACATTTCCATTTATATAAGATATCACTGTATTGTAGAAACAATTTTCAATAAAATTCGAATTTACCTACTAACTGTTTAAGTCAAGGTGTAATCAATTAAATTCAATTTCCATCATCATGCTATATTTGATCACCCTTTCAATAGACATATTTAACGAATCAATAAAGGCAATTTACCATTTCTAATTGAATGCTCTTTGATTATCAAATCGCACTTGAGGCAAATAAGTAAGCGCAGGCAATATTGAACCCGAATTATGATTTAATGGAAACACTTGATCCGTAACCGCCCACGAGCTCATTGTATCCTTTGATCGAAACACCGATGTCAGAATTTTCATTGGTGAAATTGATTTGAAGATTATTGATATCGTAAAAGTTTGAATTGGTAATGTATTTTGAAGCAGAACTTGCTTTTGAATTTCATCAACACCCTAAACATTTTCCTCTATTGCTGGGAAGTTGAGATACTTATTATTATCACAAAACAGATAGATAAGATAATCTCAATTTATGTAAACTCATAGATATTCACGGTTTTATGTTTTTATGCGAAACTAGCACGTGTGATGAATAAATATGCTACACCGCGATTACTAGAGCAACACTCGGAGGTATATTCAATGTGTATTTTACACTCATAACCTTCAATATATTCACAACCTTCAATATATACTCACAATGAAAACTAATTTAGATTGCTTGTTACAATAACGAATATTTGACTGACTCGAACAATCTTAAATTCCTATTTCGTCATCGATGTAACTGATCATCGTTTACCATTGGTCACATTCCCTTCAACTCTTTCAGTTTTTCCAACTTGTCCAACTACTCGTTTGGTTGTGTTGTGTATCAGAAAGTTGCTAGCGATGTGTGCAAACTCTTGGAGGTGCATTATTTTTGGGGTTCAAACTTCGAGTGTCACCGCACTCCTCGTCCAATACTTCCATATTTGTGGGCAGGAACTCTGTTCTTCCTCGACATTTCGATGATATCTAGATCTAGTATTTTTATTTTTCGCAATGAGCAAAGGATGACATCTTTCCTCATTATATCCCGATCCGCCAGATGTTTGTCGTATTATGGCAAACCAGTATACCTGATACTGATTTGTTTCTTTTTCTCTTTTTTAATTTCCATAATACGTATGAAAATTAAAAAAATTTGTATACCTACCCAAAAAGTGGTACTATTACAAACATATCAGTGGCTTCATCACCTCAACAAAAAGATACATTCAGTTGAGTTGAGTTAATGTTCGAACCTTTGATTGCAATCAAAACTGAATTCTAGTGAAGAATGCACTTTTTGTCAACAGATATAAACCCACACATTTCTCGAAAAGATCACACTCAAACTCCTGAGAAAATTAATGTCTGGGCAGGAATATAATATATATATAGAATATATATATATATATATATATATATATATATATATATATAATATATATATATATATATATATATATATATATATATAATAATATATATATATATATAGAGGAAAACATGACTGGTAATTTATATTTGGAAATTTTTCAGAACTTCACCCAAGGATTCGAAGAATTATAGCCACACGAAAATCCAGTCGATTTTTAAAAAATGATGCACCCCCATATTTTTTAGGCCTATGAGGGTTGGCTTAGACAAACCAAGCATGTCGATTAGTAGTCGCGGTCCTTTGAAATGACCTGCTCGTTCACCGGATTTGACTCCAATTAATTGTGCTGCCGTTACCTTGAAACTTTCCAAATGTTAGAAATCAGTTCAAAAATAGGTCATTTTACTATCAGGGAATTCAAGGAAAACATTTTGAATATCAGTTCAAATGATTTTTCATGTATAAGATAAATAATATCAAGGTTATTATAAAAATACTAATAGCTGATGTTAAAAACTCGCATCTTCGAATACTTGTTCATTTCCTGATTATAACAATACGGACATAATGCATTATTTTTCTAATTTTTTTCAAATTCATCAGCATAAATACTTTCATTGAATGAAATATACATATGTAGTTTTTATTAGTTCAAAGAAAATAAAAATAAATAGTATGAGACATAATTATGATGTTCAATATTCAGCCAAATAACATAAAAATACTTTTTGGTTCATTCGTGAATGAAAGTGTGATTTTTTTAAATAAACAGATACATGTTTCAGATATTTTTCGCAAGTTACTAAAAAGTGAATAGTTTATAATAGAAGCAATTATCAGTGAAAATTCGGCCGCTTATAACAAAACAGAAAAAATGGTTAGTTTATATAGTTAGTATCTTTGGATTAGTTTTTAATTTTTCTTCATTATTTTAGTTATTTTCAGTATCGGATACATCAGTAATTGAAATATATGTTTTTCCGTAACCAGCTGTCGCACCCCTACTAACGATAACACCCCAGAAACTAGTGCGAGCTAAGGACAAACGAGGTCTTACCTTTCAACGTGTGATTTCTAACACGGGTTGAACGATAGCAAGTGAAAATCGATCGTTCAGCCTGCGGCTTGAACCACCGACTAACTCGACGGTCGATTTGAGTAAGCGAACAAAGCACCCACATCGATCCGATCGGCTACCGACCGACCCAATTACTGTGGTTGATTTCATTAGACGGAGATAATAAGTTCATGGTATGAGAAATAAGATACATATGTTTCCGAATGAAAAATAAGAAAGATATCTAGAGAAAACTGCACCGATTGTTGTTCTATGTCTTGTGGTAGGCCTCTTTTGGTTATTGTTCATTTGTAGTTCTAATTCATCCCGAAGAAAGTACTAAGAGTTGTTCATCTTCGGACGCGAAATTTACATTGAAATCTCCAACGTATGATAGTTTTCTCCTAATTCTTCTAGCCTACTGGTGTGTGCTCGCACCTCTCTTTTTCTTGCCTCTACGGTAATATACGAAACGTAAATTTCTTTTTTTTATCTTCACTAACCTATACCTCTCAACTTCCGTTTCCTCGCCCGATCAGACTTTTCGTGACTCTCACGTCACGAATTCACCAGCTTACTCCCAAAGTCAAGCGCACGTAAAAAGTTTTATTTAAAAAAAAATGCATAGATCTCTTAGATACTCGTCTGGTCTAGTTAAACTGAGTAGAGCTGGTTCATTTTTCTTGTTATCGTTGTCATATTCGATGTAACACAAAGTGAGGTTTTGTGAAATAACCAGTAGATATTGCGTGTTTGTGAATGTATGTGTGAAGAGATATTTGCCTTCGTCAGATTTCCATTTGACAAGAATTTTATTAAACATTTATACATAGTAATGATACTGAACTGGAAATAAACTTTTACCAAATTCTGATGACTATATAAAATATAATTACTGAATTCGTGATTCAATGTGTTGACACAGTTTCATAACCAGTAACATCCAAAGGAATAATCAAAAATTTCTCACATTAATTTTTTTTTCAGATATTCTGGAATGCAGTACATCTGAGAAACCGTATTTTGTCGTAGCAGTAAGTATTATTTGCCACTATCATATATCTATCTTCAGTAACTGAGTCATTGTGAGAAAAAATATTTGCCATTAGATCTTCACAAACATACAAAACATAATTTTTCGTTTATTCGTAACTTTGATATATAAATCATAATAAGAAAAATTTTATTTACATTGAAAGGGTTATATTTTTGAGAGTGATTAATTTTTTGGGAAAGAAAGTTTTTGGCTTTCTACTACTTCATCTTGATACAAAAAAATATGGGAATTTACCAAAGAAAGGAAGGAAACAATCAATTTTAAAAGTAGTAACTCCATACATAGATGTGTAGATCATGCAAAGAAGTAACTTTCAGACACAAACTGGAAGAAAAAACCCTCAGCTACATTCAAATAAACATTGAGTTTCAGGCAAGAAAAATTCTTTGAAACAAATACCTCCATTTGAACACTGAATTATACAAAAAAACACTTTTTTTACTCAGTTTGTATTCCAAACATTCGTTGTGGAGTTACATCAGATATCATTCACAGGATTTCTACACAATATACAAATAAGTGATTGAATGTCATTACGATGTCATCGATGATATAAGTAGATCAAACTTATTCCGTGACTTGAAAAATCTTAATTTATGGATGAATTGTGTGGTTTTATCTTTCCCACATTTTTTATATCAAGATGAAGTTAGTAGAAGCCAAAAACTGTCTTTCCCAAAAAAATTAATCGCTTCTAAAAATATAACCCTTTCAATGCAAACAAGATTCTTCTTCTGGCTGGGATTTGATCAAATAAATGAATGAACATCATTACGATGTCATCAATTACATAAGTAGATCAAACTTATTCTATGACATAAAAATTCGTAATTTATGAATGAATTGTGTGGTTTTATCTTATAATATTATCCAGATTGGTATGAAGAGCCCTAAGGCAAGTGTCTTACGGCGAAACATCGATGTCTACCAATCTGGATGACAGTGTTCCATGTAAGTGAAATTTTTACCTTTCATTTAGTATAATGTGTAGAAATCCTGTAATGAATGATATCTGATGTAGCTCCATAACGAATGTTTGGAATAAATACTGAGTAGAAAAAATTGTATCTTGTATAATTCAGTGTTCATAATGAAGGTATATGTTTCGAAAGAATTTTTCTTTCATGTAATTCAATGTTTATAATAAAGTAGCTTTTTCAGGAGGGCTTTTTCTTCCAGTTTCTTCCAGTTTGTGTCTGAAAGTTACTTCTTTGCATAATCTACACATGTATTGAGTTATAACATTCAAAATTGATTGCTTCCTTCTTCTTCTTTGGAAGATTCTCATATTTTTTGTAAAAAGATGGAGTAGTAGAAAGCCAAAAACTATCTTTCCCAAAAAAAAATCATAATATCAGAAGATAGAAATATACAATCATGAAGTATCCATCTCATATATTCCATTGAAATATTCATCAGAAATGAAAAGTACTGAAATGAAATATGTTCATTACCTACTGCTCATAGTACGTAAAGAATTTTATCATATCGAAACACATAGAGGTGTAACGAAATTATAAACTTCCAATGCTAACATCGTTATAGTAATCAATATTCGAAGTCTTTATTGAAATAATTTGATTTTGAAATTCGAAATTCATACTTTGATATCTGTTACTGCCTAGAAGTTTTCCGGATAGCCACCTCACATCAAAAAAGGAGAAAACCTCCGGTGATCCATTGTTATTTTTGAACAGATTTGATTGTCTGCTTCTGGATCGCAAAATTCGAATTTGATATTAGTGTGAAGTTACCCACAACTTTTCATCCAGAGTTTATGACGAAGGACAATCGAACAGGGTTTAGAACAGTGTTGCCAGATTGCAAATAATAATAATAATTTTACCTGTATTTTGATGTTATCATGTTAAAAACACGATATACTATTGAAACATGTCGAATAAAATGAGTCAGCATTCTACATAAACTCATTATATCAGCAACTGTCCGTATACAAGCAGTAATACCGAGAAAAATGTAAAATAAGAGTAAAATATTATTCAGGAAAAATTCATTTGTACCGAAACAGTAGCGAATGAGAACTGGAAAAATAGTTTCTCGGTAAAAATTTTATGACTTGTAAAAAGTATGTCATTTGAAATATCCTGCGTTAAACAATACCGAATGCCCAGGAAAGACTCATAAAATATCAAATTTCTCACTGATCAAAAATAGTTTTGTTGACGAAAATATCAGAATTATTTCAGCGAAAGTATATCTATCGACGTGCTGAAACAGATTTGCGTACCATTCGTTTCTTGAGTGCGACAAAAAATTGTTCCATATATTCGGAACTGAATTATTCAAAAAAAGTCAAATTTCTCACCTATCAAAAATAGTTTTTTCTATGAAAATTTCAGAATATATTCTTCTGAAGTATATCTATCGACGTGCTGAAACAGATTTGCGTACCATACGTTCCTTCGTGTGCAAAAAAAAGTTCCGTATATTCGGAACTGAATTACTCATGGAATCATAAATCTCACTCATTTCTCATCAAAAATAGTTTGTCGATGAGAATTTCAGAATATATTCTTCTAAACTATATCTATCGACGTGCTGAAACAGATTGTGTACCATACGTTCCTTGGGTGCGAAAAAAAATAGTTCCATATATTCGGAACTGAATTACACACTCACTTATCAAAAATAGTTTGTCGATGAAAATTTCAGAATATATTCTTCTGAAGTATATCTATCGACATGTTCAATCAGATTTGCGTACCATACGTTCCTTGGGTGAGAAAAAAAATAGTTCCACATATTCGGACCTGAATTACTCAAAAAAAGTAAAATTTCTCATTTATCAAAAATAATTTGTCGATGAAAATTTCAGAATATATTCTTCTGTAGTATATCTATCGACGTGTCCAAACAAATTTGCGTACCATACGCCTCCGGTGCAAAAAAATAAAAGTTCCGTATATTCGGAACTGAATTACTCATAAAAGTCAAATTTCTCACTGATCAAAAATAGTTTGTTGTCGAAAATAACAGAATTAATTCAGCGAAAGTATATCTATCGACGTGCTGAAACAGATTTGCGTACCATTCGTTTCTTGGGCGCGAAAAATAATAATTCCATATATTCGGAACTGAATTATTTATGAAAGTCAAATTTCTAACTTATCAAAAATAATTTGTCGATGAAAATTTCAGAATATATTCTTCTGAAGAATATCTATCAATGTGCATGATCAGATTTGCAAACCATACTTTCATCGATGAGAAAAAAAAGTTTCGTATATTCGGAATTGAATATCTCAAATAAAGTAAAATTTATCACTTATCAAAAATAGTTTGTCGATGAAAATTTCAGAAATATTCTTCTGAAGTATATCTATCGACGTGCTAAACTGATTTGCGTACCATACGTTCCTTCGTGTGCAATAATAAGTTCCGTATATTCGGAACTGAATACTACTCATGAAAGTCAAATTTCTCACTTATCAAAAATAGTATTTTGTCGATGAAAATTTCAGAATATATTCTTCTGAAGTATATCTATCGACCGTGCTGGAACAACTTTTCGTACCATACGTTCCTTCGGTGCAAAAAAAAGTTCCGTATATTCGGAACTGAATTACTTATGAAAGTCAAATTTCTCACTTATCAAAAATAGTTTGTCGGTGGAAGCTTCAGAATATATCCTTCTAAGGTATATCTATCGACGTGATCAAACAGATTTGCGTACTTTACGTTCCTGGGTGCGAAAAAAAATAGTTCCGTATATTCGGACCTGAATTACTCAAAGAAAGTCAAATTTCTCATTTATCAAAAATAGTTTGTCGATGAAAATTTCACAATATATTCTTCTGAAGTATATCTATCGCCATGCCCAAACAGATTTGCGTACCATACGTTCCTTGGGTGCGAAAAGAAAAAGTTCCATATATTCGGAACTGAATTACTAATAAAAGTCAAATTTCTCGCTTATCATGAATAGTTTGTCGATGAAAATTTCAGAATATATTCTTCTGAAGTATATCTATCGACGTGCTAAAACTGATTTGCGTACCATACGTTCCTTCGGTGCAATAATAAGTTCCGTATATTCGGAACTGAATTACTCATGAAAGTCAAATTTCTCACTTATCAAAAATAGTTTGTCGATGAAAATTTCAGAATATATTCTTCTGAAGTATATCTATCGACGTGCTGGAACAACTTTTCGTACCATACGTTCCTTCGGTGCAAAAAAAAAGTTCCGTATATTCGGAACTGAATTACTTATGAAAGTCAAATTTCTCACTTATCAAAATAGTTTGTCGGTGGAAGCTTCAGAATATATCCTTCTAAGGTATATCTATCGACGTGATCAAACAGATTTGCGTACCATACGTTCCTTCGGTGCAAAAAAAAAAGTTCCGTATATTCAGAACTGAATTACTCATGAAAGTCAAATTTCTCACTTATCAAAAATAGTTTGTCGATGAAATTTCAGAATATATTCTCTAAAGTATATCTATCGACGTGCCCAAACAGATTTGCGTACCATATGTTCCTTGGGTGCGAAAAAAATACTTCCATATATTCGGAACTGAATAACTCAAGAAAGTCAAATTTCTCACTTATCAAAAATAGTTTGTCGATGAAAGTATCAGAATATATCCTTCTAAAGTATATCTATTGACGAGCCCAAACAGATTTGCTATACCATACGTTCCTTGGGTGCGAAAAAAAAAGTTCCGTATTTTCTGAACTGAATTACTCAAAAAAAGTAAAATTTCTCACTATTCAAAAATAGTTTGTCGATGAAAATTTCAGAATATTATATTCTTCTAGAGTGTAAGTATCGACGTGCTGAAACAGATTTGCGTACCATACGTTCTTTCAGTGCAAAAAAAAAAAATCCGTATATTCGGAACTGAATTACATATGAAAGTCAAATTTCTCACTTATCAAAAATAGTTTGTCGATGAAAGTTTCAGAATATATCCTTCTAAAGTATATCTATCGACGTGAACAAACAGATTTGCGTACTTTACGTTCCTTCGGTGCGAAAGAAAAAGTTCCGTATATTCGGAAGTGGATTACTCATAAAAGTCTTTCAACTCACTTATCAAGAATAGTATATCGATGAAAATTCCAGAATATATTCTTCCATGAAATATCTATCGACGTGCCCAAACAAATTTGCGTACCATACGTTTCTTGGGTGCGAAAAAAATACTTCCGTATATTCGGAAGTGAATTATTAATGAAAGTCAAATTTCGCACTTATCAAAAATAGTTTGTCGATGGAAATTCCAGAATATATTCTTCTAAAGTATATCTATCGACGTGCTGAAACAGATTTACGTACCATACGTTCCTTGGGTGCGAAAAAAAATAGTTCCATATATTCGGAACTGAATAACTCAAAAAAAGTTAAATTTCTCACTTATCAAAAATAGTTTGTCGATGAAAATTTCACAAAATATCCTTCTGAAGTATATCTATCGACTTGCCCAAACAGATTTGCGTACCATACGTTCCTTGGGTGCGAAAAAAAATAGTTCCTTATATTCGGACCTGAATTACTCAAAAAAAGTCAAATTTCTCATTTATCAAAAATAGTTTGTCGATGAAAATTTCAGAATGTATTCTTTCAAAATATATTCATCGACGTGCCGGAACATATTTGCGTACCATACGTTCCTTCGGTGCGAAAGAAAAAGTTCCATATATTCGGAACTGAATTACTCATAAAAATCAAATTTCTCACTTATCAAGAATAGTTTGTCGATGAAAATTTCAGAATATATTCTTCTGCAGTATATCTATCGAAGTGCTGAAAACGATTTGCGTACCATACGTTCCTTGGGTGCGAAAAAAAATACTTCCAAATATTCGGAACTGAATTACTCAAAAAAGTCAAATTTCTCACTTATCAAAAATTGTTCGCCGATGAAAAATTTCAGAATATATTCTTCTGAAGTATATCTATCGACAGATAGATATACTTCAGATATACCCAAACAGATTTGCGTACCATACGTTCCTTGGGTGCGAAAAAAAAATAGTTCCGTATATTCGGACCTGAATTACTCAAAAAAAGTCAAATTTCTCATTTATCAAAATAGTTTGTCGATGAAACTTTCAGAATATATTCTTCTAAAGTATATCTATCGACGTGCTGAAACAGATTTGCGTACCATACGTTCCTTGGGTGCAAAAAAAATAGTTCCAGATATTCGGAACTGAATTACAAATAACAAGTCAAATTTTCATTTATCAAAAATAGTTTGTCGATGAAAATCCCAGAATATATTCTTTGAAAGTATATTCAACGATGTGCTGGAACAGATTTGGGTACCATACGTTCCTTCGGTGCAAAAAAAAAGTTCCTCATATTCGGAACTGAATTACCTATTGAAGTCAAATTTCTCACTTATCAAAAATAGTTTGTCGAATAAAATTTCAAAATATATTCTTTGAAAGTATATTAATCGACGTGCCAAAACAGATTTGCGTACCATATATTCCTTCAGTGCGAAAAAAAATAGTTCATTATATTCGGAACTGAATAACTCAAAAAAAGTAAAATTTCTCACTTATCAAAAATAGTTTGTCGCACCCAAGGAACGTATGGTATGCAAATCTTCTCCAGCACGTCGATAAATATGCTTTGTAAGAATATATTCTGGAATTTTCATCGATATACTATTCTTGATGAGTGAGAAATTTGACTTTTATGAGTAATCCACTTCCGAATATAGGGAACTTTTTCTTTCGCACCGAAGGAACGTAAAGTACGCAAATCTGTTTGTTCACGTCGATAGATATACTTTAGAAGGATATATTCTGAAACTTTCATCGACAAACTATTTTTGATAAGTGAGAAATTTGACTTTCATATGTAATTCAGTTCCGAATATACGGATTTTTTTTTGCACTGAAAGAACGTATGGTACGCAAATCTGTTTCAGCACGTCGATACTTACACTCTAGAAGAATATAATATTCTGAAATTTTCATCGACAAACTATTTTTGAATAGTGAGAAATTTTACTTTTTTTGAGTAATTCAGTTCCGAAAATACAACTTTTTTTTTCGCACCCAAGGAACATATGGTACGCAAATCTGTTTGGGGCTCGTCAATAGATATACTTTAGAAGAATATATTCTAATACTTTCATCGACAAACTATTTTTGATAGTGAGAAATTTGACTTTCTTGAGTTATTCAGTTCCGAATATATGGAAGTATTTTTTTTCGCACCCAAGGAACATATGGTACGCAAATCTGTTTGGGCACGTCGATAGATATACTTTAGAGAATATATTCTGAAATTTTCATCGACAAACTATTTTTGATAAGTGAGAAATTTGACTTTCATGAGTAATTCAGTTCCGAATATACGGAACTTTTTTTTTGCACCGAAGGAACGTATGGTACGCAAATCTGTTTCAGCACGTCGATAGATATACTTCAGAAGAATATATTCTGTAATTTTCATCGACAAACTATTCATGATAAGCGAGAAATTTGACTTTTATTAGTAATTCAGTTCCGAATATACGGAACTTTTTCTTTTCGCACCCAAGGAACGTATGGTACGCAAATCTGTTTGGGCACGGCGATAGATATACTTCAGAAGAATATATTGTGAAATCTTCATCGACAAACTATTTTTGATAAATGAGAAATTTGACTTTCTTTGAGTAATTCAGGTCCGAATATACGGAACTATTTTTTTTCGCACCCAAGGAACGTAAAGTACGCAAATCTGTTTGATCACGTCGATAGATATACCTTAGAAGGATATATTCTGAAGCTTTCACCGACAAACTATTTTTGATAAGTGAGAAATTTGACTTGCATAAGTAATTCAGTTCCGAATATACGGAACTTTTTTTTGCACCGAAGGAACGTATGGTACGAAAATCTGTTCCAGCACGTCGATAGATATACTTCAGAAGAATATATATTCTGAAATTTTCATCGACAAACTATTTTTGATAAGTGAGAAATTTGACTTTCATGAGTAATTCAGTTCCGAATATACGGAACTTGATATTGCACCGAAGGAACTTATGGTACGCAAATCTGTTTGAGCACGTCGATAGATATACTTCAGAAGAATATATTCTGAAAATTTCATCAACAAACCTCTTTTGATAAGTGAAAAATTTTACATTTTTTGAGTTATCCAGTTCCGAATATATGGAAGTATTTTTTTTCGCACCCAAGGAACGTATGGTACGCAAATCTGTTTGGCCATGTCGATAGATATACTTCAGAAGAATATATTCTGTAATTTTCTTCGACAAACTATTTTTGATAAGTCAGAAATTTGACTTTTATGAGTAATTCAGTCCGAATATATGGAACTTTTTTTTCGCACCGAAGGAACGTATGGTACGCAAATCTGTTTGGGAACGTCGATAGATATACTTTGAAAGAATACATTCTGAAACTTTCATCGACAAACTCTTTTTGATGAGAGAGAAATTTGACTTTTTTGAGTAATTCAGTTCCGAATATATAGAAGTATTTTTTTTCGCACCCAAGGAACGTATGGTACGCAAATCTGTTTGAGCACATCGATAGATATACTTTAGAAGGATATATTCTGATACTTTCATCGACAAACTATTCTTGATAAGTTAGAAATTTGACTTTCATGAGTAATTCAGTTTCCGAATATACGGAACTTTTTTTTTGCACCGAAGAAGAACTTATGGTACGCAAATCTGTTTCAGCACGTCGATAGATATACTTCAGAAGAATATATTCTGAAATTTTCATCGACAAACTATTTTTGATAAATGAGAAATTTTACTTTTTTTTTGAGTAATTCAGTTCCGAATATATGGAAGTATTTTTTGTCGCACTCAATAAACGAATGGTACGCAAATCTGTTTCAGCACGTCGATAGATATACTTTCGCTGAAATAATTCTGAAATTTTCGTCAAAAAACTATTTTTGATCAGTGAGAAATTTGATATTTTATGGATGAGTCTTTCCTGGGCATTCGGTATTGTTTTAACGCAGAATATTTCAAATGACATACTTTTTACAAGTCATAAAATTTTTACCGAGAAACTATTTTTCCAGTTCTCATTCGCTACCTGTTTCGGTACAAATGAATGAATTTTCCTGAATAATATTTTACTCTTATTTTACATTTTTTTCGGTATTACTGCTTGTATACGGACAGTTGGCTGATATAATGAGTTTATGTAGAATGCTGACTCATTTATTCGACATGTTTCAATAGTATATCGTGTTTTTAAAATGATAACATCAAAATACAGGTAAAATTATTATTATTTGCATTCTGGCAACACTGTTCGCAAATCTCATTCTAAACCCTGTTCGATTGTCCTTCGTCATAAACTGTGGATGAAAAGTTGTGGGTAACTTCACACTAATATCAAATTCGAATTTTGCGATCCAGAAGCAGACAATCAAATCTGTTCAAAAATAACAATGGATCACCGGAGGTTTTCTCCTTTTTTGATGTGAGGTGGCTATCCGGAAAACTTCTAGGCAGTAACAGATATCAAAGTATGAATTTCGAATTTCAAAATCAAATTATTTCAATAAAGACTTCGAATATTGATTACTATAACGATGTTAGCATTGGAAGTTTATAATTTCGTTACACCTCTATGTGTTTCGATATGATAAAATTCTTTACGTACTATGAGCAGTAGGTAATGAACGTATGGTACGCAAATCTGTTTGGGCACGTCGATAGATATACCATAGAAGGATATATTCTGAAACTTCCATCGACAAACTATTTTTGATAAGTGAGAAATTTGACTTTTTTGAGTAATTCAGTTCCGAATATACGGAACTTTTTCTTTCGCACCGAAGGAACGTATGTTACGCAAATATGTTTCAGCACGTCGATAGATATACTTTAGAAGAATATATTCTGAAATTTTCATCGACAAACTATTTTTGATAAGTGAGAAATTTGACTTTCATGAATAATTCAGTTCCGAATATACGGAACTTTTTTTTTGCACCGAAGGAACGTATGGTACGCAAATATGTTTCAGCACGTCAATAGATATTCTTTAGAAGAATATATTCTGAAATTTTCATCGACAAACTATTCTTGATAAGTGAGAAATTTGACTTTCATAAGTAATTCAGTTCCGAATATATGGAATTATTATTTTTCGCGTCCAAGAAACGAATGGTACGCAAATCTGTTTCAGCACGTCGATAGATATACTTTCGCTGAATTAATTCTGTTATTTTCGACAACAAACTATTTCGATCAGTGAGAAATTTGACTTTTATGAGTAATTCAGTTCCGAATATACGGAACATTTATTTTTTAGCACCGGAGGAACGTATGGTACGCAAATCTGTTTGGACACGTCGATAGATATACTACAGAAGAATATATTCTGAAATTTTCATCGACAAACTATTTTATATGGAACTATTTTTTTTCTCACCCAAGGAACGTATGGTACGCAAATCTGATTGAACATGTCGATAGATATATTTCAGAAGAATATATTCTGAAATTTTCATCGACAAACTATTCTTGATAAGTGAGAAATTTGATTTTTATGAGTAATTCAGTTCCGAATATACGGAACTTTTTCTTTCGCACCCAAGGAACGTATGGTACGCAAATATGTTCCGGCACGTCGATGAATATACTTTCAAAGAATACATTCTGAAATTTTCATCGACAAACTATTTTTGATAAATGAGAAATTTGATTTTTTTTAGTAATTCAGGGCCGAATATACGGAACTATTTTTGTTCGCACCCAAGGAACGTATGGTACGCAAATCTGTTGGGCACGTCAATAGATATACTTCAGAAGAATATATTGAGAAATTTTCATCGACAAACTATTTTTGATAAGTGAGAAATTTTACTTTTTTTGAGTTATTCAGTTCCGAATATATGGAACTATTTTTTTTCGCACCCAAGGAACGTATGGTACACAAATCTGTTTCAGCACGTTGATAGATATAGTTTAGAAGATAATATTCTGAAATTCTCATCGACAAACTATTTTGATAGGTGAGAAATTTGACTTTCATGAGTAATTCAGTTCCGAATATACGGAACTTTTTTTTTGCACCGAAGGAATGTATGGTACGCAAATCTGTTTCAGCACGTCGATAGATATACTTTCGCTGAAATAATTCTGAAATTTTCGTCAACAAACTATTTTTGATCAGTGAGAAATTTGATATTTTATGGATGATAGGTGAGAAATTTGACTTTTTTTGAATAATTCAGTTCCGAATATATGGAACTATTTTTTTTCGCACCCAAGAAACGAATGGTACGCAAATCTGTTTCAGCACGTCGATAGATATACTTTCGCTGAAATAATTCTGAAATTTTCGTCAACAAACTATTTTTGATCAGTGAGAAATTTGATATTTTATGGATGAGTCTTTCCTGGCATTCGGTATTGTTTAACGCAGGATATTTCAAATGACATACTTTTTACAAGTCATAAAATTTTTACCGAGAAACTATTTTTCCAGTTCTCATTCGTTACCTGTTTCGGTACAAATGAATTTTTCCTGAATAATATTTTACTCTTATTTTACATTTTTTTCGGTATTACTTCTTGTATACGGACAGTTGTCTGATATAATGAGTTTATGTAGTATATGTTTCAATAGTATATCGTGTTTTTAAAATGATAACATCAAAATACAGGTAAAATTATTATTATTTGCAATCTGGCAACACTGTTCGCAAATCTCATTCTAAACCCTGTTCGATTGTCCTTCGTCTGTGGATGAAAAGTTGTGGGTAACTTCACACTAATGAATTTGATGGCATCTCTATCACCCAGTAAATCAAATAAATTTGTACTGAGATAATGTTCACATTATCGCATTACACAGAATCAAAATAAATTCTGGCTCCAGTCGTAAGCCGAAAGTTTTAAGTAGTAACAATATTTTTTTTATTTCTTATTACTGAAAACTCACGAGTCGTACATGAATGTTGCCATTGAAAATTGATGATTAAAGTGTTCACAACTATTTCTCACGATTTGTACTTACGCTTCAGGACTAAGACGGTTGCATGAATCCACTTTAAAGTACAGTTTCGCGAAGATCGAATCAGTGTTTCCAAAAGAACCCGTGTTTATTTGTACCATTCGGTACAAATTATTTTCGGTACCAAATATAATAATGTTTGTAATAAACCATGAATTATTCCACTGGCTTTATTGAATATAATCCTTACTTAAATAATCCTTACATTCGGATATAATGACCACTCACATTTATTGGATGTTCTGGTGATTGTTTTGATTCGAAACATGAAGTACATAAATCGTAATTTCTTATAATCGTGTTACTAAGATGACCGATTTATGAAATGTCACTATTCTCGGTGATTTACCGTATGGAGGCAAAAGAACCACTTTCATTTTTGCAATTCCGAAACAGTTGAATGTATATGACTTGCTAATACTGTACTAAATTACTACAGTTTCCAACTGCTGTGATGAAAAATATACATAAATTCGTATTTTCACGCCTTTAGGAAGTGGAACGACTTTATTAGGTGACTCAATAAAATATAACTGAAATATAACAAACATGTGTATAGTATGCATGGACGTGACTTTCAGATACAAAATGGAAGAGAAACCCCTCCTGAAACAACTACTTCCATAATACAATTATTGAATTATTTGTATAATTACTTCTTCAAAAATATTTTTTCCCAAATTTCATTTTCTTCTCACTCCTCATAATTCTTTTGTTATCAGTTTTACAGAAAAGGATTATTTGTATTTGATACGTCGTTCCCTGCCAGAAAAGTTATATCGTAAAAAATGATATTACAAGCAAGGAATAATGATTCGTTTTTTTTTTTTTGCTTTTTGTATGTTTGAAAAAAATTATTTGATTTTAATGTCAACAATTTCATCCTAGCAATAAAAATGTAAGGAAAAGTGAACCGAAGTGATAGGGTACCAACTTCATGAAATTCAACATTTAATAAAATTAACAATTTTTTCTGTTAGAAAAGTTGGCGAAAATGTCTACTTTTCCATGGCTTCCACCACCTCTAACCTTTCTTCTCATATATACATGGTAGCAAATAAGAAAAATAATTTGGAAAACTCAAAAACTGTTGAGCTCTCAGTCCATTTTCCACCCACTGCCCACCGTTTAGATTATTTTTTCAAAAATTTGCAGACAATTTCTTTGTCTCCTTGAGAATTAAGCATTCACTTTCAGTTGGAATAATAGTTTCCATATAAAATGCAACACAAAAATATGAGCGCATTCAAGTATATGACGGGAAACATCCGAATAGTTATAAGACCTTTGAAAGGTTCACAAATATGTTTGTCCGGATATATCGATATCTCCATTCCATCAAAGCTGCCAGTAGATATTGGTTTTCCTTCAGTTCTCTTTTATTTTGTTTTATTCACATCACACTTTTCTCAGGAATCGTAGATGACATGGCAGTTCATATTTGTTTTCCAAATGTAAAAATAAGTCAATACGTATTATGGAATACGTATTGTGATCCACTCAAAATCACCAGTTCAACATCTGCTTATACTAAGAATTCATACATGCTTTCAAGTTTGAAGAATTGTGTTTGTCAACAATGAAAATAATCACAATAGGGTAATATAGTCCTGTTCAGCGATGGTTAATGACTATCCATATATCAGGTAACGAGTAATGAAAGATTTGATCAATTGGAAAAGAATGGTTTTGGCTTTTGATTTCTCCATCTTGATGGAGAGAAATGTGGTAATCTTCCAAAGGCAGAAAGCAAGCAAATAATTTCAAATCTTGACAAATATGTGTGTATCATGTATATATGTAACTTTCTGACCCAAACTGGATGAAACAGCTTTTTTTTATATTAACATTGAATTTCACAAATGAAAAGATACTTTTATGTGAACATGAAATTATACAAAAATCACTCTTTTCTACACCGTTTGTACTCAAATCTTCCGTATCATTTACAGGACATTTCTGAATTCAGCCATTGTAGTTCTTCTTGAATAACTGATAAAGTTATTATTTATTGCATATTATAAGTGCCATGAATGAATCACAACAAATGCAATAACGCATTTATCGATATGTCAGAAAACCTGTCAGGTTTGACGAAAGTTTGACGAAAATCAAACCTGTCAGGTTTTTGACGAAAGTCAAAGGTTTCGTAAAATTGTAAAATTGTTCAATTTTCAAATGCAAAAAAGTTAGATATGATATGTATTCATGGCGAAACAAGAAGGAGTTCAAGAGAAGCATTGAAAATATACGCTAATCGGTATCCTGACAGAATATTACCGTCAACATGTTTTGTATAAAGATGGAGAAGTAAAATTATCTCAAATATAATCTTCCTCAAATCTCAAATTGAAATCTCTCCTGAAAATGTACCCCTTACTTCATTATTTTCAATAAAAAATTGTTCATCCTAACTGGATGAACAAGGTAAAAAAAATACCGAAAAACAAAATCAAACATGAATTCTCACATATTTCATATATTTAATGAAAAATGGTTCATCCTAACTGTTGAACAAGTTGAAAAAATTAGGAAGAAAACAAAATAAAATCTGAACTCTCATATATCACAATGTGATTTCATATTTTTCTCAATATAAATCTTTCTCATTACAATCTCTCCAAAATTATAATCATCATATGTTTTTTACATAAGGTATTTGGCTTTTCGGTAGTATTTTTTGTGAGCAGTTCAAAATATAGAAACCATTTCAAATCTGTGACAATTTATTTTCACTAGGAAAAATTTGGACCTCCAGTTCATCAGATATTAGAGTTTTAGAAAGATAATTTTAGTATATTATTATCATAAGAATCTAAACATTAGCCATATAATTACAATTTTTTGTTTCTTTGATGAACTTTCTGAAAACTTCTGATATCTTTTATCATGATTCATCTTCAGTGAAGTTACAAGTTTCGAAAAGTATTACAAAATTTGGAAAAATATAACATTGAAACTTTCAGTAAAGCATTTTGAATAAACCAGAAGAAACCAGTAACAAATACTAATTTTTTTCTCATTGCTTCATCTTTTGGCCACTGAAAAGTAGACAGACAGACAAGTAGAATTTGGAGAGGAAATTTCTCGTTATGGTCAAACCACTACAAAAATTATTCGCCCTGAGAGCGGTGATGTGTGAAATGTATTATATATTGATGAGGTTTTTCGTCTTGTAAAACATTTCTTTGAAGGATCAATAGAAAATCTGTTTGAAGAAATTGAAAACTTCACCTCGAAAAATTACTTCCTAGTATAAACATCTGAAGAACTTGTTTGAACTTGACATTCTCTTTTTTGTGGAAAATATAATTTTGGTCAAAAAAAGTCACTCAACTGTTGAAGTTCTCTCAAGTTTTATCAATGGAAATGACACCATCAGGAGGTAATCTAAACTTACTCTTTAAATCCATCACATCACCATCCAGCACAAATACAAGTGTTAGCCAAAACCGTCAATTCAGTTCTGAAAGCCTCATAGACGAAGAAACGAAGGAACTAGAAATGAAAAATATACAAAAGGTTATTCATAAATACAAAAATCATACATTTCACATTGCAAAAAACACCGAAGAAAGAAACTGCTCTACGTCAGAGGAGTTACAGATAAAATAGAAAAAAATCCAAAAAGACACAACATATAAATCTTCAAGAACCATCAGGAATGCCTTGAACAATTCAAAAACAAAATCAACTCACAAAACCAAGACATATATACGATCGCATGCGTTGAATACGTCGCGTCGGCCAGACAAATAGTCAAAAAGTCAGTTTGAAGGAGCTGAGAAAGAAACGAACAAGCAACATCAGCCTTTTTCAAAACATCATCTTGATACGACAGTGTTAACAAGAGAAATGACGCACATCTCAGCTGCATGAGAAACCATCACACCACCCGAATAATACATACATCATACACCCACACCAACCACCAGAACGCTTTCTACTTGCAATATTCAATTAATAACCCATTCCAACATAAGCAAACAAAAGGACATAGTCTCAAACCTTTATCTTTGAAATGTTACCGTGGTGATTGAACTTAGCATTTTTGCGGAAAAATTGTTTTCAAATGTGGTTTTCACATTCAAAATACTACGACTATGCTTCTTCATTCTTTGGAAAATATATTTATCCATGATAAATAGCGGGATAAGAAGTACAAGTCAACCTTCTCTATGCGACACTAAAGTTTTGTTTCTGTTGTTTCAAATAAACGTGTTCAAATTATTATTTGTTCTGTAACGATATTTTTGGTGGGTTCACCAAACTTAATCAATGTAATAGGACGCTTGATATTTCTTTTCTTGAATAAAGACAAGGCATTTATCCACTTCTATTAATATTTCCATACATTATATTCATGAAATGATTTTTAAGAACTACGATAAAAATTTATTTTTCAGAATTAACGAAATTGTCATTTCAGAGAGCTCACGGTACATATCTAATTTTGTAGTATCGCTCCTATGGCCCATAGGATAAGGAACGCTGCTGGAACTTAGATGCTTTCGTTAGTCTATAATTTTGATCGAGAACTGTGAGTAACATGATTGTATTTGCATTATAAACCAGCCATTAGAAGACAGCCATTATTAACCAATCTCTCGCATCAAATCCGATTAGAGTTTGAATCATTTCCTGTTAATCCCTCTTTGTTGATGAAACGTGCGTCGCGAGGAACGTAAAATAGTTCTGCCACGTATTTGGACCCAGGAGACAATTCTATCATATTCTCCCCCTTGTGTATATCAAGATATTTCTTTCCAAACTGATTGACGTTGTTATTAGTAGAGAATAATAATAAACAGCACTTCACCTCACTTACATAACGATTCGTCCTACGCTACTGAATCAAAAGATCGATAGAACGACCTCATTAAAAGCATTCACTGAGAATAGCTTCCTACCTTATCTTCTCAAATTGTAAAGGAGAACAGGACTCAGGACAATAACTTTCCCAAGTCAAAGCCATATTTTTATGATTGGATGAGACAAATAAATCAAAACGGAATATCAGTTCATTACTGTAATAAAGTCATTTTTCTTTTGACTATGACACAGACACAAATTTTATTTTTTATGATAAATTGTCGGTCACAAGGAAAACACAATTTATTATGGGGCAAGGATGCAAACATAGACGTAATCATTGGAAGTGATCAAGGATCCGTTTTTCAATAAGTTGATGGATGTAGCTGTTGTTACTACGTGGTAGGAAATCATCATGAAAAATGAAACTTTCTATGTTGTTCAACACTTTTATATGTAAGTAACGTTACTGCAGTTTCGTCCTATAAGGACATTTTCAAACTTATACATTATACATTAATTTATATTGTTTCAATATTACAG
This sequence comes from Leptinotarsa decemlineata, assembly GCF_025532065.1. Taxonomy (NCBI): domain Eukaryota; kingdom Metazoa; phylum Arthropoda; class Insecta; order Coleoptera; family Chrysomelidae; genus Leptinotarsa; species Leptinotarsa decemlineata. The sequence goes on from NW_027412532.1 coordinate 24,350,824, forward strand.
GATGTATAATAATTTCAAAGAGATTGTCGATGTCTGTCTTTGTTGATATTGTTTTTTTTCAATTTTCATTTCAGCCTTTTCCAGAAATTGCCTTTTATTTGATCTGGTTCAAAATGGAGAATTTTGATGTTTGTTCAAACGACCGAATAATCATTGTCTAGAATGTGTTGAGAGACCGAATCTCTCTCTGTCTCTCTCTAGGTCTATATATATATATATATATATTTATATATATATATATAATATATATATATATATATATATATATATATATATATATAAGAGATGTTTCATGTTTTGTAAAGATACAAATTTTTTTTCTCAATCTCACGTTAGTAAGTAGTTCCGTTTTGATATAAAACTATATTGTTAATTAATATATTACAGTTGTCCTGAGGAAGGTGGTAAGCACACACCGAAAGCTTGACAAAAACAAAGAGGTTTCTTTGAATTACCCTCAAAACCTGACTGCAATCCCAAAATACTATTCTTTGTATATATATTATATATATATATATATATATATATATATATATATATATATATATATATATATATATATGCACCAAACATGTGTTGCGTTTCTGGAAAAGTGTCAAGTGTCGAGTGAAAATCTCACAATGAAATGTTCTTTGAATACGAACAGTATTGGGGCCGATACTATTCGTTATTTATCTATTTGACAATCTATTTGAACAGAATACAATTGGTCACATAATCAGTTTCGCAGACGATAGTGTGATTTATTACAGAAATGATGACTTGTACAGTCTCAAATTGAACATTGGAATTGATCTAGGAAATTCGAAAGCAGATTCCTTTTATACTTACCATTTCGTAATCATAAAACATCTTTGCCAAAATACAGTCTAAATATCCAACAATATTTTTCAATTGAACCAGCAAAAAATCATTGGAATTTATATAGACAATCATTCACGATAGATCCATCATCGATTTGAAACAAGTAGAACCATTTTCGAGTTTCAAATATAAAAACTACTCTAACACAGTTTGATTGAGTCACACCTTAATTATGACATTATTGGCTAGGAAGGTGTTTCAAAAAACTACCTACATGCCCTCGAAATCTCAAAAATGATTGATTGATACTCAACAAACCAACACGATATCCAAGCGCTTTACTTTATAATGAAATGCAAATATTATGTTGACATGTTGACAATAGTATATTATTCAGATAGGATGCCAGCAGTATAAAAATAAAAACGAACTCAACACTCAACAAGACCGAAGAATCAATATTGTATACCGACAACTTCGAAAACAATAGGTCAAAAAAGTTACTCCTACTTAGCACCTAAATTATTCAGGCAACTACTACGAACAATTATCAATGGACCTTCTCTGAAACGCTTCAAAAACTAACTCCTGTCATTTGTTAAAGAAACACACAAAATGAAAATACACAAAGTAATAGAGGGAAGAAAATGAGAATTGGAACTTATTGCATAAGTTTGAAATAGTCCTTATAGGACGGAACTACATTAACGTTAGTTACAAATAAAAGTGGTAAAAAACATAGAAAGTTTCAATTCTCATTTCTTCATTATGATTTCCTACCACGTAGAAACGGCCATATCCATCAATTTAGTAATAGAGGGCTCAATTAATAATAGAGAACTGAAATGACGTGTATGTGTTGTAAATATAATTATATATTGTTTTGATTTATATTCCTTTTCATATTCTACCTGCTTATATATTATATTTTTAATACACTGAACCACGAATGTACTCTCGATGATATCTTTTCTGAATACGCCATTTATGGGGTCTATGGAAGACTCAATTTATAAATATCAAAGATACAAGAGACCACCAAAGATGTCCGTTGCAAAACAAAGGTTTGACATCAATCAACGAAAGCTTGAATAAACGACAGAGGAAAAATCTCTTTTGAGTTATCTGCGGATCCCAAATATGTTATCTTTGTAAGGAAATACGTCAAGGTCCCAATTTTCATAGAAATCAGGTTGAAGAAAAACATCTAGTGTTGAGTATATGAATGATGAATGATTAACAAATTCATCATTCATGATATTCATATTCATATTCATGATATTTGCTGACAAAAAATGAAAACTCACTGGAGGAAACCGATATAGAAGACAGTGAGTAATCGATAAAAGAAGGTGATTATTTATCGTTAACTGCACCCACATAATTTACGGAATGCCAGTAAAAAATTGCAGAACCGAACAATATCTTTATGTGAGATCACTATCATTAATATCAATACCGAGTGGCTTCTTTTATCTTTTCGATGAAATATCCATAAATCCGAGTTCCTTCCTGTAACGCCTCTGACAAACTAAAGTATGCTGGAAGGTGAACTCCCGCCTTCTTCATATATCCCACTAGCTTTCCTCTATCACCCCATCCGCATTCAGTGTTCTAGGTGGAAAGATGGGAAATTACTGCCTCGCATTTTGACAAATCGCCTCTAATACGCTTTCAATTTGGGAGTATTCGAATGTTAGTCACAATTCTAACAACTTTTATGGTGGTTGAGTTTCTTATGTGAATTCATGCAAAAAATGCGAAAATTACAACCTAAAGAAGACGTTTTCGCACATTGGAAAAATATTTCTCTCTCTCTCTCTTTAGATTATCTTGGCTATTGCTTCCGTGCGGCGAAAAAATATTTCATCTTTTTATTTATTCAGAGATGAAAAATGGGAATTATTTTTAATGGTATTTTCAGAAAAGTGTATCAATTTGATGAAAACTGTTAGATAACGGTAATAATTTCATTTCTCAAAACATCCCAGAAATTGATAATGTTATTTGTTGAGTGGTGGGGAAAGTGCAACACCGATTAATATGTTCAACCTAATATTTGAAAGTTTTTTCATGGACAAAACACAAGCACTATAGGAAAATCCTTAAGGCGCTCTAAGAGCGGTGTCTGTGCGAAAGTAGTGATTCACATTGAATTTTAATCTGGATATTAAATCCATTTGTAATAACGGTCTCAGGTAGTTTATTCCACATAAACGCAGTTCTCCAAATTAGAGATTTCTTAAACAGTGAACTTCGAAGTGTTCTGAGTTGAACCTCAAAACGATGAGCACC